>NW_017731742.1:61144-431355 GCF_001890085.2 Hipposideros armiger | reverse complement strand
TTTTTTAATTAATTTATTTTTTTAGCTGAGCCATCCTGCCACCTGTTGGCAGCTCAATGGCAGCTCTGCCCGGGCCGGGACTCGAACTGCTGTTGCTCAGAGCTCGCACTCTTGAGCGAGCTCTTAACCAACTGAGCCACTCAGCCGGCCCTATTCTTTCTTATATAAACTTATCTGGATTAATAGATAGGAAGGGGGCCTTTCTTCAAACACCTGAAAATTAAAAGAAAACAAAAATACATTTCTATCTTAAAATAGTAAAAAGAAGACTATAATGAAAAAAAAATCAAAGACAAGATAGGAAAGAGATGGAAATAAATGAACTGTATAAAATACCTAACACTTTACATTCCACCCTGCAATTTGGAGCAGAGTCGATCATCTTGTTTTCAGGTGTCAGTGTTTTCCAACTGCAATGAAAATAAACAAGTGAGTTTGGTTTTCTACAAAATTGTAGAGATGCTGACTTAACTATGATAGTCATTTACTTTGGCACATGTCAATTGTACGGCTCTTATAGAATCAAGCACTGTCTGGTTACCCAAAGTTTACGTGAAACTTTTGAGCTGGCCTCAAGTTCATTACATTAATCAAACCCCTTTGGGATAAAAAGGAGAGGAGTTCTCTGCAACCATTCCCTTCCTTGTTAGAGAACATTTGGCATGACAAATCCCCCACGGTTATGGATTACTTTATGATCCTGAGGAAGATCTTCTTATTTTAACTCTTTGAAAACATAAATATCTTTGCTTTGTGCACTTGAGCTCTGTATGGCCTATGAAAGTGATTAATAAAGTCAAGGAGTTAAATGTGTTGAAAGACTTAGAGTTTTTGCAGGATACCACTAAATACTGGTGAAAGTATATAACATGTTATTTCTGAGAGATAAGACTGTCCCATGTGATCAAATTACTAGTACAATTCTCACTATAATTTGTTGTCAGCTTTGGAAGTGTAATATTTCCACATGAAAACTATTATGTCATACTTTTTAGTTTGCCCTCAAAAACAAACATATTTGAATTTCAAAATAGTAAGAATGTTTTGGATGCATAAACAAAGCCAAATGCATATCCAATTTCCTTTGGGAATGAATAGACTTATGAAAATAGGACAAAATAGGACATCTGAAAGCATAAAAATAATATACTGTTAAAAGAACCAGCATTGCTCAGAGGAAGATGCTCACAACTTCTCAGCCATCTATATGGTATCAGTAGATGGGAATTTTAATGCTAAAAACGCAAATGAAAGAAACTGATGAAGCTGTGGAAAGCCAAATATAATATCAAGGGTAAAAATTTTAAAACAGGGAAGTTTGAATACATTTTGGAAATCTTTTTTTTTAAATAAGCATTCTGGTTAAAGGTATCTTAATAACAAACAAAACGGTTTCCCCTCCACCATTATTTTCATTTTCCACCTCTCACCCTCCTTATTCCACTACTAAACTTTTCTTATTTCAATGAAAATACCTGTGCTATGCACTGAAAGCTCAAGAGAGTGTTTGTAATGTAAACAGAATCGTTCACAATGCCTCTCCAAAACCCATCTGCTCCAGAAAATACTTCAGATTCACTGACCACCTACTCTACATCGCCACACTTTCGACTCTGCTCACGTCATGATAAAGGCCAACTGGTCATGTGCACAGTCCGGTGCATGCCGTTTGCTGACTCGGCTCTCTGACATTTTCTTACCCTTCCATTTCTCTTCAGAAGCTGCTTCCCATTTCCCTCCAACCCTCATTCCACTTGAAAGAATGAAGGGCCTATCATCTCAAAGAGAGGTAGTCGACAAGAACACTAAGATCATAAAAGAGAGACATGAAAAATAACAGATATAAAATAATTAGCAAAACTAAGAGAAAGAAAAGAAGCATAACTTTAACACCTCAACCTTTTGATTATAAAAGACAAATGATGTAAGAGTACTATAAATATAAGATTGTTGTCTTAATATACTGGGGTTTTGTAAGTGAATTCATGCAAAATTACATAATACTTCTCTTTTTAAAAATATGCATCCTGTAAGAATGGAATTGTAGTATATAAGCTCTTCAGGATCGTTCCTGATTATGATCAGGAATTTTTATTGGTTTCCTTTAGAAATTTTGACTGGAGCAAAAACGTTAACAGATGTGAAGCCAGAGGATGTCTCATTACTAAATTCTAAATGTTGTTGCTTCAGTGAATTCCAAGCTGTTTTAGTAGATATAGCTATTTTGTAGCTACAGCTATATCTATATCTACAATTTTTGAATGACAATGGCATATGGAATACAACGTTTTGTATGTTTTGGTTTTTCTGGGCACTCTGAAAGCAGTATGACCTGATATTCTAAAACCACTTTCTCTTTCAATTCTGTGAGTCAAAGTTGAAAGAAGATGCATGTGCATACTTGTGGGCAGTTTGTGTGTCCCAGATAGACAGCATATAGCACTAGTTCAAAGAAAAAAATTTGTAAAAATAAGTAAAAACTAAAACTAAAAAAAAAAAGTCTACCGATTTTGCAGATCTTAAGCTATAAATTTACCCCGTCCTTCTTTCAAATATCTATATTTAAAATTTTTCTAAAGTTAGTGTGACTAATACTCTGCGATACGTGCTATTTTCAGAAATCAGAGTTTCAATGTACATTGCCCCGAATCTGTATTAATTTCTAAATTTGGCAAACAGAACTTTGTAGGAGAGATTTATCAGTGGTGTGCCCTTGGTCCAGCCCAGCATGTGGGAAGCCCAACAGCAATGTGGACTGAACGGCAGAGGTGACATGCATTAACACAGCTATAGGCTGCACACTTAGAAGTTTGTCTGCAACAATGGAGTTGATAGTCTAGCTTCTCTTCTGCATTGGGAAGTGGGATTGCTATGAGCATCTCTGAGTGCGAAAAGGAAAACGCAGAGAAGGTGTCAGGATATACACCTGAGAAAATCATCTGAATGGTATAGGAACTTACACCAACGTCAGAAGGTGAAGATGTGCATCAGAACAAAAGAAACGCCATCCAATATTTCAAGTATTGGAATGTAGACAGGGTATTAGACTTTTTCTGGGTGATTCTGAGTGATGTATGCCTGTGACAATAGGATGAATTTTTGTTCCAATTGTTAAAAAAACACACAAAAAAAACCTTTTAATCTGAATGACTCTAAGAAAATCAAGTTTTTTTAGAGGAAAGATCAGTTTCTTCCCCAGAGGTGTTCAAACATGGTGTGGGAGACCATTTGTGAGTAGCATAGAAAGAATCTAAGCTTCAGATATCCTGTACTTTGTCCTCTAACCCTTAGACTCTATCATCTATAAGGGGACAGGCCAGAAAATGTAAACCTAGAATGAATTAAACAAGAATCTGTATGTGGCACAACAACACTGCTTATTTCCAAATGCCCAGAAGTATACACAATCATCCAAAATCCTATTACTACATTCCTATTACACTGGCCAAAGGTTTACATTACCAAAACAAATTAACACACACACACACACACACACACACACACACATAAAACTAATATTTAAAAAAAGGAAAAAAGATAAAAGAAAAAAAGGTAATCAGGTTATCGGATTCATCAATTTATTTAATTTTCCTTTCAGTAAGCATCTCTGGAGTTTGCACATAAGGGGTCTAGGGCTAAATCTATGTATAATCTTCTACATGATTTTAGCACTATCTAGGGTTATATTAGTCAGTTTTTAATTGCAAAGTAAAGTATACTATATTGAAAATAAAAAAAATAGCTACCTCAAAACTATATCAATAATACTTGCAATTGTACTTAAAAGCAACAGATGCAATCACAGTTCATTTGTTAAAGGAAGATTGTTTTTCGCACCAGGATGGTCAAATGATAACAAATGGGATGCTAATATTTTAGTGCACATCAACTAGTTTGCATAATTTGAATGAAAAACAAAAAAATCTGAAATTCTATTACATATAAATGTAAGCGCCATTGTGTGGCACTTGCTGTTAGACACACAAATGATGGATTTTGCATTAGTATTTTGTTTAAATATATTCACTATTAAACAAATAACACTTGATCTCTCATCCTGTCTAAAGAGCTTTAAGAAAGACATTACAAATAAAGAACATTAAGGTTTGACAACTTTTGTCACAGTCAACATTTGATTTTACCTTCTGAAGCTATAACATTTAATGATTTATCAGACATATAATTTAGACATACTCAGTGGCCTCCGATCACACGGAGTGTATCAAACTGAGTGTTTCCCATGGTTTGCCAATAATAAAAGCAAGACTTTAACCACAACATAGCTAATAAATTACACGTTTATTTTCTCAATCCCATAAAAAACCTTTATGTCCATCTTTTCGGGGAAGAAAATCCACTCCAGTGGCTGCAGACTTTATCCTATTTCCAGAAAATGGAAAAATAAATGCCTGTGGGTGTATGTGCCTTTGTTTTACAAGAGTCCTCTTAAAAACATTCTGCAAAGGCATAAATTCCACGTTAAGAATGGAGGGAGGAGCTGGGTAGGTATATGTTCAAGTCACCAGGATTATCTATTATAGCACTTTACATTGTACACGTGCCGGCCAAACTTTTGGAGAAATAGTTTTTATACAGAATTATAGTAAAACCTTGGATTGCGAATAACTCGGTTTGCGAGTGTTCCACAAGACAAGCAAACATTTCTAATACATTTTGACTTGGTAAATGAGAGATGTCTTGTAATACCAGTAGTTTGTTTCTGGAATGAATTATGCTCACAAACCAAGGTATTACTGTATTCTGATTAGAGTAACTCGAATTTATCAAAAACTGGGTGAGTGTGAACATCTGTGGATGGTATACCAAAGACAAAAAATATCCTAAGAAAAATCTGGTTATTGTGCTGTTTGGTGAAGAGACAAGGGTGACTTCTGAAGCTCATTTAGAATTCTAATGTCCATAAAATCTCATCAGCAACAAGAAATGAAGACATCCATATAAAATGTAATTAATGTAAGCTATAGTCCAATTAATTATAAACATGTCCATCAGGGCTTAATGGTATAATTGTTAAAGCTGATCAGGTCAGGTATCAATGATAGCAAAAGAAGTTAGGAGTAAAAATTTCTAAAAACTGAATATGGAAAAAATGATCAAATATTTTCTTTCATCTTGGTTATAAAAATATTTTATTTAAACAAACCATATTTGGCTATAACTTTGGGCAACAGTCCATATTGTCTTTCGCTCTTATTTTGAAAAAGTTCTATGGGACTTCTCTATACCATATTAGATGGTGAATCGTGCTTTTATGAAATCCTTTTTTTTTAATTTATGTTTTTTACTTAAGTACAGCTGGTATACAATCTTACATTGGTTATATTAGCTTCAGCTGTGCAATATAATGATTTGACATTTTTATATCTTACAATGTGATCACCCCACTAATTCTGGCAATCATCCGTCACCATGCAAAGTTACCACAATATAACTGACTATGGTCCCCTTCCCCATTTCACCCATCCCTTCACCCACTCCCTTCTGGTAACCATCTTTTTGGTCTCTGTTTCTATGAGCCTGTTTTTGTTTTGATTTGTTTATTTGTTTGTTTTAGATCACATATAAGTGAACCCATATGGTACTTGTCTTTCTCTGCTTGACTTATTTCACTTAGAATAACACCATCTAGATCCATCCATGATGTTGAAAATGACAAGATTTCATTCTTTCTAGTGCTGAATAATATTACATTGTAAATATATATATTGTGTTGTTGGAAAAGTCATGACACATTTTTGCTATGAAAAACACAGAAAAAATACGATGTGACTTTTCCGACAACCTGATATATATATCACATTTTTATCCATTCATCTATCTATGGACACTTACTTGGGTTGCTTCCATATTGTAGCTATTATAAGTAATGCTGCAATGAGGATGGAGGTGCATGTATCTTTTCAAAGTAGTATTTTCAATTTCTTTGGATTGATACTGGGATAACTACCCAGAAGTGAAATTACTGGGTCATAAGGTAACACTGTGCTTAGTTTTTTAAGGGATCTCCATATTGTTTTCCATAGTGGCTGCACCAGTGTGCAGTCTCAGCAACAGTGCACCAGGGTTCTCTTTCTCCACATCCTCAGTGACATAACACATTATTCGTTGACATTTTGATAATATCCATTCTGACTGGTGTGAGGTGGTATCTCATTGTGTTTTGATTTGCATCTCCCTGATAATTAGTGATTTTGAGATACTACAAAACTATAATAATCAAAACAGTATGGTGCTGCTAAAAACCAGACACATAGATCAATGGAACAGAACAGAGAGTCCAGAAATAAACCTACACTTATATGGTCAACATAGATCAATGGAACAGAACAGAGAGTCCAGAAATAAACCTTCACTTATATGGTCAACTAATCTATGACAAAAGAGGTAGATTATACGCTGGAGTAACAACAATCTCTTCAACAAGTGGTGTTGGGAAAACTGGACAGATAAAAACAAAAAATGAAACTGGACTATTCTCTTACACCAGATATAAAAAATAAAAAACTCAAAATGTGTTGGGCCAGCCAAGTGGCACATTGGTTAAGAGCTGGCTTGGGACGCCAGAGGGCCCCGGTTCGGATCCCACATATGAGGGCCAGTGACACTGCCCTCCACAGCTAAGATGCTGAACAACAGCTCAACCTGGAGCTGGGCTGCCGTGAGTCGCTGGTGATGGCGTAGGCTGCAGCCCCTGCTGCAGTGGGCTGCCATGGGCTACCATGTGTAGCCAACAGCCAGCGTGAGCGGCCAGCAGCCGCAGTGAGCGGCCGTCCAGAAGCCAGTGACTGATCTGCCTCACCCGGGAAGAGAGCAATGATGGTGCCAACTTGGGCCAGTGAAGCAACGTCCTCCACAACTAGGCTGAAGAACAAAAGGACAGGAACTTGTCTGTTCCCCTTCCCCCAATTCCCCAATAAAAATCTTTAACAAAAAACAAAACAAAACTCAAAATGTGTTAAAGACTTAAATGTGAGGCCTGAAAACATAAAACTCCTAGAGGAAAACACAGGAAGTAAATGATTTGACATCAGTCTGAGTAATATGGTTTTGTATACGTTCCCTCGAGTGAGGGAAACAGAAACAAAAAACAAATGGGATTACGTCAAACTAAGAAGCTTCTTCACAGAGAAGGAAACCTTCAACAAAACAAAAAAACAACATACCGAATGGCAAAATATATTTACAAATGCCACATCCAATAAGGTGTTGCTATCCCAAGTATATAAGAAACTGGTGCAACTCAATTAAAAAAAAAAGTAAATGATCCAATTGAAAATGGGCAGAGCACATGAAAAGACATTTCTCCAAAGAAGACTTACAGATGGCCAACTGACATATGAAAACAGACATGCTTAATATCACTAGTCATCAGAGAAATGTGAATCAAAACCACAATGACATACCACCTCACACCAGTCAGAATGGAATCTTTTTTTAATATCTGATTTTGTTCTGTACAACCAAATGCATAAAGGATAGAAAATAAAATAACAATCAATGAATCCAGAGATGTTAGCAAAACATCTCTTAGATAAGTAAAGACTATATTACTATATTAATTACATGTCTTAAGAATCAATATGTGTCCTTCCTGAACCTTTCTACAAAAGATCGCTAAAACCTGTACCATCAGCTTGATCTACAGCTTGACAGAACTAGATTAAGTTCCTGGCAAGGGTTTGTATATAATGCATATAAAATGTGCCACTCTGAAGTCCCTCAGAACAGATATTGGAGCTGTCATCTTTTTATCCTTTGTCTACCATTTCAATCAATAAAAATGGAGTATTAGTTCACACCTGACAGTAATGAATACGTTCAAAAGTTAAATTTGCTAAAAATAATATAAATCTATACATGATCAAATAACTAAACATTTAGTGCCCCAATGGCCAATGGCCATATTTTGATGATATACTATAGGAATTAGACTTAAAGAAGAGATGAAATGAAGAAAAAGAATTTTTGTTTCATTGTAGCATGCATATGATTAAATTAGTTCAAGCATAATCGGTTTTACAATAGTGACCTGAAATAAAAAAGAAAATGCATTGTGTCCTATTTTCTTTGTGGCAAAATATGTTTATACAGTAAAATTCATTCTGATGTGACTGCAATTTAGCAAAAAAATAAGATTATAACTCAAACTATAGGTAAATAAAGCATTTAAAGAATGCCTGAGGAAAGCAAGACAGATTAATAAGAATGTACATAAAAGAATCCAGTGCTCTAGAAGAAATAAGCCTATATAATTTCCTGAAGAACAAGCAATATAAATAAGAAGGAGGGGGGGAATTATGTAATATGTAAAATGATGACTATGTGAACAGCAAAAATCTCTTGGTGTGACTTGGTGTTTTTTTGTTTTGTTTTGTTTCATTCCCTTTTAAAATTCTTGTATTTTGCACCCACTATTCTTCAGTAGGAAGAATATACAGAAAAGTTTCTTAATGCAGGATATTTTTTGCCAGAATCAATATGTTACAAAAAGAGGTTTGGAGGATACAAAACACTGAGCTTGAAGTGTGCAAACAGAAGAGCTCCCTCAGAGGGATCTGAACTTGGTCTATAAATATGTTCAAGGCAACCGTGTGACTGAGAGAAGGACGTCATCCGTAATGTCAGAAGATAGAAGGACACGGAAAAATGACCTACAGCTAAAGAAGAAGGAAAAAAAAAAGTGCCAGCTATTTGAGAAGTTCTAAAAACTGAGGTCAACTATTTTGAATCCCTGGCAGATAAGCACACAACAGTGATTGCTGTTGATAGTTAAGGACAGTTTGTTAAAGGTATTCACGCCAATGGTGAAATTGGCAAGTTAAGATCAGACCATCCTCAGCATTACAGAGCTTATTAAGGGGAATGCAAATGCTGGGGACACAAAGCAAATATGCCTTCATCGACTTACCCCCTTCACCCAGGAGATGAATGTATTAGAGGGTAACCTTCCTAGGAACCATGCTCTAGGGAGCCAAAAGAACCCTCTTATGTGTAGATGATGAAAATCCAGACACCTTAGCTAATGTACATTGTGTTTCTAGTCAAAGTGACGTCTGTCTTTTTAATGGCTTCTTTTTTCCTATTTATAAAAGTAATATATGCTTATGACAAATATTTAGAGAAAGATTACTCCTAATTCAACTACACAATGATCACTACTATAAACGTTCTGGTTTATATTGACCTATATTTTTACTAATGAAAGACATGCTCACACATTTAAAAAAATGGGATTATGCTATACATCTCATTTTTAACTTAATTCTTTCATTTAGTATACCAAGGACATATTTCCATGTCAAAAAATGTAATAAATTTGGGTCAGAATAAGAATAGGAGTAAGGAGAAGAGAAACTAGCTTCTCTCTGCCTCAGAGCTGCAAATCTTGGCTCTGGGCAATCTGTGAGGGAGAATGGGCAATACATTTTTAACTATGTTGCTAAACCCTTCCCGTGATTAAGCAACTATAAAATGACATAGTATATTCATTTATTCATTCAGCAAACATGTACTGCGTGGGAACCAGGTGGTGGCCCTGTGTGAGGAGGTAAGGCACCAAATGGTGACAGGGTCCTGCCATCAAGGGTTTCTCCTTGATTCCTCACCCTGTTGTCAACTCTGGGATAGCAGTCTATACAATATTTGACTCACTTTACCACTAACACATAGCAGAGTCTTGGAATGTTGCCAAATGAATTGAAGGGAGCCACGCAAGTAAATAATTCTGTGAAATGCAGTGTGATACATCCTGCAAGGGGAGCCAACTCAAAGTGCAGCATAGGCACAAAAGGTCTGGGGTGTGGGGATAAAAAGTTCTCAACGTGGGAGAGAAAGTTAACTGGCAATTTCCAAATCATAAGGAGATTGCTAGTGCCAATTCACACAGTCACAAATAAATATGCAAGTCCACAGTTTAGTTTTGAGGCATATCTTGAATAATATTAGTTCATAAAAAATCTTTGAACACTGTGTTTCAATAAACCTGTCATTGGTACACCTTACCAATGATCCCTTCTGAAGAAACTTGATGATAGTGTATGCATGTAGATCTAAGGAAGTAAGAAGTGTAATTTCCATTCAGTTCAGGTCTGTGTCTATGATACTTCATAAATTCTACTACTATACATTGTTATTCCAAGGAGCAAATTTTGAGTCTCTTTTGATTCAATAATAAGTTAAAATGTATTCCCCACTTCCTATGTGTAAAGAACAATACACAGTACTCTCTATATATTAGCTCAATTAATTAGTATATCAGTATTATGAGGTAAGTATTAATACCTCAATTTTACCATATTGGAAATTGACAAGCAGTTTGAATACATTGATCAAGATCACAAAGCCAGTAAATGGCAGAGTTGAGATGGAAACTCAAAGAATCTGTTTTTATTGCAGTATGCTTCATGTCCTACCCAAACTGTTCAGTATTGATGTTAATTTATCAACAATATAGTTTTTTTCAGAATTGCAAATCCACAAAGGATACATATCACATTTAATATGAACAGCTCTTTCTAAAGGCCCTTACTATATTATTATTAGAATACTAGTTTTCCACTGTATAACATAAACAGACAATGGTTAACAATATGTGTTTACTCAGTCTATCAAAATCAAAGGTAGACGTAAAAGACTTTCATTTCAATGTTTTATATTTCAAAACTGAGACCCATAAATACATTAAGTGATTATTTTAAAGAGTATTGACAATATTGAAGGAAGCTTTAAAAGAAAATCTTTGCAAGAACATGGGCAATTACATCGTAATGACTTCTAAGATTCATTAGGGTTTGTTGTCTCTTCATTCTCCCTGATATGGTTTCATAGAATACTGAAAAAAGATAAGTGGAATGACAAGACAATTTAGTCAATGAGCAGATTTCTAATTTTGTTGGTTCTGATTATTAACAATTTTACTTATAATATTCAATTTAGTATTTCCAAATAATTTCCAGGAAGATGCTTCAAATGTTAAGAATGTTTTGTGTTTTTAATGATATTGATGATGCAAATTGTTCTTCTGTGTGCAATTTCCCTTTTCATATACACAAACATTGGTTTATTTAAATAAATTATTTCTGCTTATTTATTATAGTATAGGAAAATATTAGAAAATAGAGCAGGTAGTACTTATTATCCAAAAGTTTAGATTTAAGTAAAACTTATCTACACAGAACCCTTGAATCAAATGAAATATTATGGCATTGCAAGATCTAACGTGTGCAACAATCTAACAGGCTCATGCAGTGAGAAGGCTGCTTAAAGCTACCTCTGGGAATTTGTCACATGATTCTTGAGACTTGAGGTAACTTACCTGAGTAGAGCATGGGTATTTTCAAAGCAATAATCATTCACAATTATTACCGTAAATATGCTCGATGTCTTTAAATAAAATTCCTTTCCATGAAAGCTATTCGATTGCTTAGAATTTTTTCAATATACAATATTTAGCAAAATTACATGAATTCATGTGTGGTTACGAAAGGCAAGATGGACAGAGGCCTCTTCTAGTAGCAGAGTATGGCATGAAGAAAAATACAGACTACAGGAGAAAAAAAAAAGAGTGTGATAGCAAAAACTGTAATTTTTCATCAATTCTTACAGAAAATCAAAGAGGTAAAGATACCAGATAGTGGGAGTGGGAGGAGATGGAAAGAGGGGCGAGAGATTCCTAGACTGGGCCCTCACCCTCTCGGCTGTTGGGACCCTCTTTCACTGTTAACAGTCTCTGGCTTACTACATGTTCTATCGCAGGTGAACATGGGACTGGGGACATGAAGGCAAGCAAGAAGGCAGAATTGTAGATGGTGGTTAGAAAATAAAAATGATCAGTTTAGAATGAGGAAGAAATGGTGAATACCATTTAATCAAAGTGGTTATTTACTAAATAGCACCCCACTGGCCTGTACAAGTTCATAGAGCTCCCAATGTGTTTCAATTACTCCCAAGATATAGATTTATGCACACCAGGAAAATATGGCATAATGCCCTTAGGAAGATGTCTAATTTACTACAAGGAAGTAAATTCTGTATTGGGAAAATCGTATATAGCACAAATCATATAAATAACAGCCTTGGGGCCAGAGGAATATTAAAATTCCATTGTTCTTATTAATCTGTGAAATGAAAGGGATGCTTAAGCAGGTAATTGTCATTGGAAATGGAAGACAAAACAACATATATTTTAATCAACACACTTATTAAATGTCAATTAGAATTTTCATCAACTAAATTATACCAAACTAACTTGCAATAGCAATCTTGCCAAATGTTAATTAAAAGCATAAATGTTAACTATTAGTTTAATTTTTCTGCTTTTAAAGTTTTCAAAATTTTATGTTTATGGCTACTATGCAATTAATCTTCCCTTATTTTCATCAGTTTTCAAATCTAGCTAACCTTAAAAAAATGTTCTCATAAAAAGTATCTTAATTAATATGTGATTGAGAACTAGTAAAAACCTTCCTGATTTTCAAGCTATTTATCTATTCCATAAACAAATATAGAGATCGAGGATAATGCCTGCATGATAATATAAACAATTCATACGCTACAGAAATTGATTATTTTCTGAACATCTATTTAAAAACATTTACAAATTCATATTAAAGTGTATCTTTTACTTGGCTTATAGTAGTTGAGAACCTGAGCTATAATCAATTGTAATGTTATAACTTTTATTACCTAATATTCCATGTCCCACATGATGCATTCATATGTCAGGTATTAAAAACACAGTTTAAATATTGGCCCCAATCAGATTTGCCCATATTTAAGTCAGATAAATTATACTTTGTTGTTTTTATATACTCTCAAATTAGATGTCTCTCTTTTTGTAAACGTAATATCAAACTACAGTGCCAACCAAATAAGCATTTTCCTCGGTAAAAATTGAAGAAAGAGTGTTAATTAGATTTTCACAATCAGATCTTTATTTCAATGATGTTGAGTGACCTTTTGTTTAGATAAATTTGCTTGAAACTAATAGAATAATCAGATATTATCCATGGTCAAGAGGTAATAATTAACTTTCTAGACCTAAGAGTTAAATACAGTGAAGTCGATGGTGTTGAATCCAATGTCACTTTAGTTTAGAGTGGATATGAAAAATAAAAATATGTAAAATACAAAATCATCAAGATAGTCTGTGAAAGTGGTTGGGAAATGAAAGAACCGTATCAAAATCTGTAAGGAAACCAATTTGATTTGCTTTTTTACTACTACACGGTCTTCACATGAAACTCTCTAATTCTCTCTAAACTCAAAAACACCTAGGACATTTGAACATCTGTAAGTACTCTGGATTTTTCACAGAAAATACAACATCTCAAGCAACTTTTGTTCTTATTCTCAGCTGAATTTCAGTATGCAAATGTAAATTCAAATGAACTGTTCTATAAACACAATCAAAGAGGACCTTTTCTTGGGTTGTGATTATATATCATATATCCATTTGTTTATGTTCTGCCTTCCCTGACTCTAAAGTAAGGTGCATGAAAGTGAAGAATTTCTGTTTTGTTCACTGTTGCATAATTAGTAGAAATTGGTGTTTACCACATAATGGGTGATTGATGCCTGTTGACTAGATAAAAGAATGAATAAGGCCAAGAAAGTTGAAATAATAGTAGTAAGAATTACCATTATTTGAAAACATTTACATGTACTTAGAATGTATGTAGGTTTAAAATAGTATGCTTATAAACGGAAAATAATATTCACACATTTTAATTTCATTTGTGAGCTATTTTCTAATGCTAAACTATAACCCATTCATTCATTCATTCATTCATAAAAACATTTGTGAAAGTTTTTATGATATGACACCCATAGTATTAGGAGTCTATGAGTCACATTCTGAGTCAATTAAAAGGAGAATGATATATAAAAATAATTCAATAGGAATGCAAATATGCTATAATGAAGTGTGAAAAAATGTGCAAGGGGAGTACAAAGAAGGAAATGTCTAGAAGTCAGCACAGGCTGCATTGTAAGTGAGGTTTGATTTAAGACTAGAAGAGTAAATCAGTGTGGAAATCACAAGTCGAGAAGATCAATTCAGGGAGATGACAACAGTGCAAAGGAATTTATTACGTGGCTTGCAAAAACTGCTCATTTTTCAGTAAGTTGTATTGCAGGATATGTTGGGGAAAATGATAGAATTAAGTCTGGAAACGTAGCTGCTATAATTAATCATTATTTGAGATTAAATAATTAAGTAAAACTGTAAATTATTGTGCCTTTGTCAAGTAACTCTGTCTCTACCTAATTCCTTTTAAGTGGGAATCCACTTGGAAAAAGAAAAACAGGATATATGACCCCCTAAATGTCATATCTACAGTGAGTATTAGTAGTACATTATCTTCAGCACATAAACCAGTTATTAAACGGAAACTCCCAGGGTTTTATCAAAGCTGATAATTCAATATAAAACTCTTATAATATTTGCATTGGTAGCATGCTAATTGCTTTCTTATCGCATGAGCCAACTTGGTGTATGAAAGTCACTGATATGTGAAAGCAGTGATAATACTTTAAGATGTATTAGTAACTTTCCTAAGATTAGCTAATTTCATGTTCACTCTGTTCACTCACAGGCTAAGGCTTTAATCTTATATGTAACAAAGTACTTTCACATAATATTCAATAAAATTGAATTCACTAAGACAAAGCAGAGACTAGCGATAGTATGCATTGCCTGAGAATAATAAAATGTTGTCTTTAATGTTGGACTACAAAATGTTTATGTTTTAATTATCTGCAGATATTCACAAAAAGCTGAACAGCTAAGAAAATAAATCCTATAATCAGATCCCATGGTTGAAGTCAGATCCATGCTTGGAGATTATAGCGAGAAACAAAGTCCGGGGAATTAGTTTTCTCTAGTGCTCTTCTTAGTATTATCTCAAAACCCTAAATATTAGTGATTCTCAGTCTTCATTTTGATGGTTCACATATTTGGCAGTGTTAGGAAGCTAGCAAAGCAAGGGCATTAATTTTCAAAATAATTTGATACATAAAAAATCATTGCCTAGTATCCATGAGAATAATTTTCATTTTGCTAGACTTTCTTACATTTGCTTTCTGGTTTAGTGTTATTATAACATAAATTAAATGTGGGAGGGTCACCATAATCTCTGTGGTGTTGGATATCGCCAAAGGTATTAGTCTATCTTTGTTTCAAAAAATAACTTGTTTTCCCAGCTTTGCTTCTGTTTTTTTGTATTGTTTTGTTTTTGCTTTTCCTCCAATTCCACTTATATGTCCTCAACCCTCTTTCTGAACATAGCATGGTATACTAATTTTAACACTGATGTCATTTTTTCCATAGTGACTTGACTTTAGAAACCTAGATTGTACCTTAATTTTAATTAAATTGTCATAATTGTTGACATAAAAATAGTACAGGTCTATGATCCATCCCTTTAAGTTGTTTAAGCTTATACATAACAGATTATTGAAATGTTCTTTGAAGTAAAAAATAAATAAATAAAAATGTATAAGTCCCATGAGAAATTTTCATTCAAAAGTGCTCTAGATGCTTCTTACAGATATCTTCAAAATGAACATTTTTTTCAGGAATTACAAATTTTATAAATCAAAGAAGTCATAATAAAAACATTTTCCTTCCAAGTTCAGGTGAGAGTTTCTCTCTGTGTACAGTAGAGGAATTATGGTCAAATAGATTGAGTCCCTAGTCTCACTTTACTCCCTGATGAGAAAGCCGAGGTCCAAGACACAGATCCCATCATATGGGTAATTCTTGCATCCTCATCTTTTTGAAAACACCAACAACAACAACGACGGCAAAAACTAAAAGGGCTTCTGAAATTTCAAGGTGTACTTTGAAAATCAACGGAAAAAATAATTTAAGAGGAGTGGGGTTCTTTTCACATAATTCAGAAAACGTTGTGGCTGAAAAGATGCTTAATAATATTAGCCATCAAGGATATATAAATGAAATCACAATGAAATAGTTTACGTGGCAACAGAATGGCTAAAATGAAAAAGACAGAAAACACCAATATTGGAGAGTGTGGCAACCCCAGAAGTCCCATGCACCGTGGGTTGGAGTGTAAATTGGCATAACAACTTTGGAATACTCCTTGGCATGGCGGTATGTACTAAACTTGAAAAAAAAATCATGTCTTAAGTCCCACAATTCCACTCCAATGTATACACCTAAAATAATTCCATACATATGTTCAACAAAAGACATACACTAAAAGGAAACTGGAAGGGAGTCCTAAGAAGAATTATACATGTACGTAAGTAATGTTCTGTTTCTTCATCTGGGTACTGCTAAATAGTGGTTTTCAGTTTCTGAAAGTACAACATGGTATGTGTTCATTTATTTACTATATTATACTTGAATAAAAAGTTCATTTATTAAAAAAAAAATCCTGGTCACTCTTTGTGATCAGAAGCAAATTGTTTTATCTGAAAAGTTGGGCATTCCTACCATATATCATATATATTTATGCACTAGTAAAGGAAGCAGAGATGAATTACTATTAATAGCTTCTTTGCATCAGAGAACATTTCTAGAGCAAAGTGGCAGAGACATGATTACTTATAAAACAATTTCCCTTTTTCTCATGGGTTTGCATTAAGAAAAGATTTCCTGTTCTCTCTTGTTGTTGGATAGCAGGTATCTGACTGATATGACTAATGAATTATGTGTATGATATTTCACCACTTGCAGGCTCAATTCATAAAATCCCACACAAACCTCCTCCATCCCTCTCTTTTTGTCTGGAAGATCCAAAGCATCAAGAGAGGAGTCTAAGACCTAGCAAGTCAGCTAACAACAACCTCATCTCTGACTCACTCTGGACAGTGATCTAAGAAGAAATAAATGGTATGTGTTTAGCCATTGAGATTTGGGACTGTTATAGCACCAAGAAGAACCTAATAATACTAGCACTTAAGCCAACTCCATAAGCAAAGGTAGCTATGGATATTCAAGGAAGATGAGAAAGAATGAGAGTTCTTTCCAATGCTGAAACATTTGATCCAATGTACCCCCATTATGTTTATCATCTAGACCAGCGGTTCTCAACCTGTGGGTCGCGACCCCTTTGGGAGTCAAACGACCTTTTCACAGGGGTCGCCTAAGACCATCGGAAAACAAAAAGACATTTACATTACGATTCATAACTGTAGCAAAATTACAGTTAGAGAGTAGCAGGAAAATAATTTTATGGTTGGGGGTCACTACAACATGAGGAACTGTATTAAGGGGTCACAGCATTAGGAAGGTTGAGTACCGCTGAATTTCTAGACAGTCTGATTCTAAACAAAAATAAATGTGTCTGGTTAAAAGCCAAGATCATGAGGAAACATTTATACAGAAAATTCTGTACAAAGATTGTGGGACTCAGCACAAGATGCAACAACCATTCCCTCCTGGATTTTGAGTATGTACTTGACATTGTCCTTTGGAACATCACTATTGCTCATTCCTGGCCCAACCTTGTGTCTACAAAATAGGAATTGTCTTAATTCATTTCCCATAATTCACATGAGTTTTATCTGCAATAGCCACATCTTATTGATGTGAACGTGGGGTGAAATTTAATGTATGTAGGCTTTACTTATCTGTGAAATATGGTTAATAATATAACAGTGTACTTGTTTAGCTGATTAGAAAATTAAATACATCTAAAAAATCCTGTTTCTCATGCAGTGAACAGTCACTATATGGTGGCTGCCACAGCTGTTACTGTCGGTGTATTTATAACTGCTGAAAGATCCTGGTTCGGGCTTATCCTTTAAAATAAGAGGTTGTTGTTACTGCTTTTGATTGGTGCAATTTATTCATGGTATTTTGCTACAGGGCATTTTATAAACTATACCAAATTTTGTACATATGCATTCATTTTAATTTCTCACTACCGCCTCTGAAGTTGCCCATGTCTTTCACGAGGTTCTAATTGTTTTTTTTGTCCCCACAACAGTTGCCGTGAATCTATTGTGTTAGAGGAGTTAATAAAGGATTAGAGAAATTATTTTCAGCCTTCAGTTCCACAACATACTATAGTATATAAGTGCATGGGAACCCATGCTTGACCCTTAATTTCGCAAGTGTACATTTGTTGAACAAATTAAACTTTAGCTTGAGCTAATCATTCATTACACAAGGTAAAAAGCCTAGTCAGATTAAAAGAAAAAACAATATTCTTAAACATATGACAAAATTGAGGAGTAGTTCTTTACATTGAACAAAAAGTAGAAACTAATTTACATGAAGTGAGTTCTCCATCAAATTGTTGGCATAAATAGGCACTTTCAGTGCTGTAAGCCAAGGCAGCAACAATTATATGGGGAAATTTTGCAGTTTAGTCATAAAAGAATGTGTCAGTTTTTCTCTTATACATTTATTTTTTTGACCCAGGAAGCATGTATGCCAACATGAAGGTCACTGCCACTTTCATTTTTAGGAAAAAACGCCTAAACCATTGCCAAAATAAATTAGGCCATTGCACAATTTATTATCAACTTGTATTTGTTATCTAGAAATGCTTTTTAGATTTTGGCGGAGAGATCAAGAGTTAAATCAGTTTCTGTAATTAATATTATAATTATAAATACAATGTCTACTAATAAATATATTTTAAAGCCATGTTAATTTTAGTGTATATAACATTGTATTCTTTGCAATATGATATATGTAGAACAGATATCATTAGCTCAAACTTATAGGTAAGAAAATAAGTTCAGAAGGTGTGAAGTCAAGCCTAAAGGCACACAGGTAACAAATTAAAGGACCAAGGGCTCTTACAGACAGGGTTTCTGCAACCTGGGCCGTCAGCTGTGTTCATGCTCTTCTTTCGCTAATGCACGTGTTGGACAAATACATCCAACAGAACATTGCTTTCAAACTCTTTTTTTTTTTTTTTTGGTAAGAAAGCTCTCATAATCTTACTCTTAGTGTCTCTTTTCATCTATTTTTCCCTCCTTGTCTGCACGTTTCTCCATGTGTCTTATGAAAGCCTTTACTTATCTTGTTTTCACGATATGATTTCTCGGAAACGTGCAGATTTGGCATCACGTGTATTAGCTACACGGCCACCCGATCGACCTCAAGCATAATTAACTTTAAAATGACTCAACTTCCTTCAACCACGATCATTCTGTCTTTATTGAATTTTAATGTCTTTTATTTTAATCAAACAATATCCCTTCACAGGATATACACTAAGAAATGAGTTTTCCTAAATGAAATTGCTTTTTTATTGCCATTCTACCGTACACTCCATTTACATCTCTAGAACATTAAAACCACTCTCTGGATGTGACTCCACCAGCACGTGAAGTGTGATATCTGTAAGCGCTCTGGCAGATGAAGAGCTTTCTCTGTGGGCATGGGCAGACAAGCTGCATTAACAAGTCTGAATATCAGCAATGCTTTCACAAATTATCCACCAAAGCTAGAGACAAATTGTGTATTCTCAAAGCAATGCAACTTTAAGGGACTGGGGTGTTTTTGTTTTTGTTTTTGTTGTTGCTGTTCTTCTGTTTAAATTTTCTATGTCATAAAGGAAGGAAGGAAAATTATTAGGACAACCACCTGAAAAAATACATTGAAGCAAAAAATATTGCTTTCCCATCACCATATATTTGATCCCTTTTACCCTCATCTACCACCCCCTCCGCCTTTACCCTGTGGTAACTACTAAACTATTGTCTGTGTCTATGAGTTTTTGTTCCTTCATTTGTTTGTCTTGTTCCTTTGTTGTTTTCAGTTTTATATACTACATGTTAGTGAAATCATACTTTTTCTGTCTGATATATGGTAATAGAAGGAGAACTGACTCTGGGTGGTGAACACACGTTGTGATATATAGATGATGTATTACAGAACTGTACACCTGAAACCTATGTAAATTTACAAACAATTGTCACCCCAATAAACTTTAATTAAAAAAATGCTTTTATTTTTAGAATATGTTCACAAAACACGGTAAATATTAAATGAAATATTTTATTCTAACAAATTTTTTCTTAAATAATTGATAAAGATATTTCAAAAAAAAATATGTGCATAAAGTGTTTTAACCCCAGTGGTTTATTTTGAAATTCCTCCATTCAAAGACAGTTTCCAAAACTAATGAACAATCTTTACAATAATGTTCTTCACAACAAAAACCACCATTAATCTGGTTATTTTATATTGATATTTCATTGCTTTATAATTTTTATTAAATGTATTAGGACTTTTATTTCAATTAATTAAGACAGGAAAATAATAATTGTTGGTGAATAATGAAAAACACTAAAAATATCTGAAAAACAGAGAAGAACAGTGTATGTTTTATGACTTCTCAGTGCTACATTTCTTTTCTACTATAGAGTCTCTGGGTTTCTACATTATAAATATTAAAACCATTTCTTTTTATACACTAAGATTAGACCTAGCTGCCAGGTTATATATGCAAATAGCAAATTTAAGCCCCATTCCTCCAGAAGAATAATCTAGTTGGGTTCTTAAAGTAAACTGAATGTTGGACAACTTTATCTGGTTGCAGCCACATTATAAGTTTACTTGTTATGTTTTCCAAACCCATAAAAGGATGTGGGATGATTCTCTTGCTTGTACAAGTTCCCTTGTCTAGTGATGGAGCACGAAGGCATGAAACCCGGGTCTCACATACAGTAGGTGGTTTTGGCTCTTCTGTGACTGCTTTGCAATGGCTTCATGAATAAGTAAATAAATAAAATGTTAGAACTCACCACAGAGGTCGCTGGAGAATATCCAGAGTACATAAATGCACTCTTAAAGGAAAATGGGAACAAAAGTTGCAATATAATAGCATATTCTCTTCTTTCAAAGAGAAGATACATAGTCTTCCTCTTTTATAGAAAAAACATAGAAGTTTCCAATCAATGGCTACTATTAAGTCAGGTCTTTAATTAATTAGTTGGAGGAATATTCAAAAATATTTTCCCCTTGTTCATCAAATTATGGACCAGCATTCTTTTCATTGGAAAAGGATATAACAAAATAAATCTATGATGATAAACAAATAGATGATCTTTTCCAAAGAATGAGATAAATCATTAATATATATAAAATACCTGAACAACTCAAATAAATAAAATTTAGATTCTGGACTAATATGAACTTCTCTCACTGCCTAAAATAATAAATTCACCTTTATTTTATTCTTTTGGTCTTACCTGATCTAAGTAATTTTGGCATGAGCTTTAGAGATATTATTAATATATTAATTTAGTAATAAATGATTAATTTGGTTTTAAAACTGTTTGGACCTCCACATCACCTAATAACACCTGTTTGGTCATAATATTATTATTTATTCTCAGGTTTGGAGATTTAACCACTGACAAAAAGAAAACATTAAATATATATAACTCAATTCATGATTAACTTTATTAAGTTAGGGAAATGTGTAAATGTTAGTTCCTAATTCCAGGAACTATTATATCTACGTAATATTTTCCTTGTCAGTTCACACAGCTGCAGAAATTAACACATTTCATCAGGGCAAGCCAAAAATACAGGGGCCAGTTCCACCTTCTGATTCTTGCTGAATGCTGCAACAGGAGCAAAGTAATGGGCTAACTACACATACTAGAAAAATATACCTGACAAGAAATATATTAAGTTGCATGCAAGGTCAGAGTGGCCAAGAAATAATTCAGAAATGATTGGCTTGGTTTTCTCTCATTTTCATAAAACAAACAGATTTAAGACAGCTACATTCTCAATGAGAACTTCAAAATAAACTGATTCATCCCTTGGCCAACAGACTAAAACATGTTTTTAGTTGGCATTGATAAGGGTTTTAATTGGTGTAAGAGGGTGTAGCTTTTTAATTATGACATGATCCTTAAAAAAAAGAAAAACTGTGGCATTTTTCAAGGTTTATTTTACCATTGGTCTGAATGAGCTACTTCCTATTTTGCTTTTAAGTTGAATTTCTACAAACTCATTGTAATACCAAGAAACTTTCAAGACAAAGGAGTTTTAAAATGTTCATCATTAATAGTGACTAAATGCTAGTACAACTAATAGTGCTGATTTTCATGTACTTTTTCTGGCTTTGGAATACAAACTGAAAGTTTGGAAAACACTTATGATTTTGTCACAATATTACATGACATGAGTTTGCGTGATGATTCCTTTAATTAAGAGCTCATCTTCAGTTCTTGGCAGCGTTTATAATGTCAAGTCTGATTTCACAACTTTTGATTTTTAGTTTATTTTTGGAGATTTGCATTTTTAAATGTGTTAAAGAACACTTAACATGGATCTATCCTATTAACAACGTTTTAAGTGCACACTATAGTATGGTAAATATCTAGATAAAGATGTGTAGAAAAGATCCTTAAGCAATGCTATGCCATCACATACATTTATGCCATCACAGATGTCACCCTATGCATCTTACACCCATACATATGCATAGTAGGAAAATAATCATTCAATGTTGTCATTCAACTTTTTGGAAATTATCACAAAATTACTTACCCCATTTCAAATTTCTAGCACATTCTTTCTTGTCTGAATTCCAATTTGACAAAGCAATGACTTGGTTAAGTCAGCTTTAGAAATTATTTTCCTCCTCTACAAATTCACCTGCTTATCTTTAATCCTTAAGTAGTGCAAGGCTGATCCTATAATCTGTCAATATCTGATTTACCCAGAGCCAGTGGTGCCCCACAGAGACTAAGCCATTCTTGCTCTCCAGCACATTAAGAATTAATATTTACCCTTCCTGGACCTTTCAGCCTCCACAAGAAACTTTAACAAAAGCTGTGCAAATCCCCATCCAACATATACGAGAAGGATTAATAATAATTCCTTTTGATCAGAATTACTTGGTTGGCCAGCAATAGTTTCTATGGAAATCAGGTGGTTGACAGGGCTGAGACTGATTTCATCAGTTGTAAAACATCTATAGAATTATCCTACATGTCTAATTATAACTTATGAGGACTGACTTCTACATAGTGTAGCTCAGAGGCACAGGAAGTGAAGTTACGAGTTTTAACTTTTAGAAAGCTTCCACAGGGGAAGATATTATTTTGCTTTCTCCTAATAAGCCTTTTTTTTTAACTCCTGCCAAAAATGTTTTGCATTAGAGAGAAGATACTTTAAAAATATTTTTTAGAAGAACTGGAGCCAAGAGTGGTATACCTATAATGAGCATTTCACTGAAAGTTTGTTGTGCTAATAGAAAAATAATTTGTAATCCTTGAGAGCTTAAATTTTAGAAAATATTAACATATTAAAAAGAATTGTAACATTCAAAACTAATAGCTAGTAGAAAATACATACTCAGAGTTCCTCTGTGTGTGTGTGTGTGTGTGTGTGTGTGTGTGTGTGTGTGTGTGGATTAGGTAAGTAAATATTTCTCTGTTGCAGGTGAAAGCATGTGCACCTTTTTAGTGTTGAAACAGGAAGCCCATTAGAGTTTTATTCCAGTGTCCAGCTGGTAACCCTAGAGAAAGAGTAGTCAACTTTTGATCAGTTTGCCAGCTTAGCACTTAATCCTTATATTAAAGGCAAAATCCACACCTGTTTATTAAAAAAAAAAAAGGAAGAAGAAGACAGCTGAAATTACGATATAAAATAAGTACTATGGATTGGTAAGTTTATTCCAATGTACAGTGTGGCAGTCAAAAATGAGTGTTATTGGAATTTCTGAAGGATAGGTAAGAAAAAGAGGCCCCCAAATGAGTTATACCTGGAAGAAACTAGAATTATCAAAAGACCTTATAACGACTTATAAGGAATGTTAAAAGTTCCATGCTACAGATGAAAAAAATGTTGCTAATTTTATGTTCTGTAGGTTAAAGCGCATTGTATATTTAAGGAAAAATAGGTACAAGCAAATATCATTTTGATACCCTAGGCCAATGACTAAAGATCAAGAAATAATATATTTATATTAAATGAAAAGATGTATCATATTCAGGAATCCTAAAATTGTAGAATCAGTTAAATGTTGGATCTTTTCTATCTAGAAAAACTATGGATCTAGAGAATACAATTGCTTAATTTTTTATTCTAACTTTCTGACATATAATTACTAAAAAAATAAATAAATAAACTGATAATGTATTTTTAAATCAGTAAGTGGGGAGGAACAAAACAAAAGAGTCTCTGAAATATAACTAGGTATATTTGGGTTCTAAAATTACAAAGTCAATATTTTTTTCCTAAGTATTTAGCTTGTACAAAACATTTATGGACATGATCATGCAATTAATTAAATAAACTTTCTTCACTGTACAGGAAGATTTTTAACAAATAATAGGGATATTAAATTTATATTCATCATCTATTTACATTCATAAATATTTAGTACATTTTATGAAGTGTTATTTTTCTGATCACCATAAAAATTATTGAAAATACTCTAATATAATTTTGAAGTTGCAGTATAGATTTCCTTTATCAATCGAGCCTTCATTTTATGATATTTGCAACACAACTCTGCTTGAACATATATATATATTCAGAGTTAATATTACCAACAGCCTAGGAGATTTGAGTCTAATATTAGGCTTATAAATTGCACTTTCTTCACTGCTAATGCTTTAATTGGAAATAACTGCTACATCTCAAGAGTCTATGTCAGAGAAATCTGCCCATACTAACGCAGCTTCTCCCAAGAAATTTACTGTGACTTTTTTTTTTTGCACAAAAAAATAATAATTTCACATTCCTTTCTGCTTAATGTTTGAATAATTTGTGCCCAATTAAATCTCGATGAGGTGATCAGTACTGAGTTCCTTTTTATCTATTTGCCACTTATTACAGTTCTTTAAAAATGTCAGGTATTAAAGGTTACAAAACTTAAACAAAATACAGAAAAGCATGGCTATCTAGGATAAAGCTAATCTATTATCAGAATTATTTGAAAAATAATAATTAAAATAAAGTGAGTAAAAGTTGTCTCATAATTTGTAGTTAACAAATTAAGTTTAATGTTACAAGGACAAAGGAAAACATGATTACATCCTGATCTTGCATTTATCTCTACCAAATCGCTAATTCAGCTCAACATATTTTCAAGTACTGAAAAAAATACATAGTGATATTCTTAGTCATTTCCGTCGGTTTAAAGAACTACAAAAATCCTTCCTCTTCCTCATTACATGAACCTCACCATAGTCATTTATGCCTTAATCATTTAGTTACCACACTATAATTAGGTCCTAATTGGGTAATATTTGAATGAATAGGTTCCTTTCTTTTCTCTCATTAGCCAGTAAAAAAGAAAGTACAAAGCTAGTGGAAAATATACCTATTGGCTGTTTAGAGCGGAATTTCTCAGGCCAAAAGAGACACAAACTCAAGTCCAAGAAAATGGTGGATTTGAGATGTGAAAATCTACCTCATGTTGTATGTATGGATGACCTAATGCCAGGAAGTCACAGGAAAGAGGCTATGGAAATATATTTTTGATGGTTCAGACCCACAGAACTCCAATTACATCCCCAGAGACACAGTCATACATTGTGTGCAATGAATGTGTCCCACAGTCCACATGGAGGTATGAGATAAACTGAGTGAATGCTGCATTTCTCATTGTCAGGGTCAGGCCCTAATTGGAGTCCTGTGATAGCTCTTCTTTTCACTACCTAGCAAAAAGACATTGCAACACTTTAAAGAAAAGATCCATAGAATTGCATAGCTAGGTTAATCCTAGGATTAAAGAGACTGAGCTATGAGGACAGGGACAACATCTAAGTGTAGAAAGAAAATCTTTGAAATTTCATGTCCTGACCTATCTTGGTGATATGTATAAAAGCACATGCCGTTTTGATAATACTACATCAAAGAAACTAGAACAGAGATGTAATTGTAGGCTAACAAAGGTAAATTGGACCATATATTAAAATGACCACATCAATGAAAGGAAAATACTTGGAAATATAGCTGAGAGGAAAATCTATTTGTTTATAACAGAAAGAACTAAGACATCTGCTACTTACTATTTTTGAGTTTCAAATAATTTTTTTCAGCCATGCAATCGCGTTAGTAGATCTGTTTCGGAAAATTAAGTTATGCTGCAAGATCTTTGAAACATGAAATAATTCTAGCTGGAAAGATATCTACCATGGAACCTTATCAGCTGCTTTTGGTCCTTTTAGCTATCCAACTCTTTCTTAGTTTCAATCAACCCTGCAGGCCCCAGCTGAGGTGAGAAGCCTTTGATATAAAGAAATTTAATAGTCCAGACAGTTCTCTTAATGCAGCTCAGCAAGAAACAAAGGGATAAAAACATCTGCTCCTCCTAGTGAGCTTATACTATCTTCTATAAAAAACTGACTGGACCCACAAAAGAAAAAAAAATTATATATCTCAAGTTACGTTAATATTAAACACCCAATTATCCACCAGTATTTGAACATGTAACCAGGGAAAGGCTTTCAGAATGTTTCAGACAAACAGGAAAATTCACAAGAGTAAAACGGAATATTATTTCATGGCTAAATTTGCCATGCAATGACAAGGTATAACTTCAAAGAGATTATTTCCTCTCCCTTTTATTTCTCATTACTACATCTTCCTGTGTGCCTTCTTCCCTCCTGTTTCTTCTACTCTATTCAGTGAAGAATGCAGACCTTTCTTATCTTTGAACTAAAGCGATGATCTGGTCTTGATATTCTGTCTTGCCAGTCTTAGGGCTATGGGCTTGTCAACTGCCACTGCGTTATGGGTATCATGGAGACTTTAATACCGCCATGGACATATCACATGAATGTTAAGGATGGTGGGCTGTGCCCCCCCGCAACTAAGATTGAGCACAACACCTTGAGCTGAGCTGCCCTGAGCTGACGAGGGGCAGTCGGATTGCTCAGTGGTTAGAGCGTGCGCTCTTAGCAACAACAGCGTCCATATGGGATGGTGGGCTAAGCCCACCGGCAACTAAGATTGAACACAGCACCTTGAGTTGAGTGGCCGCGAGCTGACAACGCGGGCAGCCGGATGGCGACTGGACTTGGAGCTCAGCCAGCTGTGCCCTCCACAACTAAGTTTGAAGGACAACAATTTGGCTGTTTCCCATCCCCCAAATTTCCCCAATACTGTTCCCCTTCCCTAATTCCCCAATAAAATCTTAAAAAAAAAAGTCATGTCTTACAGATAAGCTAACTGCAGGTTGAATAGAAACCTAATTAATAAATAAACAAATAATAAACAAACAAACTAATAAATATCAGCACCTGTTTGTCAGGGTTTTCCAAATGAATGAAATAACCAAACGGTGCATTTAAATTTATGCATATTGCCTTTCTAAAGTATTATGAAACGCCTACATCCCAATTTTACAGTAGTGTGGGCATTCTACTTACAACATTGCTTTAACAAATATGATTACCATGCATCCACACATGATTCTTTTTAAGGGTTAGAAAACATTTTCCTACATGTATTAATTATATTAATTGTACCTAAGTAACATTTGTGACTTCTAAAATATCAAATAGTTGAATACTCTGTCAACTATACTTTTTGAACTTGCCTTCTCTACACAATAGACAGGGATACTGCTTTGGAAATTGCCATCATAAAATATAAAGGAGGCAGTGATTTAGACTTCAATACTTCCAATCACACACTTGAAATGGATTTATTTTTTCAAAGAATAAAGAAACAATGAAAAACACAGACAATCACATTTGATCCAGGGACATTTCAATAGCCACCAGTTGATTTTATTCATAATATTCCAAAATTGTACAAAATCTAGATTATGTAAAACTCACTAATACCACCATAAACTATTTAATTTCCATTTTGCAACAATTTAGCGAAAACATATTTAATGAATGGTTATTATACATATGCTTTTGTACAATATGCTATAAGATTTAGAGGTCATTAAGAGTTTCTGACTTCAAGAACCTTTCACTTTCATGAACATAAGAAGGGACTGAACAATGGTAATGAATGATAGGATATTTTTTAGGGAAGTATGACTAACGAGCATTGATGAGTCAGAGGAGGAAAAACCCTTTCTATTGGCTGGAGGACTCTACAGATGCTTTGAAAGAAGATTATTTAGAAGGATATAGAAAGATCTATAATTTTTCAGTTGGAAGACATTGGGGAGTAACAGAGAAAAAAGAATAAGTAAGCGTTTGAACATATAAGAGCATGTTTGAATACTACAAGTAGTGGCCAATAGTGTTTTCAAGCAAAGCTGTGGCATTGCCAATACCATCAAACAGTAATCCATGTTTTATGTAATTTTTATGCCAAAATTTTTGATAGCTTGGGAAAGTAGTGGTTGTCAAAATTTACTCAACAAGCTATATTTCTAATGACAGGTCTATGCTGCACATAAAGAATGAAAGAAATTGCTTGTACAGGACAAAATTTAGAAAACCATATAAATCTAATTTAGACAACTATTTTTCTTTTATATTTTAGAATTTTCTCTACAGACTGTGTTTTGATATAATTTCCTTAATCAGGGTATTGGAAAATAATAAGTAAGCTCCAGTCTTTCAAGTTAAAATTTGCAAAGCAAGTCCTATGATGATATTTTAAAGTGAGCCTGAGCATATGAACAACTTTGATGAATTTCAATATGCCTTTATCTACTAACCTATTAGTTAATTAATATTTAAAGCTACAATTGATTCATTTAACAACAAAATAAACTCTTAAATAGCATTATGTAAAATACTACTGCAACTGTTCTCACATAGTGCATTCTACATTCAGTGTGCATGCACATTGAAAAATTATTTACAAATGATTACAAATCCAAGGTTCAGAAAGACTAAATAAATTCCCAGAAGTCACAAAGCTAGTAAGTGAGACATCCAAGACTTAAAGCCAAGGATTTTGATATCCAGCTGTCTAGTGAGGACTTTGTTAAAAGAAGAATACACAAAAATCTAAAGTATGCTATTAACATGTGGAAAACTCATCCATAGTTATGAGTTGGAGATCCTGTGATAGTCTCTTTTCACTAGACTCTATAGAAACTCAGAACGAATCTGCATACTATTAGAGTTCAAAGATAATATCGATGATAACATTCTTTTGCAATACTATTTACAATGCTGACAATATAGCCTTCTGCATTTTAGTTTGTTTATTTGTTTGTTTGTTTTTAAGCAAGGGACTAGCCTGTCACAGGCCCCTCAATTCTGAAATATTCTTTTGAGACTTGATGACTCTCGTGTCTTCAATAGTTCTCTGAAAGATGTGAACATATCACTGTGATGGATAACAAATCTATCAGCTAATATCTGTAAGAAAATTGCTTGATATCATAGCTGACAGCAAGACTGCAAAAAGCAGCAATGCGGGGCCACCAGGAGTAAAAAATGCTTTCTGGAATGGGCGAAAGGGCACCTGAATTATTCTAATTAATGGGGCCCACAACTGGCCTTTGTCATCACTATTAAATTACATTATTGAAAACACATTAGATTATGCTCCATAGGTCCAAAGCAGGGCTTATTACTCACCTCCCTCAAGCAAACTACCTTTTACCAAATTTTCAATTCTGACAATATTTTAGAATGATCCCAATGCCTAAACTCAAACCTTTGGATGGATTCCTGACAGTTCCCTTTTCATCCCCACTTATTATAATATCTGTGTATTTCTTGGACATCCCTTCTTTTGGGTGCGTTAGTCCTTGCTTGAATTGCCACATTCTCACTGTCACTCCTGGGGTCCATGGCCTCATAGTTCTATGCCTCGGTTATTGCAATAACCACTGGTGTCTAGCCTTCTCAATCCATTTGGATTACTACTTCCAAAGCTTCTTAAGTCAGGTTCAGACACAAATCACTGACCTCTACAAAGCTCCATAAGCTGATTTCACCTTGCCTATACAAACATATTACTTTACCTAAACATACATTGTTTCAGACAGGACATTCGCCTCACAATTATTACCACTCCCTAGGTATACCTTCCTACAAGACTTTGCTAAGTCAGTCTTTTCAGTAAAATATATATTCATCCAATCAACCATCCATCCATCCAACTATCCATCTCATTTGTCTGTCTGTCCATCCATCCATCCAGCCAAACAGCCCACATTTAAGGAAGACTGGCACTGTACTAGATATTACAACAGAAACTTGGAAAGTGATATCTAGCCTCACACTGTGCTAGTTATTGAAAATACAGACTAAACCTTGTTCTGTCCTAGTAAAGATGAGAGGCAAAAATTACCTAGTTGTGTGGCAGTGTATGCTACAGATAGATGTATGTGCTATGGGGGAACTGGAGAGGGCTTTTAACTCAGCCTGTGAGAGTCAGGGAATGAAGGAGGTGACACCTAAACTAAATTTTAAAATTGTCTTTTATCTCTGCCCATCTAAAACCCTGCCTTTAAGACAAATCTGACTTCAGTCCTTCTTTCAACAAATATCTCAAGTCCAACTTCCTACATCAATCTGTCCCCAACAAAGTGAGCTGACCTAGAGAGTTACACTTCCTACTAGCTGTCCCATGCATGTTCATTATAGTGATAGTCTATGTCATACAGCTCACTGATACTTCCTTTGCAAGTTCCCAGAACTATAATCTATCCTCAGGAAATTAGTAGCTTCTTCAAAGGCAGACTCTGGTTCTTTTTTATTCTTCCCAGTGACTACTATAGTGATGAACTACTTTTAATTGTGCTAACACAAACACTCTTGATGTTAGGTAAATCAGCTTGTCTTCCCAATAGTGCTTCAGCCATTGTGGACACCTATGGGGACATCTGTGGAAAAGTCATTCTGGGGGTGCCCAACAGCCCTTTGTCTGCTGTGGGCTGTGGTATATGATCAACCTGGGTTAAATCAAATTCTTTCTACAAATCTGAAATTAGAACATAAATGGATTCTAATTTGGTCAAAGTGCTCTCTCTCTCTCTCTCTCTCTCTCTCTCTCTCTCTCTCTCTCTCTTTAAATTCTTGAATTATTATGAATATTCCTGAATCACATATTTCTTTTGTTTGAATTAAAGTTTATTGGGGTGACAATGGTTAGTGAAATTACATGGGTTTCAGGTGTACAATTCTGTAACACACCATCTATATATCACATTGTGTGTTCACCACCCAGAGTCAGTTCTCCTTCCATCACCATTTATTTGATCCCATTTACCCTCATCTACCACCCTCCTCCCCCTTTACCCTCACTAAACAGTTGTCTGTTTCTATGAGTTTTTGTTTTTTGTTTGTCTTCTTCCTTTGTCATTTTAGTTTTATATCCCACATATCAGTGAAATCATATAGCTCTTGACTTTTTCTGTTTGACTTATTTCACTTGGCATAATAATCTCAAAATCCATCTATATTGTCGCAAATGGCATTTTGAATTGTTACTAATATATGTATATATCTCATTAGTAATAATTCAGAAATAAAAATAAACAAAGTAAATATTTCCATTGAAATTCACCTCATTATCAATAATCAATCCAAAATGTACTCACAACATTTTTTTAAAAAATAAGAGAAAAAATATGATATTTGTTTCTGGTATAATAATTAAAAATTTTTTATATCATAGTCAATTACTTTCTTGCAAATAAATGTATATCTTTGGGACACAAAACTTTCCAAGACACCTTTTAGTATTTTTGTCCTTTCTGATAATTTTGGTCCAAATCAAAATATATTCACTAGTCTGGGTAGAAAGTCTCTAAATAAAAACTTGTTTGTTTAAAGGAACGTACTTCTTCCTAAAAATAATATTCATTTTATGGGGTAGTTTAAACAAAAACATTCTTATAGCTACATAAAAGTTTATATCTGAGCAAATAAAATATAATGAGTTAGGCTGAAGACAAAAATAGCAAACTTGAATTTCCTCACTATCAGGTTTATAATTAGCACCTATAATATTTAAGAACATTCATAGCTGCACTGAACATACAAATCATACAACAGTAATAAGAAGGTCCTAGGGACCTGTGTTCTCTGTCTATCCAAAACATAAATAAAATGTGACCTCCTCAATAATATGTGATGGACAAATGGAAGCCATACTGTGGAGTGAACACTTCCTTCCTTTCCTAGTCCTTGGGAGAGCATATTAAAGATGGAGGGAGGCCATGCTTTCTATCCCTTAAAGATGCATGGCCTAAAATCACAGAGGACTTGAAGAGAAGATATCCAGACTATCTTTTCTCTTGTGAGAGGAGGCAAGGAAAGGTCAGAGGATTATTGCTAAAGTTTTCTTTCCTCCTGAAAAACATGATCTTTAAATACCATGTTTCTGGCAAGATGCGGGGAATTAAAATTTTAATTTTATAAATTAGTCCTAAGAGCTTATTAATTGATCCTCTTGAACTGTGTTTGTAAAATTTACCAAGTTCCTATCTTAATATGAGGAATGTATTTGAGAAACAATGAGGGTTATTTTCTAATTAAGTAACCATTTTAGTATAGCAATTATCCATATTGATGTTCTTTGATATTTTTATGTCTTTCAGAAATGTTTTCCAATTTTATTTTCACATAGTTCAGCAGTTATACAAAAAAAGTGGAAAAAATCATCACCTAGCTAATTTAATTATGGTTGATAATTCAAACATAATATATATGTTTATACATATTTTTGTTTATATTCATTTGTTTCAGTTCTCTTAACTCCAATTATTCTTGTTTTGACACTGATCAATATGGACCATATATTCCCTGCCTTCTCACTCATATTTCTGTACTTTAAAACCTAAAAAGTTACATAAACTAGAACTGTCTTTGTACAATCCTTCTCCACTCATACAAGTGTTCTTCTTCTTCTTCTTTTTTTTCCATTTATAACATTCCTATAATAGTTTTAATCATTATTTGGAATAAAAACACAAGATTCTATTGAAAATGCCCTTGCTATTCCATAATATACCAGATTCCAAAAGCAAGCTATATGTCCTTCTTTCTTGGCTCAATATGAGGTACTTATTAGACTTGCAATAAATGTTTTAAGAATGAGATTATGAAAGATTAAATGAATAAATTCTGGTAATTGCAGTTGAATAATCCTTCCAAATTGGACTCCTTTCATTTTAAATTGCTCATTGTGCCCTTTCATATTTATCAGATCTATGTTTTTAGAGCAAAACTGTGACTGTGATGCTAATGGATGGTTTCTCTTCACTTATATTATTCAACTTCTTACATTGTTTCACCATGAAGATAGGGTATCATAAACTCAGAATGTTATATATTGACTTTTTAGTTGTTATTATTCATCTTAGGTGAAAGTATCCAGTCAATACAATGCCTTATGTTAAATTTTCATGTGCTAAAAATAAGAAAAAAAAACTTTTTAATGCTATTTTAGTCTAAAGATAAGAGACTCAGTAGAAACATCAGAGAGGTCTACACAGGTGATGAAATTGTATGAACAACTATATATATATGTATTGAGGAAACATTGATTTTCAAATGTCTCATATTGATCTCATAATAGAGTTTAGAACTACTAGAAATATTATGAAAAGTTTTTCAAAATGAACTTATTTCAATTAATTTGAACAATCTGAAAACATTAAAAATGCAATGCTTTTGATCTGATAATTGAAATTTTTAAGCAAAAAATTAATGAAACTATCTGGAAAATTTAAACCAAAAATGTAAAATACCCACATTCTGGTAATAACTGGATAAATCTAGTTTCAAATTGTCTTTATTGAATTGCCTCTCTGTTTGGTTTTACTGTACAAAAACATAACTAAGAGTATCTTTACCCCAATGATGACTACAGGATACCAATTCTCACACTTTCTCAACATGCTAAATTGTTAAAAATATGCAATAATCTATTCAGGTTAGATTTTTTTTTCATTTTTTTTTTTCTGGTCCAACCGTCACAAGCTATTCCTTCTTGTCTGGTTTGAATAACAGTACAATTGAAAAGGAAGTTTCACTTTTGCTGTGAAATATATGTTTTCCTTAAATTGTGTTTTTGTTCAAATATGTGTATATATTTAAGGTGCATCATGTGATGTTTTGACTTATGAGTACGTTGTAAAATGATTACTGCAGTCTAATTAATTAATAAATGTATTGCCTTCCATAAATACCTTTTATGTGTGTGTGTGTGTGTGTATGTGTGTGTGGGGGGAGAACACTTCAGATCTACTCTTTCATCAAATCTTAAGTATACACTATGTCATTATTAACTATAGTCACCATTCTATACATTAGGCCTCTATAACTTATTGCTCTTCTAACTGAAAGTTTGCACCTTTTGAGCATATCACCACTAATACTTGGTAACCAGCATTCTGCTGTTACTAGGAATTTGAGGGTTGTTGTTGTTTTTTCTTCATATTCTTCACATAAGTGAAATCATGTGATATTTGTCTTTCTGTGTCTGGTTTGCTTCACTTAGCATAATGTACTCCATTTTCATCAGTGCTGTCACAGGTGGCAGGATTTCATTCATTTGTAAGGCTGGTTAATATTCTATTATATGTATACATCCCATTTCCTTCATCTATTCTTCTTTTGTTAGACACTTAGATCGTTTCCACATCTTGGCACTGTGAATAAAGCTACAGTGACCATGGGAGTGCAGATACCTCTTTGAGATAGTAGATTTATACCCAAAAGTGGGGTGCCTGGATCATTTGGTCGTTCTATATTTAATTTTCTGAAGAACCATTTGTACTGTTTTCTATAGTAGCTGTATCAGTTTATATTCCCACCATCAGAGCACAAGGGCTTACCTTTCTCTACATCCTCAAAAAAAATAATCTTTGATTTTTTTCATAATACCCATTTTCACAGGTGTTTGTTGCTATCTCATTATGGTTTGGATTTGCATTTCCCTGATGATTAGTAATGTTGTGCATATTTCCATATAAGTGTTGGCCATTTGCATGTCTTCTTTGAAAATAATGTCTGTACAGAATCTTTGCCCTTTTTTAAATTTAGTTACATGGATTTTTTTTCTGCTATTGAGATTTTTTCCCTTTTTTTTTTTTTTTTTAGCTGAGCCATCCTGCCACCTGTTGGCAGCTCAGCGGCAGCTCAGCTCAGACCGAGAATCAAACTGGTGACCCTGTTGCTCAGAGTTCGCTCTCTCGAGCAAGCTCTTAACCAACTGAGCCAATCAGCCGGCCCAACTATTGAGTTTTATTAGTTGCTTATATATGTTGGATATTAACCCCTTATCAGATAGATGGTTTGCAAATATTTTCTAGCATTCTGAGATTGTCTTTTCATTTTGTCGATTGTTTCCTTTGCTGTGCAGAAACTTTATAGTTTAAGTTGTCCCACTTATTTACCTTTGCTTTTGTTGCCTGTGCTTCTAGTGTCAATTCCAAAAAATCATTGCCAAGACCAATGTCAAGGAGATTTCCCCAGGGCTTCTATTAGGACCTTAGTGTCTTACACTTAAGTCTTTAATACACTTTGAGTTGAATTTTGTATGTGGTGCAAGACAAGAGTCCAGGGTTTTTTTTTGGATGTGAATATCCAGTTTTCCCAACACCATTTATAGAAGCTATGGAATATGTTAAGCACAAAGAAAAACTAAAAAGGATAATGTAATCAATGCCTGTGTAGTGCCATCAGCTTTGTCGACACTGATCATTTTTCTGTATTTGACTGGGATATTATTTAAAGAAATTAAATATAATAATCATGTACCCCTTCCTAATCCCATTGGTTTTCACTTTTCCCAGCTGCAAACACTATCTTCAATTAAGTGTACGTAATGCGTATTCATATGTTTTATGTTTATTACATACTCATAAACAAAAGTATTTATTGGGTTTTCGGAAAAGTCATGACGCATTTTTGCAACAGATGGTGCTAGCTCATTCTTGGAAGTACTAGAGTCATTCGCATCTATGTTATTGTGATGTCATTTCACAGCTGACAGTTCTAGCTTCACTCTAAAAAAAATTGACTGATTTGGTTGAGTTTTGGAGATTTTACAACAAGTTGAAGATGGAAGACCAAACTGTGCATTTTCGCCATATTTTATTGTTTTACTTCCATAAAGAAAAGAACGCGTGTCAAGCTTGTGAAAAGTTGCATAAAGTTTATGGTGACAAAGCTCTATAAGAATGTCAGTGTCAATGATGGTTCATGAAATTCCGTGATTTTGATCTCAACGACGCTGCTTTGTCAGGGAGGCCCACCAAGGTTGATGATGACAAAATAAAGGCATTGATCGAGTCAAATACACGTTACACAATATGAGAGATTGCAGAAACATTGAACATCCATCATCCAAGCATTCATGACCACTTGAAGAAGCTGGGATATGTAAGCAAGTTTGATATTTGGGTTCTGCATGAACTTAAAGAAGTTCATTTGATGGCGTGTATAAACATCTGCGATATGCTCGTCAAACGTGAGGAAAATGATCCTTTTTTGAAGCGATTGGTAACTGGTGACGAGAAGTAGATTGTTTACAACAATGTGGTGCATAAACTGTCTTGGTGCCGACATGACGATTTGCCTCAAATGACATCGAAAGCAGACATTCATCAGAAGAAGGTTATGCTCTCAGTGTGGTGGGATTTTAAAGGTGTTGTGTGTTTTGAGCTCCTACCAAGGAACCAAACAATCAATTCAAATGTGTACTGTTGGCAATTGGACAGTTCGAATGAATCCATCATCCAGAAACGTCCAGAGCCTGTTCATTATAAAGGAGTTGTGTTCCATCATGACAACGCGAGACCACACACAAGTTTGATCACCTGTCAAAAATGATTGGAGCTTGGATGGGATGTGTTGCCACACCCACCATATTTGCCTGACCTTACGCCATCAGACTTCCACTTGTTTCGCTCTCTTCAAAACTCCTTGTGTGGTATAACATTCAATTCAGATGAGTCTGTAAATCAGCAGTTTTTTGTAAACAAAGACAGGTCCTTCTATGAAGAGGAATTACGAAACTCACTGAAAGATGGCAAAAGTTTATCGAACAAAATGGGCAATATATCGATTGATCTTTGTTCTTTATATAAATACATAACCTTTGAAAAAGACAAAATACGTCATGACTTCTCGGATAACCCAATATTTTGCAGCTTTTAATACTTTATCATACTGTATGAACGCTTCTTGAGTTTACCTTTTCCATAGAAGTTTATCATTTTGATACTTAACCTCATTAATATGGAAGGCTTCAATATGCTAATTTTTAGTGTTATATAGATATTCCGTTGAATGCATCTACCTGCTGTTGACAACCCAAATAATGAGGGTTGTCTTTTAAATCCCATAGAAAAAGTGAGCGTTTACAAATTTTAAATAAAAGGTATATTTACAATTCTATACAGTTAAGATAAACTAAAAATACTCAAAAATGTTGCTCATTTAAAAAAAAACACTGATATATATTATTTTTAATAGCTATATTCTTGCCAGTGATCCTCAAACATTGTTGTACATTAAAACAGCTTAGGGAGGTTTTGAAAATCTCAGTGCTTTGTTCAAACCCCATAATAATCAAATCAGAATGTCTGGAAGTGAGGGTCAGGCATTAATATTTTTAAAAGCTCCCCAGGTAATTGCAAAGTACAGCTAAGTTGGCAACCACTGAGTTATGCTAAGCCATTTTTTATGTTAAGTGTTGAAATTTCAATATTGCCTTTACAGCCGCAAGCACACTGACTTACTCTACTCTACAAAGTTTTCCCTGAGAAAGTGTTGAATGCTTTTTTTCCTTGGCTCTTTTTTTTATACATATGTTGCTCCTAAAACTACCTGCTCTAGTCCCTGGATGATATACTTTTAGTTATTTAGTTCCTCCGGCTCTCAGATTTGCTCTCTTTTGTTTTTAAGTCCTTCATATATATGTATATTGTTATTATTTGTACATTTCAAGGTCCTTGGGGTTTGGTAACAGGTCAGTTAATTACCTCTGTACAGTACCTAACACACTGCAACATGCAGAGAGACAAATAATGCTTTTTTTGATAACGATATTTTGCAAGACTAAAAAACTGTAACTCTCTGAAATCTTGTATCAAGTCTCTTAAACCACACACAATAGTTTATCTGTTTTAGTCTAGATTCTGTTTTTATTCAACCTTGGACATTACATGCAGTTTTTAAAATAGTTTTCTGCTTAACTTATTTTGGATCATAATTTTATTCATATTTACTTAAACATAATCAATTCTATATTAAATGTTAACTACTAAGTAATTAGATTTAGAAACAACAATCTATGTTCCAAAGACTATTTTATTTTTTCATCAGAGACTTATCTTCGGTGCAGAGAAATCAAAGCACTGAATTCACCTTACACTTAGGAAGCCACAATGTGTCCAGCTGAAGCAAAAGTACAAAGAGAACACATCTTTTTTTTTGTTGTGTACATTTTGAGGATCTCTATTTGCTTTCTTAACTTTTTCAATCTTTTTCTGACTTTCTCCATCACTTCCAAAGGTAACATAAACTGTTTAACTTACCTATACATCATTTAACCAGAAGTGTGTTGGGATGTAATCAGGTTACATACATCACATGTACAATAAGAAAACTACCCTGAATTTCATCAAAAGTCTTATTTAAAACAGTTTATATTACTACTGAGAAGACAAATGGTGACTTTCAAAGAGTACAAGCTTGCTGTGCACTACAATAATGGTGACATTCCCAAATTTGCCCATGAGAAAATGTACTGTAAAATTATTGTAATGAAGTAGACCTCGCCATTTACTTTTGAAATTAACTAACCCTGACTCAAATGATGTCAGTTGTACATTGCTCTTCCCGAAATGATATTGTGCAGGAGGTAGAGACGTTTATGTGGTAGAACAATAGAAAGCTAGGGACAAATCCATCACGGCCACTCAATTAAATCAAAGCAGCATGCTTTTTGGAGGGGATGTTAGCTCTACAGGACCAAAATATGCTGCTTCTGGCTCTTAAAAATAATAACTTGTTATTCAGCATGGTCCGTTTTCACTTGAAACTGCAGGGAAAACTGCTTTCAGGTCTCTGCTGTTTCAGGTAGAAGATATTAAGCCTGAGCCAAGTTGTTGCCTGTAGAGAAGTTGACCCAGAGGGAAAGAATCCAACTAGCTGAGTCACAGAAGCACATATCTGTATGAGGTTCCCCTTCAAGGCTGTTTACAATGTTGGAGGGTCGGCCCGTAACCATGGGTGACACCTAGTGCCACAGTACGGAGGAATGAAGATGTGACAGCCTTTGGGACACTGGGTACTACCTCTGCATGAAAAATAGAGACATGTTCATTTCTGCCCTCCCAATGGAAGCTAGAGATTGAAATGACATGAACATTTACTTTTGGTTTAAAGAAAAAAGAGAGAGAGAGAGAGAGAGCCCTTTTGGAGTTTAATAGCTTCTGAGTTTGAGTTAATATGTTGAAGGTATTGTCACTGATGTAAATTTCTGGAGGGCTTAAAAATATAAAACCATAAAATAGATGATCACTACAAAATATAATATTAGGATATTGATTCTTAGAGTAGTACAAGAAAAAGAAAAAAAAATTAGGAGATTGCCACTTCAGCATTCAACTGCTTCGGTGCCAGTTTACCGCACATTGCTAATGAACTAGAAGACAAAATGTATTATCATGCTTAAAGCTATGCATTAATGTTTAATGTTATAGCAGCTAATAAATATCTGCATATCAAACCGAACTCTAAATTCACAGTTAGCTCTGGGCTTGTTTTGGGATTCTTTAACATTCTACAGATTATGTAAATCAGACACAGCAATCAAAAATATGGTGAGGAGGGCTGGCTGAGTGGCACATTGGTTAAGAGTTGACTTGGGACACCAGCTCTGAGCAGCAGGGCCCTGGTTCAGATCCCACATGAGGGCCAGATGATTACTCTCTACAGCTAAGATGGTGAACAACAGCTCGACCTGGAGCTGGGCTGCCGTGACCGGTGACAGCATAGGCTGCAGTGGGGCTGGCAGGCAGCGGGCATGAGCTTTCATGAGCTGCCATGAGCCAACATGAGCGGCCATCCAGTGGCCGGTGAGCCACTGCCTCACCTGGAAAGAGTACAATGATAATACCAACATGGGCCAGTGAAGCAGCGTCCTCCACAACTAGACTGAAGAACAAAAGGACAGCAACTTGTCTGTACCCCTTCCCCCAATTCCCCAGAGCTGTTCCCATCCCCCAATTCGCCAATAAAATCTTTAAAAAAATATATGGTGAGAAGGTACACAACTATCCTTCACATGCTGCACATCATCCTCTAAACCCCACGTCCAATTTACAGCCAGTTTGTTTATTAAAAAAATATCTGTATTCTACATAAAAGACTTGAGGATCAACAGCAAAAGAAAACTCACAGAAATGTTATGTTGTTTCATTTGTCACATCAGCAATGCCATTTTAATATCTTTATCATATACTATTTAATTTTTTTAGATTTTGAGATGGGTAATGACCATACAGGTAGAGTTATAAACTATAAATATTGTTTATATTGTTTAAAATATACAATTAAAATTAGCATCACAGAAAATCAATGGCCCTCGCGAGTAAAAATATACCGAATTACAGACTTCAAAAGCACGAGGGAGAAAAGGAAGACAGAGGAATGCAGTTTCATAATTTAGAAATATGATACAAATATCTAAATGCTTGACTATTACTTTTTCTAATTTGAAGAGCTTTATCATCCTGAAGCTACTTTGACAAGAAATAGGAAACCACCTGGGAATGAACTCTAAGCCCACCCAAGAAGACTTGCTTAACAAGAACCCTTACATGGTGACAGTAGTATGTCAATAACAGTAGAAATAAATGGTGGCTATGCGGAAAACTCTGCCAAGTGAAGGAAAATTCAAGCTTCAAAAGTAGGAACATAATTAACAAATACAGAAATGTATAAAAAGCTCGGGTCTTTTCTCACGGGACTGCAAAGCATTGAATGGATGTTGTGCTAATTCGACTGTGAGATGGTTCAATTTAAACCACGTTCCTATTTTAAAGTTATTGGAATAAAGATACCCCGGGTTTTCAGTGATTTTTTCCAAGGTCACATTAGATAAGTCAGTGGGAGAGACAGACATAGCTGCTGAGTGACAGAGACTGCAGGAGCTTAGACTAGTCTCTCATTCATTCTTCTCTGCACAATTGCCTAAACGACTCCAGGATGTAAGCCTTTAGCTGGTGATACCAGCCTAATCATTATAGAAGCTTGGCGAGATGACAATACTGGAAGCTTCCACCTACACTCTGGTTGTTTCTTCATTTTCAAAAATAATGCTGATTAAATTATTAACGGTTGTTTATGGAATGACTATCACAAGAGAAATTGGCCAAAGTTTTTTCATATCCATTCAGACAAATTAATAGATACTGAAACAAGGAAGGCTAATGATGCTCAACAATTTAAACTGTCCACATACTCTGCCAGGTTATCATCAAAGAAGGTCCCAAGAGACTGCCTTCAAAAACATGAAAATAAGTTAAATGGAGTCAGTTCCTAAGATATCAGTAAAAAATTAAACCTTCTTAAAAGATTATGCCTGATTCACATATTCCTGTGATTCTTCATTCATGTGGAATTTAAGAGTACAAATCACATTTGTTATATTTTAGAAAATTCCCTTTGCATAGTTCCAGTTATATCAAAACTAAATAAATCATCTTGAGCCAAAAATAGGTTTTAATCTTCAACCTCCTCTGGGACACTCTACATTTCTATTTTTCTCAGACTTCACTGAATTAAAATTAGTGTTTTATGTTGAATGCAGAAAAATGTTTAGAAGTCATATTGATCTTGAAAAAAATAGGCCAGCAAAATAAAAGTTTTAGTTTAAATAATCTACATTTTTTATGCATACACCTTCTAATCCAATAAATAAAAAAATAACAACTGAGTGTCCATAAAATCAGCTATGCAAAGAAATTAATAGTATGCTTAAAGTAGATTGTGATTTTTGCTTCACTTGTAGGAGACATCATGACATTAGGCAACATGTACCAAATATAAGGCCTACAATTTTAATATTATTGTTTTATGTATATGCAAAGTCCTTTTGTTTGTTTTTTTCAGGTATACATTGAAATATATTGCCTTGAGAATTCATAAATAGCTACTTGAGATACAACATAAATTGCTTTAAAAATATGACAGTACTGAGTGCTAATGTTTCTTTAGTTATTAAATAAATGACTATATTGGAATGTAAAGTTAAATAACCTAACATACAAGTGAACAGATGTTAATGTCAAAATTCATGTGTAATCAGAGCCCTTACTCTATTGTTCCTATTTCTTATTTAGTGGACTCCTTCAACACCTGTCTTTGAGTATCTGATGCAGTAGTGTTGGAGACAGTTTGTACCATGTTGCAAGAGCTGAGTGTTAAATACTATGAATTTTGCAAGCCATCATTGCCATGATGTGAGAATTTATACCATGGGAATTAGAACAAGGTATAAATCACACCTCTCCATAGCATCTTTGCTACTTCCCTACTGTAATTGTCTAAAAATATTGGTGCAGAGTGCGGCAGGGGCAAAAAATATCACTAAAACCCAGCCCCAGCTCTCAACATACTTATTTGAAGAAATTGTATTGGAGAGATGAAACTTAAAACCTGAAAAGAGGGAGTCAACGTTAATTTTAGTAGTTTAAGCTTTTAGGTTTGGAGAACGAAAGTGCAATTATCAGAAATACAGAGTTCAGAAAGGACACTAATTTGTGAAGTCTGATTGGAACATGAGTTGCTTACCTAAGGATGAAATTCAGTGGAATGACCAGGGGAGCTAAATATTAAAGTTTAAATCAATGACACTAGTGCCCCAATTGTCTGAACATTAGAATCAGCTAGGGAGCCACAAAAATCATTGATGTCTATTTACCACTCCTCAGAGACTATGGCTTAATGGGTCTGGAACGTGGTCTGAGCTTTGGAATATTTTACAGATGCCAAGTGATTCTAATGTGCACACGAGTTTTAAAACACTGGTGTATGATTCAAGCATTTAAAAATCTTTTAATGTCTTAAATTCCTGAAATACACAGAGAAATGAAAGTTTTATGGTCTTGCAGGTCAGTCCCTCAAAGTGTGCTCGTTACTTTCATTACTCAGAGCTGAAGGAGAAAGACACTCCTATTTGTTACTAGAAAAAAGGAGTTCAATAAAATGAATTCAGTGGCTTGCTACTAACCCCAAATTTTAACAACTGGTAGTCAGGGAATTCTGAGAAAGAAGTTAGTTGTCCTTGGTATAAACTGAGATGTGAGGTCACCATTTGCACAAACTACCTAAAATAAAATGTCTTATACATTGCTTGATGCATGTCTAGCTCAAGAAACATAATACCATTGATGTGTATATATAGTAGCATAATATACAGATTATAGATAGATAGATAGATAGATAGATAGATAGATAGATAGATAGATATTGTAGTTGTGATATTAGACATGCCTCAATCACCTCCTAAGTGATACTTCGTAAGGGAGAGAATTATCTATTATTTAGAATTCCAGATTGTTTAAGAAAATAGAATGGCTTCAAACATGTTATGTCAAAGTTGGTGGGTGTCCTTCTACCATAATCATGCTTTCTGCCACAGGCACTCATGCCTTAGACAAAATAACAAGGCCAGGAGAGGGAGAGAGAGAGAGAGAGAGAGAGAGAAAGAGAGAGAGAGAGAGAGAGAGAGAGAGAGAGAGAGAGAGAGAACTGCAACAGGGTCTGCCAACCAGGATTTCCAGCATTTAATGCACATTTAAAACATAGATTCTGATTCAGTATTTTTGGGCCTGGGGTTCTGCATTTTCAGCACATCCCCAGGGGATGCTGATGTTGTTAAAGTCTCTTGGTACATGCTCCTCACTTTGAATAGCAAGATGTTAAATGCCCAGAATAAAGAGTCTGTTGGCTCCTTTGGGTTCACTCCCCTCACATCCTTCCATGCTTCACGGAAATACTGTGCTCAGATGCAGAAGTATATATGCAGCAGGAGAGTGTATCTACCTTATCCTCCCCAAATCATCATATTTTCCTCCAAGGTACAGTTAGTCATTGTTAGCACAGAATTTTTTATCGGGTGTTGGCTTAAGCTAGCCATGAATCTACATATGATTCTGCATTATTTATTCATATATAAGTAGATGTCTCAGCGGGGGAAGGCAAAACAATCTATCAGCATTAAGAATGTAAATTTAACTGATGCCAAAATTATAGAGCATGTCAGTTTTACACTCTATACACCGAAGTGATCGATGGCCTCCTTTCTGTTCTCAAACATTTATTTTGTATAATATGAAATCAAAATATTGGTGTCTCTTCTCCTTTATAAGTATTTGCACAGACCAGGAGGCTGATTCAATTGTTTAAGCCAGGGAGGACCCTAGTCAACAGTGCAAATCAGCCCATCAAGACAAGTGCAGTCGCTGACTTATGAAGCAAAGCAAATGATTAAAAAAAAAAAAGGCTTTTGTGGCAGCTTTATAGTGTGATCAATGGAATTCACCTTCCTCTCTCAGTATAAGCGAAAGGTCTACCAAAACCAGAAAACGGAAGCCTTCGGAAGCATTATGGAGCTAAAAAAGGAGACCATTTTCCCCATTAGTAATAAATGTACCTGCTGAGCAGAACATAGTTGTACCTGAAAAGGTTCCACAATTCTCTTGCGCTTGGGTCTGCCTGCGATGAGGCAACCGAGAGCTAAAAGAACGCTCTGTAAAAGCAGACGACTTTATATAATTGACTTTACTGGAATTAGAAGACAAAGTACTGTGTGTTCAACTTGAAGAAGCCCGACTCTATGATGAAGGAAAATTGCACAGTTTAATAGCCAGATATAGGGGCTGTGCAGTAATTGAAGTAATCAAAGGCTTGGGCATGCTTACAGGGACACATCTGTTACTTTTCCGCTTCCTCTGACTAGGGGACTCACTGCAAATGAGGAAAGGGCTTGGGAACAGTTTCGTAAGTTTGGGTGACACTCTTAGGAAAGGGAGGAATTAGAAAGGGACAAGTTTAGTTTAATGTGGGTGTGTAGTCTGGAAATCAGATTCTTGCATTCAAAGAGTCTAACATCTAATTCATGTGAAACCATTACAAAGAATATATCTAATTTATCACAGTTAAAGTTTCAGCCTTTTGACTTTGCCACAACCATCTTGACTGACTACGAATGCCATCTTACTGTATCTAACACATATTTTCTATAGAAAGGCACCTACTAGCCCACATTTAGAGCGAAAGCATATTAGCCTTTCTTGAACATCTGGTGGAAAGTGAAGTTTCAGCAGTAGCAATTTACACATCTGTACCGTCTTGGGGGAATGTGACTTGAGTGATTTAATAGCGAGAACGAGCATTGGCTTACACTGCAGTATCAACATAGTACCCGCTTTTGAAAATCAGAAGTAGCAGGAGCGTAACCTTGGAAGCTCATAATATTATCTTGACATTACCAGAATTCTAATGATAAAAAACATTTTATAGGGGACCAAAATCTATTTTAAGAAATTCAAGTATTTAAACATAGAAATTATGAGGACCAAAAAAAAAAAGTGTTAAAGATCCTTTAAATTGTGTCATATCCTGAATACAACAGCATTTATAATGGCTCAGGCTGAGCTGTTGAGATTTGGATTACAACTAAATTGCCAGTTAAACACATATAAAATTAAGTTTAGTAAAATGTAAGTATATGTGACAGCTCAATTAGTATGATTTATATACTTCAAAATAATTATACTATTAAGGTAGGCAGTACACCGTCTAGTTTTATTCACATCAATAAACCTTCTCATGCTTTGGTTAGCTTAAATTAACCAAATCATTATAGAAGAATGAACAACTGAACTAGGCTCTTTCACTAACTCTAATATTGGAAATGTTTTGTCTCATTGTGCCTCAATTTGTTTATTTATGAAAGTATTATTAAAATTATTGAATTTCCTTTTATTGGCTAAATTCCACAGAAAGAAAATCCCTAAGTTTATTTTAGTAAAACAGATGTACAAGTATTTAAATAAGAGCTCTTCTATATTAGCCAATAAAATGTTTTAATAAAATGCATTAATATGGTGACTTCCACAAGCTCTCATTTAAGCTAAAGGAAGGAAAAATATATATTAAACTCTTCTACAAAGTCCTTACAATTTGGTAAGCAAAGAAAGGTTGCCTTAAATCAAATGTTAATAGTTTTGATATGTTCTTCAAGAAGCACCAAGTTCACATCGAGAAATAAAGAATTCTCACAATGGACAATATAAAATCTAAATTATGAGATTTTTTTCAAATATTGGTAAATTCTCACAGAAATGAAATTATCATCTCTTGTCACGATTTTTAATTCAGTTACATTCTATAAAATAAATTTTCAGGGGCTGGCCAAGTGGCTCAGTTTGTTAAGAGCTCACTCAAGAGTTTGAGCTCTGAGTAACAGTGGTTCGATTCCCGGCCTGAGCTGAGCTGCTGCTGAGCTGCCAACAGGTGGCAGCATGGCTCAGCTCAAAAAAAATCATTTTTCTCCCTCTCTTCTTTCCATCCTTCTTCTCCCCCACCATGGATAACAGAGAAAGGAGAAATGTTTGTATTAGAAATATCTATCTCATTCACTGATGTACTACCACTTCTAGTGCAACAAACCTGTTGCTGAGTTTTAATGCCCTTCATTCCTTCCACTTCCCCCATCTCACCAATAACTCTGCTTTTTGCCTTGAATATCTTATCTTGGTTTATGGTATTAGCATTCCCTCAAGACAGTACACAAGGAGATTCTTTCAAGTCTTTCTTTCCCTCATCCACTAAATATCTTGAATCACCATGTCCTGTAGAGTCTAAAATCTCATAACTTTCTTGCACTTTCTATTCCCATTGTCTTGGTTCAGGATCCAACTCTAAGACAGGTAATGTGGTTTCTGAAAAGTCCCACTCCCGTTTTACTTTAAGAGTAACCTTTCTGAAAAGATATCTGATCACCAGTACTTTTCCTTTAATGACTTCCTATTAGTAAAAATGAGGTTTTCAAACTTTTATGTTCAAGGAGATAATGATTTACTATTCTGAAATGAGAGGGAACTGTGTCTTAACTTACATGTCAGGTGATTCTAATACAGGTGTTTGGGAAACATATTCCAGCAAAACTGCTTTAGACCTAGACATACATCATATGGATAAGAGCATTTAAAATTATTCACAATTTTGTTTCAATTTGAAAGTCCTTGAGATGTCTTAAAGAAGCCAGCACCAAAGATCTCTCTCACTCAGATCTTCACAAAAGAGATAATGCTTAAGCTCATTTTTTATGTTTATATAGAGTTTAACATGTACACATAGAAAACATAATTCAAACAGCATAAAATAACTAATTTTAACAGAATGAAGAGTTGATGTCTCTTCAACCCCAGTCCTCAGCATCACTTGGTCTCCTCCACAGAGACACCCTTTGTTCCTGGTTTCCTGTGGACTCCTGTAGAGCTGTCCCACGCATGGTAAATTACCCATTCTACTCGCTGGGTATTTGTATATCTTCTCTCTTCTCAAACTTCCAATAACTTCTTTCCCAGCCTTATTCTGGGATGATGACTTTGCTACCTATTTCACTGAGAAAGCAGCAGCACCTCACATCTACCAGACCACTTCTATCCATGCCCATATTAGCAGTCTTTCCTCTTGTTTCTCTGATTAAATTGCCCATACCCTGGTCTAAGGACATGTTCTAGATACTTACTCTGTGCTCCAGATAATGATTCCGTTGTTAACTCATGAAAATTGGTTCAGCAATTATCCCTCTACCCAGTACCATCTACTTTTTTAGATGGACCATATCAATCAGAAAAAGAAAAACAAAAACAAAAAACTATCTTGACCTTTCATCCCAGTCCAGTTATTACATTTCTCTCTGCTCTTACAGCATTTTTTTTTCAAAAGGTGCTCAGACTTGTTTCTCCCATTTATCTCTTTCTATGATCTCATGCACCCTTTCTGAAAGGTTTCATGCTTACTTCTTTTCACTAAAACCTCTCTTATCTACGTTAACAGTGATCTTTCTGTTATAAACTCTGTAAGTCTCAGTTCTAACCACAGTTTCTCCTCTGCCTCCCCTCTCTGAAATCTAAAATTGTATCATTCACTGTCCTTTCCTGATTTCTGTATCCAAGGGCCTCCTCCATGTCTGGATGTCTCATAGGCTACTCACACTTAACATTTCCAAAATGGATCTATTATGTTCTTCTCCAAGCATCAAACTGCGCCCTCTGTACTCTTTCTCATCCAAGAAAATGGCAACACCATCCTCTTTTGGAAGCAAATTCCCCTAACCTTCAGGTCATCGCTGGCTTATTTTTCTCACACATGACCTCCGATTTGTCAGCAAATTCTCTACCTTAAAAATCAATTGAGAACCAGGCTACTTCTCGGTCCCTCCACTACCACCACCCTAACCCAAGCCACCATCAACTCAGTCCCTTCTCTAATGATCTAATCTATTTTCAACATAGTATCCATAATTAGGCTTTTAAAAGATATAAGGTAGATAACTGTTATTTATCTGACTCACCTACTAATATATCTCTTAGCATTCTGCAATTTTCACTGACCACTCACATATCTTAATTTCTTGAGAAAAATGACTTATTGTCCCTTATACTTTCTGACAATATATACTCTGCTTGCAGAGCAGTGATAATACTGTTACATGACTCTGAAACGCAGGGCACATTACTAGTCACGCATATTTTTGACTAGTGTCCTAATTTATCCATGGGTAAAGCAAGGGTGATAAAATAATCCTTTATTCAAGAACAAACCTACAGTTTGTTTTGTGTTAATAATTAAGTTACACACACTGTTTCCATATCTACAGGTACCCCACATTGGTGATGAGTTGTGAGTATGTTGTTTCTATAGATAAATTTTCTAAGCATTTGTTTATGTGTTTCTTATAGAGGCTTAAATACTTAAAGGTACATGCATGCATACCCAGCTGTGCTCATTCTGCACACAAAGAGATACTGTTAAGGAATAAAACTATGCAAAAAAAGTGCAAAAACATTACTCTGAAAAATATCATGCTCCGTAGGGATGCTTTCTAAAGAACATATTTATGTATGTGTGTGTGTGTGTGTGTGTTGTGTGTTGTGTATATTTGTTTGGTATAAGATTATAGGGCTTAAAAAGAAATTGGGTCAAAATACCCCTTTTCCCAAGCTAATTAATGGTTTCCTCATGCTCCTTATCACTTTGAAACTACATTGTATCCACTTTTTTAATCCAGGTATAATTTCTTTTCATATTGCTTCAAAGCTGTTTATAAATTTAATAATTAGATATGCAGTCACAGTTGACAGTTTAATTTATTTTATGAGAGTCACATACCTGTTTGCACAAAAAGAAACATTTTGCTATGACAAAATCACATTATGTTGTCTTATCAGATACCTTCTTAGAATACACAGTGTATTAATATTTATTTACAAAAAAATAATTATAGAAAGCTAGGAAGGAAAGAGGGAAGAAGGGAGGAAAAGCAGTAGAGAAGAAGGAAAGGGATGAGGGAAGAAGGAAGGAAGGAAGAGAGAGAGAGAAGGGAGGATGGGAAAAATGGAGGAAGGGAGAGAGGGACTAAGGAAAAAGAAAGAAAAAAGGAAGGTAGGAAGGAAAGAAGAAAAGAAGGAACAAATTATCCAAACTGTAATGAAATACTTCAAACTGGGTCCATTTTCTCTTATTTCACAAGCTATCTGTGACAATAGATATTGATATAATTCCTACTATGCCAGTGAATATTTTTATTATACTTTTAAAATTATAAATGTATTCCTTCAAGGCATGGTAATAGTGCACTGAAAATATAGAAAATGTAATATGTCAGATCGCCTCTTATTGGTACACGCAGCTCTGGATTACTACTTTGGGCAGTATTGGTTCTCTCTCTCTTTCTCTCTCTCCCTCCTTCTCTCCTCCCCTCTCTCCCTCCCTCCCTCTCTCTCTCTACACCCCTCTCTCTTTTATCTTTCTATCATGAACATTTTATCCGCTATGTCTGTACCTGATAAAGAAAGCCACAGCATTTCATTGATGGGGCACTTGAATCATCCTTCAAAGCTAACAGCAGAGGGGGGATGCTGTGAATTACAGTCTGTCTGTCTTCCCAGTCTTTTCTCACTTCTGACAGCGGTTTCTGGTGAATTCCTGAAACACACCAGCTCTACCTGTCACTCCCTCGCCTCTTCATGGTTTTTTGTGTTTTTTTTAGGAATGTTTCTTCTCTTGGTAAGTAATTACCAAGTTCTAATGAATGCCACTTCCAAATTAGTATAATTGTTTCCATAATTGAAAGACTATAACAGACCCTCACTGTCTAGCTTGAGGTGTGACATCTGGAGGCATGTATGTGTGTGTGTGTGCGCGTGTGTGCGTGTGTGTGTATGTGTGTGTGTGTGTGTATATATATATATATATATATATATATATATATATATATAGTATGTACAGATGAGAAAGAGAAAAAAATAACAAGAAAATAAAATCCAAAAAGNTATATATATATATATATATATATATATATATATATATATAGTATGTACAGATGAGAAAGAGAAAAAAATAACAAGAAAATAAAATCCAAAAAGAAACAGTATGGTTTCAGGCGCTTTTATACTTAGAAAGTCTGTGGAATTTTAGTATGTATGCATACCCAACACATGGTTTGCCATATTTATCCAGCGCCTACTTCCTAAAATGTGGGCACTTACATAAGATGCATTGACTCAATACCTTAAGTACATTACCACTAGTCACTAACACACTCTGGAGATCTGAAAGTGTTAATGCATCTTCAAAAAGTGCCATATTCCTGAAGAGTACCTGGTGATTTACAAGAATCTGGGTCAGTTTAACTGTGAAGAAAAGGTCACCTGAGCAGGGCCTCGCTCAACGGCATATACAAACAGATCTCTATTTTCTATGATGAGGTACAAAATACTGAAAATGTGAAATCTTATAAATATCTAGAGGAGAGAGGCAAGAGGATTCATGTGGCTTTTGTACAGACATGAGCCTTGAAATCTAAAAAGACTTTTGAAAGCTCACAGAAGCATTAACATCAAAGGCTGTGTAGACACATGACTGGGTTCAAATCCCACCAATTCTCCTTTTCGTTGTGTAAACTTGAACAAGTGTTGGGTCTCTCTGGGTCTGAACTTCACAACTATAAAATGGAGCATAATATCTGACAGTGGATTTAGCAGGATTAATCTTTTTTAAATACATGTATGTGACATGCATAAAGCACACTGGATGGTAAATAATAAGCACTCGTTAAAAGGCAGCCTTATTAATGTTGCTCAACTATTAATGTCTGTTATGAAGAAAGCACCTGAGGGAAAAGATTTCTTATTTTGTAATTCAGACCACCATAGAATCCTCACCTACAAATTAAAATATTGCTACTTGCACAAAATCAATTTGTGTTTTCTACTTAGTATTTTTAGCTACAGTTTTAAAAAGGCTGATCAGGGTTTGGCAAAGTGGTGTGTGGGTTAGGAGTTGGTTTGGGACGCCAGCTCTGAGCATCAGGGTCCTGGTTCGGATCCCACATTGAGGGCCAGTGACACTGCCCTCTACAGCTAAGATGGTGAACAGCAGCTGGACCTGGAGCTGGGCTGCCGTGAGTCACCGGCGATGGCGTAGGCTGCAGTGGGGCTGGCTGGCAGCGGGCATGAGCTTTCGTGAGCTGCCGTGAGCGGCTGTGCAATGGCCGGCGAGTGACTGCCTCAACCGGGAAGAGAGCAATGATCATAATATCAACATGGGCCAGTGAAGCAACGTCCTCCACAACTAGACTGAAGAACAAAAGGACAGCAACTTGTCTGTTTCCCTTCCCAGATTCCCCAATAAAATATTAAAAAAAAGACTGATCAGTTTGTAGATGCCCTTTTTTTTTTTTCAGGGAGGAGAGAGGCACTGAGAAAAGGTGATTTTTAAATTGTTACCTTGACAACAAAGAGAACCAGCTGTGAAATAAGCAAAAAGACATTCTTGGCAGTTACTCAGCTCCTACAAATTTAGCTAAAAACAGTCAATTCCATTTAATTGATCTTATAGAACTGTTGTTAAAAAAAAAAAAAGATTAACACTGCAGAGGTTTACTAAAGAAATTTGCAAAAGTATAAGTTGGTGATAATTTCAATTCCATCATAATGGATCTCAGTTTGGTCAGCTTGGGAATGTGTAATTCTCTGACATAACTGAAACACAGACACATTTTTACTTTAACATCATAATAGCAAAGATGTTTTCATGTTCATTTGCCAGACATGATGCAAAATAGTTTATTTATGATGAACACATTTAATCTTCATTACAACCCTATGAAGAAGGTGCCCTTTCACAGTTTAGAAAACTGGGGAAGCAAAGGTTAAGGAAGCAGCTTGCCACATTTACACAGCACCTAAGTGACAGGGTTGGGATTTGAACTGTGGTATCTAGCGCCAGAGTATATCCTCATAACCATCAGCATGATGGATAATGGAAAGGAATAATGGAAAGAAATATGTTTTTGGTCAAGATCTGGGTTATTTTGTGTTTCTCCCAATTATATTTCTTCATATAACATTTTTTACTTATTTAAAATAGAAACGTACTTCATCCTTGTTGGAAAGAAACATGAATCTGTAAGATAACACTTTTGCATTGTTGATTTTACTACTTGAAGTTACTGACTATGGACATCCGTGGCCAAGTCACACTACTCAAAATAATCCCAGAATTCTCATCTTCCTAGGTAAGGACTTGCTAATTTAGTTTTATGGTTTAAGCATCCAAGCCTGTCTTCATGTTAGCATCTTTTCAGAGAGCACTGGATGGAGGAAAGAATCTGAAAGCCAAGCATTTATATACTCTATATTAAAAAATAATAATAATATCCTAAGGGTTGATAATTCAATGAAATATTGAGTCATTTCCTAATGTATAAAAGATCAGTGCATTATTATTTATTATATTTGAAACTTCATGATTTCTAGTTATGTTCATTCCATTTAAATACTAATATGTGATAGTGAAATTACAAAATCTTCTCAGTATACTGCATATATTTTTGGGTTTTGTTCTACATATTTGCAGTAAGTACTTGAGGAGCTTCCAACTGACAACTGTAGTTTCATATATAATCTAAGATATCAAACTATGACATCTTATTTAAACTTCCTTTGAACTCACAGTGATGCTAATTCTCACAGAAGAAATGATATATTTTATGATTATTATCTACATGGACATTTTTTGAAGGTTATAGTAGTGAAGATTTTCATTTAAAAAAAGCAAATGCATAGCAAAAATTGACAAAAAATTAGCTGGTGATGGGAACTAAAGTATTAACATTTGTCAGTCACACTTTCAATAATCTAATGTAAATATGAATGATAAACTAATAATAATGAATGTAGTGCATGTTCTTTTAAAATCTCTATTGGCATATATGTGCATTTAAAAGCATAAGTTAGAATTATAACAATGAATACTAGTAAATGCATACTGAAACTAAACTTGTATATCTCTATTAAAATTCTATCAATAACTCCTGAATAATACATGTATTAGAATTCATGTTACAATGTAACTAGTAATTTACTGCATACAATGTGATACATGACAAAAGATGAGCCCTTCAAAATCATTCTGTATCTGTCATCAGCAATTCGCTTCACATTCTTACCTATACAAAATATCTTAAACAACTTAACATATTTCTAAAGAGAGCCCTAGCTCAAGTTATTAATATTTTCATTTAAATGCAGATCTTGATTTTTCCTTGGGGAAATACTAACACTTCTTTCATAATGCTGCAAAGAGAAAAGAAAATTTTCATTCACATAATGTCCACAAAAGAAACTTATCTGACTCTTTTTCTCCTATGGATATGTAGATCTCTGTATGTTTGTAAAAATTCACCATTCATTTACAACCATTGCCATTACTAGCTGCTCTAAGAGATATATAGATGGTTAACTCTGTAACCTTGATATGCACATACCAATCACAAATTTTAATGTCTATCAAAAACTTCAAAGATCAAAATAATGTTACCATTTATTTAGCTTTATTTAACATCAGCATTTAAAGAAATTGAGTGTGACAACAAATGTATTCAAAATAGTGGTATAAACCTAGGCATAGATAACCCACAGATATGTTTATGATCATGACCAAACTTAATCAACCCACAAGTTTACATCCATGTCTCATTATTGCTTATCTATCTACATGGGCAAACCACAGTGCGAATGTGGAAATACAACTCCATGGCATATAGAACACAAAGACAGTCCCCAATGAATAAAACAGCTCTTATTTCTGAGCTCATACAGATGCTAGCTGTTTTGAAAACATGATTTCAAAGGACAAAATGACAAAACCACAGAACAACTGAGAGATTCACTGCTACCATCTAATGTACTAATCTGAAGCTGTATATAACAGACTGAACTGTGACAAACCATATAAGGTATAGTAAGCATCCAGAAATATTTGCTGAGTTGAAATTTTAAAAGGTACTATATAAGTAGCCACTATTTGGGTATAAGGACATTTACTATCCATAGAAGAAAATATTAAGTAAACTAAAACCTCATAAAAATTATGGTATAAAATACATCAAATACAAACATATCAGTAATGTTTACTGTGTAGGATTAAAACATATGACATAAACATACTGTTGAATAAGCAGAAATTTTATGTTAATAAAATTATTCAAATGACTTGGAATGGAACAGTAATGGGGTTGATATTTCTTGGCCCTTATCACTGTGTATCATTAAATCAAACTGTGCTTCTTAGGCCAAGAGGCACCACATCTAATCCTCTATGTCTTGAATCCATGGTTGAAATTCCAGAGTTTTTAAGATTTTTGTCCCTACAGTTTCTAGCCTTAGTATTAATGAATTCTGAGATGGAGCAAAAAAAGCTACCTAGGGCCTCCTTGAGTGAGTTTCATTGTCATCTCAGAAAATAATTAAGACTGTGTCTACATCCAAAGCTTTTTTTTTTTATATGGGTTAATGTCATCTCGGGACTCTATGTCACAATAGATAAGTAAAATGTATAATCAATCAAGTCAGATGATGTGTAATGACTCCCAGACTGGTGGAAGAGATGCATTCTATAAAATTACTAAGGAAAAGACATTCCTGAATATGACAAGATGCTTGTTTCAAGCGTTACATGTTTATAGCATAAAGAAAAGCATTTGTTGTTGAATGTGGAGACTATCTAGATACAAGATTAGCAAATATCTGCCAGTTTTGCTAAAAGAGACACGTGTATAAAGCACATTTGTTGGCACATAGTAGATGCATAAAATATGTTCATCACCTTCTTACACTTCTGCTGTCACTGTGACTTCAAAATAGCTTTGCAGAAAATATGTTTCCTTATAAGGGTTTTAGCATGAGATTTTGCAACATACTATTCAATTCGAACACAATAACTTTTAAAATGCCTAGATTCTCATATGTAAGGTGCCTAAAGTCATCCATTGTGAGAATGAGTGTTTGGAGCTTGCATACTATTTTATGCAGCTTTCCAATTTTTTCTGCTTGATTATGTTCCTTTTCTGAGTTGTCTTTCCCCCTCCTTTTCACTATATTTTGTCATCTTTACTCTTCCTATGTCCACACCAAGTAAAAGAAAGAGAATGCAATAAACATATAAAGTTATATAAGCTCTCCTTAGTAATCTGCCCTAAAATTACTTTTTTCCCATCAGGGGAGAATACTCAGACCACCAATGAAGTCATACAGTCGTAAGCCCAGAAGGGGAGGTTTAAGACTTAAACTATGACACAATGTCACAGTGAATTGCAAAGTGTTCAACTTGAATATTACCACAAAGTATTGACTGGGCTTTCATTCTCTCTTTTCTCTCGCTGTCTGAATTTGAGCTCCTCAGTTCACCTCTAAGTCTCGACCATCACAAAGCCTTTCTCCTGACTCTCCCCTCGTCCTTTATCTTTTATTGTTCTTGGAATGAACTGTTCAAGTTTTATGCCCTTTTAGGTTTAATTTTTATTTTCCTTTTCAGCATTCATGCCTCTTCGCTGCTCCTTATATTTTTCACAATAGGGTTCTCTGTTTTTCTTTATTTAAAGATCTTCTTAAAAGATTTTCTTAGACAATTGCCCTGGAATCTTCTCCTGACAACACTTGTAACACCCACATAACTTTATGAAACCAAAACAAAAAAAAATGGTTTATTGCTCAAGTTTTCCTGCTGTAGCCTCAGATTTTGTTTTGTGTCTTTCCACTCTCAAGTACAAGTTCTAAATATTATCACTACTTACCCAAAAGCTGCTCCCCCCAAAGGAGAGGGGCATTTTTTTTTCAGTCACTAAAGTATTATATAACATTAGTATCACACAAATTATTATGCTTTGTTATATAGAGATAGGTAATCCATTGTTTTCTGTAAAGGGAATTGTCAATAGGATTACTGTTACATGTATTTGGTGAGGAGTTCCAATCTTGTTAGTACATTAAATAATCTGCAAAACTAATTAAATATAACTATATGAAACTATATCAGATTAAGTAAAAACAATATCATAAATATGAATAATGAGAGAGGTGGTTGTAAACTTTCAGTAGTGGAGATTGGTTATGTTTCCAGTATTTTTAAAGATTTTGATAACAACATCTCTGCTGTAAAGTAGATTTAATGTACAATTCTGATGTGTCAGTGCTTTAAAGCCCTGTGAAGCTTGTCTCTTTTCCATATCATGGAAGAAGGTAAATATCTTCTTAGCAGTTGATGACGTTGTTTTATTATCACAAACTAGAAGTGTCTTTTGGAGACTAATACCCAAAAATATTGTCAGGAAGGAAGGAATAACATTAACTTCATGATAACAGTGCAACTTCAACCCTCAGCTTGTTAAATAAATAGCTCTGCTTAAAACACCACTTTTAGGCTATAAAGATCTGAGGCCACGCCCATTTAAACAGGCAGGTGAAATATATTGTAATTATGGATGAGACAGGTTTGTTAACTTTCCTAAGAGTTGTTTCTTATTCAGTGATGTGAATTATAATATGAATATTCCAATAGTCAATTCAATTAAACAATTAAGTTTTTCACTGATTTTAGTCAGTAGGAGGAATACAAAATATGGATTTTGATGTGAGTAGAAAGGATGCGTCAATCTCTGTTTGGGAAACAAGATGATCTGATAAGACCACACATCTTATTAGAAAAGGATCGGTTAAGAGTTTGTACTCTATTGTCAGACACACCTGGATGTTAGTTACTTATAAGCTACATAGCTCAGATAGCTTACTCTCTGAATCTCAGTTTGCTCACCTTTAAAACTGAATAATACCAATGCCTAATTAATGGGATTATGGTGAGGATTAAGTGGGATCATATATATAGAAGCATTTAAAAGCACGCTCTTCATAAATGCCAACCTTATGATTAGCTGTAATTATGACCTGACTTAGGGGAATTTATGCTTAACTAAATTATATGAGGTTTGGGATGGATTTTCAGCAGGTTACAAATATCAAAGGATAGCTATTTAAGAGATGTCTTGGGTTTAGATTGTCTGTATGGCATTTGACAAATTAGTTCATCTAGCTGTGCCTTGGTTCCCTCTTTTGAAAAGCAGGGATAATAACAGTAGCTATCTCTAAGGTTATCTGTGAAGATTAAAAGAATTACTATGTAAAACACTTATTATAGCATGTGGCATATAAGTTTTCCATAAAAGTTGATTATTTTTATTATTAGTATAAGTCATATGCAAACCATACTTGGATCTACATTCCACCAGATAAAAAATATAAATTAGCATCAAGGAAAGATAAGGTGACAAAAATTATGCTGTATCCATCCTCTTAAATTTCAAAAACTTGCTTATTTTGCATAAACTCATAATTATTTCTAGCATGACCTTACATGACCATGAAACTACAAAGGAATGATTATGAGAAACTATATATTGTCACTTAAAACATCTAGTTAAAACAGTTTAAACAGCACAGCACAATGTTGAATTATTCAAATTACTCAAGGTTAATTGCAGATCTAATTACAAATATTCTGTCTCCGAAAAAGTAATTGACAATCATAATCTACCTCCTTCTACCCAATCCCTTAAATTAAGCAAAATATAAAATCACCACTTCTTTAAGAGGTTTGAAAGAAATCTAAAGCAAGTGTTATTAACAAAAACATTTCAGGAAATATTGGAAAAAAAACACATTTCAGGAAATATTGGGAAAAAAAGTCATTTGGACACACACACACACACACACACACACACACACACACACACACTAATGCAACATAAAATACCAAGTACATAAGTGAATCAACCCAGTGTGTGAACCGAAATCTATAAACTCTATTGATGTGAATTTCTCATCTACTTGCAGATCGTTGGTGGAGATTATTAGTGTGGAATGTTCTCCACTGCTTAAAACAGTAACAGCAATTCTAACGGTTGCCTAAGCAAGACCTGAATACCCCACAGAACAAGATGGTGGGTGATAGGAAGACAAATGATGGAGCTGTAGCTCAGCAGCATCTTCAAGGACCATTCCATTTGTATTGTTTTCTCTAGTATTTTTGGCAGTTGGTCTTCTGACCTAAGGTTTGTCATTTCTTGTCTCCCAATGTGGCCACTGCAGCTCCAGAAATAACATCTGAAAGCAGCCTAAGCCACTGTCCATTGTAGACTTCCTCTTCCCTAATAGACTTCCCTTCATGTCTTATTGTCAGAAATCGGTCACCCTATGACATGTAGCTACAGAAAGACTCAGAAATTAAGTCCCTGACAAAATAAAATTACATTTTCACATAGGTTTAAATAAATCATGATTTATTACATGATGCCGGCCATATTGCCTCCCCAAACAGATTCATGTTCTGAAAGCAAGTTAAATGGTGATATGGATATTGACTGAGAAATAACAAGGATCTACGACAAGTGGTTCTGTCAAAAGCAGCAGCAGCGTTTTTATTGCTATGACATGCTTTATTTTTCTCTTCTACTTTTAATTTCTTCAAATATTAGATTGATCCTAAAAATTGTCCAATACTTTTAAGGAAAAAAAATATTCTTAGTTATGACAAAGTCAATCTACATATCCAACCAGAATTGCTGAAGTAAATAATATGAACTGATTTTGAAGTGTGTTCTCCCAATATAGAAATTAATAGTTCTCTGAAATTATTATAAGGACCTTCTGGCTCTCTCGCTTACCCTGGCCATATGCACATATGTATGTTCTTGCCCACATACAAAAACAAGGAAAAACTCATTTAAAAATAATTGCATTTAAAAATAGAACTAAAATATGATTTAGCAATCCCATTTCTAAGTATATATCTGAAGGAAAATGAAACCACTATCTTGAAGAGATATCTGCACCCCCATGTTCATTACAGCATTATTCTCAAGAGTCAACACATGGAAATAACCTAAGTGTCCACTGACGGATGAATGGATAAAGACAATGTGATATATTAAAAAAAAAAAAAAAGAAGGGCCTTAAACGTTGGTTAAGAGCTGGCTTGGGATGCCAGCTCTGAGCAGTAGGGCCCCGGTTCGGATCCCACATGAGGGCCAGTGACACTGTTCCCTCTATAGCTAAGAAGGTGAACAACAGCCCAACCTGGAGCGGGGCTGCCGTGAGTCGCCAGTGACAGCAAACGCTGCAGCCCCTACTGCAGTGGGCTGCCATAAGCTACCGTGAGTGGCTGGCAGCTGGTGTGAACTGCCAAGAGCCACCGTGAATGGCCATCTAGTGGCTGCTGACCTATTTGCCTCACCCGGGAAGAGCACAATAATACCAACATGGGCCAGTGAAGTGACATCCTCCACAACTAGACTGAAGAACAAAAGGACAGCAACTTGTCTGTTCCACTTCCCCGATTCCCCAATGCGGTTTCCCTCCCCTAATTCCCCAATAAAATCTTTAAACAAGAAAAAAAAATGAAAAAGAAAAAAGAAAAATATTATTTATCCTTAAAAAAGAAAGAGAACCTGCCATTTTCAACAACACGTGCGGATCTTGAGGGCATTAAGCTAAGTGAAATGTGTTTGACAAAGAGAGAAACAATATGTGATCTCAACTTACATGTGGAAACTAAAATAGTAAAATAACTTAAGAAATAGAGGTTAGACTGGTAATTGTTAGAGGCTGGTGAGTGAAGAAAATAGAGACAAGTTGGAAAAAGGGTACACACTTCCAGTTATAAGATGAATATTCTGGGGATCTGATGTACAGTGAGATGACTATAGTTAACAACACTATGTTGTACACTTGAAATTTGCTAAGGGAGTAGATCTTAAATGTTCTCACCACACACACACACACACACACACACACACACACACACACACACACAGTGGTAACTATGTGATTTGATGGATGTGTTTTTCACCCTTATTGTGGTAATCAGTTCACAGTATATACCTATATCAAATCACCGCTTTGTACACCTTACACTTCCATAATCCTCTAATCTAAAAGTAACTTTGGGATCTATATTGCTAACAAAAAATGGTAACAGAGGGTATAATTTGGAACCAGTACTCTCCTCATAACCTAATTGGAGAAAAGAGTAAATTCCAGAAGAGTATATTTTGTGGCAGTGCTTGACCCCCCATATATAATTTAAATGGGTTTTATGATCAAATTACAAATATTTTCTAGCTTTCTTGTCAGTCATATTAAAACTTTCATGTAGGTGTTTATATAGAGTAGTTATTCGTTGCCAGGAAAATTTTATAATCACATAAACATGTATGTAGAGTGAGAAAGTACTAGCTTCATGTTATGGGAAGAGTGTGATCTCAATTCAGACGTGGCTTTGAATTTAAACTCTGCCCACGGGAATATCATTTAACTCCTCTGAGATGGTTTTCTGTTTCTGTAAAACAAGGGTAATTACATGAATATTTCGCTCACTTGTTGTTGTAAAAATCAGGTAGAATAAAACATGTACTAGTGTTTTCTAAGATAAGACAAGTTCTAAAAATATGTTAGTTGTTGGATAAAAGATGCATAGATATACACATGTACCCTTGAAAATCTGCTCTAGTATTAAAAATAAAATGTACCTGCAATTTGGGTTATTTATGTGTTCACAAAATCAATTTTAAAACACTGATATCTGTCACTTTTTTAGCCTATTCTACAAGAAAGTAAAATAGAAAGGTGGATGATAAATTCTAAAGTGTTCAGCCCTGACAGTTAAATAGTATTCATGAAAATTTGAAACATAGCTTGGGAAACATTTAAACCTACTTTTGTTTTCTGTTTGTTTCTTAATGAGTAAAATGTTATGACATGAAGACACACCTAAAACTAATAAAATAACCTCATCAAGGCTAATTCTCTGCATAATTTCTTCATCCACTATTCACTCTAAATCTTACTCTTAAATGTTTATGTATTATTTCTTGAAATTCATAATTATTCTTAATCAATAATGGCTTAATTTGCCATAATGAATCATTTAATTTATAAAATAGCAGTACGATTTACAATAACCAAGATATGGAAGCAACCGAAATGCCCATCAATAGACGATTGGATAAGAAATCGTGGTACGTACACAAGGTCAGACAATTAAGCTCACAAACTTATCCTAGAAAAAGTGCCACATACCTCACTGCTGAATATCACTACAGTCACTTTCGAAGTACTCCCCTTGGGAAGCTATGCAAATGCCAGTGCCTAGTTCACCCTTCAAAGCAATTTTGGAACTCTTTCTCTGGAATGGCCATTAGAGCTGTCATCATATCATCCTTGATGTCCTGAATGTCATCAAAATGTCTTCCTTTCAGTATTTCCTTTATCTTCAGGTAAAGGAAAAAGTCACTGGTGGTCAGATCAGGTGAGTAGGGAGGGTGTTCCAATACAGTTATTTGTTAACTGGCTAAAAACTCCCTCACAGACAGAGCCACGTGAGCTGGTGCATTGTCACGATGCAAGAGTCATGAATTGTTGGTGAAAGGTTCAGGTTGTCTAACTTTTTCATGCGGCTTTTTCAGCACTTCCCAATAGTAAACTTGGTTAAGTGTTTGTCCAGTTGGTACGAATTCATAATAAATAATCCCTCTGATATCAAAAAAGGTTAGTAATATAATTGCAACGAGTTTGCGAGCTTAATTATCAGACCTTGTATAAATGTCTAACCACTATGCTGTACACTTGAAACTAATATAAAATAATATTGAATGCCAATTATAATTGAAAAAATAGCCATGGAAATGTAAAGTACAACATAGGAAATAGAGTCAATAATAGTGTAATAACTATTTACAGTGTCAGATGGGCAATAGACCTATTGGGATTATCACTTTGTGAGGTATAGCAATGTCAAATCATTATGTTGTTTGGTGAACCTGAAACTATATAATATTGTCTGTTGATGGTAACTAAAAAACAAATTTTTAAAAATTAGAAAAATAGCATGTGAGACAGTTCAAAGTAAATTAATAAATTTCTTCATTCAGCCAACACTTTCTGTATATCTACCATATGTAGATATCAGCCACTGAGTCTGAATTCAGATTCAATGTCATTAAATAGGCCTTGGTCCTTGCACTCAGGAGTTCATATATCTGAGGGACAAATAAGGAAGGAGCGAGGGATGACTGTATACATGTATATCTTACCCTGACAGCCTGGCTAGAGGTTTAGATCAATCAGATACAGTTGGCACTGGCAACATGTGTGTGGCCAAAGCTCATAATGAACTACTACATTGTTATCTAGTAGCGCAATTTCACAAGTGACCTAGAAAGTTCGTGCATGCCATTACCAGCACTTCATCAAAAAAAAAAAAAAAAAAAAAAAAAAAAAAAAGAAAAAGAAAACAATTTTTTGGAACCATTAATGATGTGTGTGTACATAAAAAATTTTCACAAGATTAGTGGATTTAATAATTAATTAAGCTAAATTTGTCAGTGTTTTATATTTTTAAAAGGAACATTGAACACATTACCATATTTTTAATAGTAATGCATCAAGTTAACACTAAATCTAGACATTTGCAAAGATTTTGACAATTATTCTCTTATTTTCCAGGTTGTAGTGTAGAGGTTTCCTTTGTGAATCAAGTTGTACCTTTAATGTGTACAGAATAATTTTAGGAACTCAATAAATGAATTAACTATATGATTGCTGTCACTGTATAAACTACAGTATACAAAGGTATATTTGTGATATGCAGTCAATCCTCTAACCATTGTCTAATTCTGTTCACATTTAGTTTTATACTATCTAGGAAAAAAATTCTCATTTACATAGGAAATCTTAGTTTACAGTTATTGAGTTACTAAAAATACATATGTGCCTCCCACTAAATTTCCTCCTAATGGATGTTTTCTTTTTTTACAGAAGCCATGCTTGTAAATTCAACATAAGCCTGTGTATTTATAGTGTTGACATAGTAACATGTTTCCATCATTTGCCAAACTTATTTTGTCAGTGACTATATCATAAACTGTTTTAAAATGTATACAAAGATAATGAAATGACTTGTATGAATAATCAAAAATATTCCATGTCTATAAAAAAGGACCTACTATTTCAAATCTATGGCAAGGAGAGTTTTATTGAGTAAATTCTAGGAATATATCTGAAAGTGTCTCCCATCTCCTCTACTACCCACTCCAGTTTCTGCCTCTACTGTGTCACACTGATAGATAGGCCAGCTGGATGCGATGAGGATTAAGGATGGATGCAGAGAACTTGACGAGTACCCCTTGGTGAGGATCAGAAAATGTCAGCTCCTGGAAGATCTTCGCTGGCAGAAATCTGTGTCAGGGAAGTTCAGCATCAGAGCTGCGTCCTCACATGAACGGGGCAAGTGGAAAGAGACTCGCTGCCCTGCAGCAGAAACCAGCAGCCAGCAGCTCTCCTGACTGAGAACTGACGTTTGTTTTAAAACCACAGAGAATGCTTTGTACTGCAACCAAACTGCTGATGCTAGGAAACTGCAACAACGACTTCTGAGCTAGAAGAAGCCAACATCACTGAGGAATAAAAATTTAGCTAAGGCAATAATGTAATATCTGGAGGGAGGTTAGCCTGGGGAAATGCAAAACAGATCCTGTGAGGCAGAATTGCTCAGGAGGAGAGATGGCCTATAGAGATTCAAGTATAATACCAAGGAGAATTCTGGTGCTCACAACACTTCCTGATACCCAGTTAACAATAGGTGTGTGAATTGATAAAGGGACACCACTGGTGAAGACCAAATGAGCACCCTAGAAGATTAAATGAAAGATACACCTAAGCACAGGAAAAATAAAAATAAAAATTGATGTAAAGTATAATAAAAAGAGGCTTTTAGAAGTAATTGTGTGGCCCAAATATAAAATCAAAGCAGTTTAAATGGAAAAATAAATACCCAAGAATAGCCAAGAATGCAAACAAAAATGAAGAATGGAGTTGCTTCAACAGATACTATAAAATTGTGTAGACTCACTGTAATAAAATTAATATTGTATTGTAGAGGGATAATTTACAGAAATAAATGAGAGACTATGAACATGCATATGAGAATTTATATGTTTTTGAGAATTTAACATATACTATTAATGATAGTTCAACTGTGTGTGAGAAGTATCAATTATTTAATAAAAGTTGCTGGCATACAAAGTACTGGGAATCCATCTTGCGACAAATAAAATTGAATCTATATTGTACTACATAAAGTGTATTTCAGATGGATTAAACACTTAAACAAAACAAATAAAAATTTATTAATTCGTTTACTAAGTAGTTGCCACAGGTGAGTGTACCAGAATACATAAATGTAAAATTTATGAAACTAAAGTATGTGGGTGTTTCAACAAACACATTTGTATTTTAGTTTCATTGTAAATATTTTGTGTACTATTTGTTAATGGTTTTATAGAAATTGCCATATACCAGAAGCAATATGTAACACGGACTGCTGTCATGATGGAGGATGATTTATGGCACAGTTTAAAACACAACTTCTCTCAACCATAGCTCACACCTGACTGACTGCACAGAACAAGTTGGAATTTGTCACACACTGTTACTAAGATTCCATGCTCTGCTTCCTGTATTGAAGGTCCCTGCCTTTCCATTGGATGGCACTCAGCAGCAGCATTCACTGCATTTTGTGGTCATAGCAGAAAGGCTCCCTGTCACACATCACTTCTGGTATACGGCAATATCTGTCCTCATCCACCTTATTCATGGTATCTGGCACCGTGTGATTTCTGGCTCTTCCCCAAAGTCAAAATGACTATGAATGGTAAATGTTTTGAATCCATTCAGGACATCGAGGCAGCCAAGACAGCAGCACAACTAAAGACACTCACGAAAGAGGACTTCCAGAACTTTGGAAAGCAGCAAGAACAATGGGGTGTGTGCTCAAAGCGAGGGCGAGTGCTTTAAGAGGGATTAATGGCAATGTGTCTTTTACTGTAGTAATTTTTTATTTAGACATTCACTGTATTTTTTATTACACCTTGTATATTTTACTGTATGATTACATTGAAAATCTATTTTAATCTGTCAACTCCCCAAATGTGCCCATACCAGACTGAGGTTCTTGTCCCTTCTTCTTACTCCAAAATTCCCTCAGCCTATTTTATTAATATACAATTATATATCCATTGTTTATATATCCACTCACACCACTGCAAATCTCATGAGGAAGCTTGCATCTTTGTATGCCCACTTCTTAGTTTAATTTTATTGATCCCACTGAACACATACATATGGAGAAAATCAGTGAAACAGCCTCGTCATTTACACTTACCTTCTTACTAGCTTAAAGTATAACCAATTTCTGTGATCAGAACTCAGAGAGCTACAGGTCAGCCTTCACTGTCCCCAAACTGGGAAACCATTTACACTATGGAACTCGAAGCAACTGAGTAAACTAGTGATTTCCTGATGCCTGTCTAAACACAAAAATTCAAGCACTGGGTGGAAACATTTCTACATTGTGTATCCTCTTCTCTAACTTCTTAAGAAGACTTTGTTGAATATAATAGTTAACCCAGGGTCTACCTTAGGGGATAGAAACATCTGTCCCCTCCTGAAGAATATAAATGCCATCGAGGCCTCCTGAGTTTTGCAGTGTTTTCCCCTTTTTTACCCAAAGCCCTGAATAGTACTTTTAAGTTTGTGATAATGCTTTCTCTGCAGATGGGCTGGGTCCTGCCACACTGTCATGCTGATGCCTTTACTTGGTGCTTACCTGTTACTAACCATTCTTCCTCTTAATTTGCTTCTTTAATTATCTGTGGACTTTAAAAGCAGTTAACTAAGCTGGTAAGAATATGAGAGGATCTTTTGTGAGTGTAGTTCATGAGATTTAGCATAGGTTTGTTTTTGTTTTGTTTTGTTTTTTTACATCTATATTTCATGTACTTCTGTGATTCATGTTTTTTTTTGGGGGGGGACTTATTCATCAACTTCTGAGGTTAAACTTTTTAATGGAAGAGAGGGTGGCCCAATAGAATGTTTGAAACAAAATAATTATTTACTGTGTAAATCTACAATTTACTTCACTATTTTTGAATGGATAAACCAAGCATAGAAAACTCAGAAAAATTTGTCCTGACTAAAAGAACTCTGAGCAAAGCTAAACCAATTATCTCCCGGCACCTGATCCAAATAAGCTTTCTTTCATAGATAAAAGTTAAATATGTATAACATTTATTTCTTTGGTCAGAATTTTCTGTGGCTTTTCTCTGCCCAGCACGTCTGTTCCCGCTGCAGGCTACCCTGTAGAGAATCACAGCTTGCCTGAAATTGAGCCTACCTTTTTCTTTTAGCTAATTAAGCCCACAGCTTATAGAAATGAGATATTCTCTCACTCTGGAGCATTACTTTTACAGACTTCTTCCCAGCTACTCCTCAACATGTATTTTAAACTAAAACTAAACGTCACTAAACACTTTCACTGCCCCTAACAAAATAGGCCCTTCCTTTGCCGTTTTGTTTCTTTATTTAATAAAAGCAAACTTGTAGAGGACCCAGCTGTAGAGATTGAATTTGATGAGTCCTCAGTTCTTCTTTTCAGACAGTAGTTAAGGATCATTTGTCTTAAATGTGACAGAGAAATTTAATGAGAAGTCTTTTATTGAAAATCGCAGGTAAATTTTGCTGCCTACAACTAAAAGGATTATGGCCAAAGAAATGGTGTGTGTGTGTGTGTGTGTGTGTGTGTGTGTGTGTGTGTGTTTCATCAGTAAATATTTTGTGAGGACCTACTATGATCTAACAGAGAATGCAAAGATTTTTTGATCTAGTACCAATTATGGTTTCCCAAATGTGCCATATAGTGAGTTAAGTGACATGTCGGTTTCCAAATTTAATATTTGGAAAGCTGATTGTTTCTTCTTTAGTTGCTACCCTTTCAATAAAGGAAGACACCAAAAGGAATCCAGCTTCCTCATGAGGAACTGACATCATTTTGAATTATTCAGCTTACTGCTTAGATATTTTAGGGCTTAACTCATATAATATTTCACAAATGCAATCACTTTTGTCACAATATCACTTTGTCAGTAAATTTTAACAGAATGTATCTGTTTGCCTTACAGTGGTCTTTTTTTTCTCCTAAGGAAAGGAAGGTTTTTAGTATGGTAACTTTTTGAGAGCTGCTGATTCCTTATGAGCATCCATTGCTTCACCCCTTTTTTCTATGCACATAGGTGGTTTACCACATGTCCCCTCTGTAGCTCATGTGCTTTGAGTTAAGCTGATTTTACATCATCGGAGTGTAGACTGATAGGTCCCATCCCCTGTACACACCTTGTGTCTAAGTGACTGGTCCAGGTAACCCAGACCTACGCCACAAATGCATGGCATTCTCCTAGAACAAGTCTAATCTCACATGACCCAACTTAGATCAAAGCAATGAGACAGAAGACTCATCTTGAAGTTTCTGAGGAAGAAGCTCCCTCCCGTAAAATAAATATCTTGGAGAGAGACCTAGCAGAAGAAACACTTTAGTCTCTGCCCTCGCCATTGCAATATTACTTTTTCATGGTATTGATTATTACCTTCCTTGATTTACACTTATTTGCTTTCATGATTATACTCCCTTACAATACAGTAAGGTCCTTGAGTTCAGGGACCTTGTCTTGTATATCTGTATATCCACATATCTCTGTGTCACTCAAGTTTTTTTCTGCAATCAATAAAGAGATCATATTAAAGTTTCCTGAAGGTACGGAGATAGCTTGTTGACCAGTCTATCCTTGGCATTAAATAGGCCTTCAATATATATCTGTTTAAAGCTGGCTTGAATAGATGAATGGTGACTAGAATGGCGGATGTTTTGCAAGTAGCTTTAGAGGAAAACATGATGTTGGGTTAGTAACACAGCAAGCTGTCAGGGAAGATAGATGGCTTTGCTGGCCATGCTATAAATAGCCACCACGTGCCACTCAGAGCTGGTGGAAGCCTCATTCTGCATGACAGTCATTGATCTGCTGCCGACTAAATGCAACCTTTTGTGACACCACTTGAGGAGAAAAGGTTATGTTTCACATTTAAGCTTTGAATAATAAGGTCATGATCAAATTAAATGAGTTTCTCTGGCAAATACATGAAATATATACAAATTAATACAACAAATTAGAGACATTATTGCAAAGAAAAGGTGAGCAGGCTGGAGCTAAGTGTAATCCTGGAACTCAAGCCTACTGAATGCTTTATTAATTAGGTGAAAAGCCTGCCTCATTAAAAATATCCTAAGAGTGAGTTTTCACCACCTCTAGGACGACCCTAAACTGCAATCTGGACTAGAATACTACAGAATTAATAAGTTAAATAATACATTTGTTTCTTAAGTGAATATATATTTACAGCATATTCCAGAGGCTAGAAAATTATTCAGAGGAAAATAACATATAGGAATTCTTACATTTATACTTTTTTTTCAGACTTCTAGTAAATCTCATATTTGGTATTTGGAGGAAAAGTTCAATTGTATTTTATATTAGTCTGGTGAGTATATTCTTGCAGGGTTTGAATACTAGCTAGCAAGTCTTCCTTTATGAGACAGAACAATTATGTCCCTAAATTCAACTTCCAGAGCTACTGATGACTGTTCCCCTTGTTCCCCTTCTAATAACCAAATCTTATATTACAGCAACAGTTACATTAGTAAATTAAGCACATATCTATACATTGTTTAACATACTTGAGCAAATAACAATAATTCAAATGGTTTAATTTTTAACCAAGCAAAATCGTTCACTCCTATTTCACACAAACTTGCTAATTTAATTGATTAGCATAACAAGTATTTTAAACCCTTAAGTGTGAATGGTCAGAAAAAAACGTAACTTAATCCCAGATTTCTCAAATGCAAATAACTTAATGCGTAAGTATCTGCATTTACCAAGGAATTGCCATAATTAAAGACTATGTCATAATATATATTTAAAACACATTTAGTTTTGAAACTATGCATTTATGCTGTTAACAAATATTTATTAATTTCCTACTTTGTATTAGCCATTAATGTAGACAGTTTGACAAATTGGCTGATTTTTGTCAAACCATTTTCTTTTCATGTATATTCACATTATGGTATATCACATGATCAAACATAATCATTCATGATAACTACAATACTTAGTAGGTTTAATAACCTGCTTTGATATAATAGTAAAGTATTTATAATGTTATGATGTGTCCCTAATAAATGATAATGGCAATGAATATCTTGATCACTTGAATAATTGGTTCAATTTCATTTGTAAGACCTATGAGTTAAAAATAATTTTATGTTAATTTATCAATGAGGAAAAAAATTGTAGCAAGTGAAAGGGAATGTAAACAATCCATCTACGAGAATGCAGACATGTGGAACAATACTTGAAAATGAATCTGGTTGGCGACATACAGAACAAGGTCAACAGAACTTCTTATCCAGTGAATTTTTTATTCAGAGATTTGCATGTTTCTAGGATGGCTATCCGATCTTCAGAAAATAGAAAGATCTCAGCTTTCAGAGCAGGAAAATGATTCATGATTTTCAAAATACTGAGTTGTTCCATCACAGCATAAAATATTAAGAATAGATGATGCTGACATGGACAACAATCCAACAAGCCTGATAATGAAATGCAAATCTAGTGGATGGTTTCTGATTTTGTAAATACACCATGAAATGATTAAAATAGCTGTTTCAAATTGGCCCTGGATTTAAGGAGATAAATAAATCTTGACTGTACATAAGAATTACCTGAGTAGATTAAATAAGTGTGTCTCTATCTTTGCATCTATGTTTCTATGTATCTCTCTATCTATCTACCCATCTACCTATCTGTCTACCTATAGACCACTGTTCCCCATCATTTTCTAGTCCTGCCAACAATAGAACCAGAAAACAAAAACTTTGGGGTTAGCAGATTTTAAGAAATATGTATATTAAAAATATTTATATAGTTTTTTTAAATCAAAAGACTGAAACTGTACTTAGATTGTGGAAGATTTTTGAGATTAATTTCTCAACATATTTATATTAAAAACAAAAAAATTAAATGGCTGGATGAAATTATTAAAAAACTGTATAAATACATTTCTTCAGACAATTGTGGACATCTGAATATAAGTGATAATAAGAATTATTGTAAATTTTATTAGGTGTGATAATGTCACTGGGATATATAAGAAAATATCCACATTTTTAACTATGCACATTGGAGTATGTAAGATGAAATAATTTGATGTCTAAGATTTGCTTTAAAATACTTCAGTGAAAGAAAACAAGAAAAGAAGGAGAAAGAAAGGAAGAATACAAGAGACAGAGGAGTGGGAAAATATAGCAAAATTCTAATTTTTTATAATTGTTGAACTCAGTAGATGGCTAGATAAAGATTCATTATACAATTTTCTCTATGCTTGTGACTGAAGATTTTCATAATTAAAAGAAGCAAAAAAGGAAAATGTTTCTGGAAAACAATTGAAGATACTTGTGTCTTCCCTGTCAAGATCTGATTTATAATTCTTGTCTGAGCCCAGCAACCTGTATTTTAAAAACACGTCAGGTACTTTTAATGTAGGTAGTCAGCAGATGACCCTTTGAGAAACGCAAAAGAGAACTTGATTTGCTCTGGAATAAATCATTCAGGGTAAAGCATTAAAACCTGCTAACTTCTTTCAGCTGTTGTTCTATTCAAAGCACTCCCTTCATGGCCAGGTGGGGACTGGGTGGGAGCTACCTCTCATCAATCAGGATCCAGTACTTCCTTGTTGAGCAATAAGGTGACACGTCTGATTCACATAGTACTTTGGAAACAGTTGGCAATCAATTAATGCTTGCTGAGAAAAACTCTGCAAGTTTTATAGGTGATAAGTCTGAAACCTTACTTCTTGAAATTAAACATTATAAAAAGACAGGGTTGTTTAGCACTGACTAGCGGTTACAATGATGACTTTGTTCCTCCTCTACTGGATGCATTTCCACCTCCGAACCCCACACTGTACAGCCACTGAAGGTTCAGCCCATGATCTCCACTAGACCCACTAGATGCACAATAATCCTTCTAGTAATTAGGAGTATGTGCTGTGCAATCAGACTACCTGGATTCAAATCCTGACTCTACCATTGACTGAGTGTTCTTGGGCAAATCACTTGGCTCAGTTTCTCTGTGACTCGGTTTCCTTTTCTGTAAAACAGAAGTCATGATACCTACCCACATTGCCTTGCTGAGGGGATTATACCATTTACATGTTTACAGCGCTTAAGGCTGTGCCTGACCCATAGTAATCAAACTGTGATATACATTATTGTTTGTATCATTCCTCATGGCATTAACACTCAAATATCTATCTATAATATTGTCTTCATTCATTCTCCCTGAGCAGAGAAACATGTTGCCTTGGTTTGGTTTACATTGGTTGGCCTATATTCAAAACAGTACCCTTCTTCTGCTAATCAAACAAGATCACATGTTTGACAACACTTGTCCAGTAAACTAAGAAAACCCATTAACTCCTTTAACCCATTTCAAACTTTGTCCACTATATTTAAACTGTCTTCATGTATCCTATATTGTATATGCCAGGTCTGTTTTCATTTTCTATTTTACAAATCTCCAAGCTTATTTTCATTTAGATAATAATTATCCTAAAGTGTTATTCTTCCATTCTTTATATGTTTCTTGCACTGGTACATACAATTCCCCCATCATTACTGACACTAAGCCCCAGCACAAACTATTGCTTCAAACATGACATGTATTATAGCCCTCTCGGTGCTAGGAATTTATATATATATATTTATATATTTATTATATTTATATATATATATATATAATTTTTTTTTCATTCAATCAATATTCATTCTCTCTCTATTGGATGACTAAGTGTTCTATGTCAATTATTTTTGTAATTATTAATATCTAATTTGAGATGGCCTATACAGGTTTATACAGGTTAGTAATTCAGGAACAACATGGAACATAATGGCATTAATTCCTCAGTGAGTTACAATCACATATCTGTACCAACAATTAGCTACTTCTCCCTTATTTAATAGTGAACATGGCCTCATATCACAAGCAATTAAGTACTTAATAGTGCAGTTAGTGGCAAGACAAAATGGAAGCCAAAAAAAAAGTTTCCTTTTTAATCTCAAATCAGTGTGGGATTATTTATCTTCATATTCTTTTAAGGCTCTTACATCCATTGCATTAATGGCTGTTATCAGTTATCTGCTTTCATAAGGCCATTAACTGAGGCATTATCTCTGATTTTCCTTCTCTCTACACCTGAAAACTAAAAACTAGCCTTTTGTTTCAACACTTTTATGTTTGACATGGATTTTTTAAAGTTTCTGCTTATTTTCAATAAATATACTAGAAGTATATCAAGAAATGAGTGGTACTTATGAACCATCTATATTTAATATGGTTATGCATTGCTTTACAGTCTGCCTAATCCTATTTACTATGCTTAGTTTGATATAATTTCAATTTGGAATTCCTCACTTGTCCAAAAGTCTAATAATCAATATAAAGTTGAATTTATGCTAGAAAACCTACCATCTCTCTTCCCTTCCTTCTCAAGCCATTATGTTTACAGCTGAGGGGGTTGTTAGAGACCATGTTTCAAATGCCTTGAATTAACAGTTAGACATTTGAGATGAAAAGAAGTTAGGAAACATTGTCAGCATTACCAGGTTGTATTAGGATGGGTTGGTAACTCAGGTCTCCAGACTTGTAGGCTGGTATTCCTTATACACCACCGCTTTCTGCCCATGAGGATCCAATAGCTAAGAAAGTGTACATATGAAGAAAACTGCTAAAGGCACTCTTATTGTTTTCAACACTCAGCTCTTCCTAAAGAGCAACCTAGAATTCCCAGCCTAATGTCCTTTCTCCCAGGTCGAAAGAACATAGGCAGGAGTGTTGGAAAAGACCACTCTTTGCACTGACCTCTAACTTATTCATTTCCTCAACATCCCTGTGGACTGAAAAGGAACTTACAACTTTTTGGAACTTGTCTTCTAGCTATAATACTATCATGTCATATCTTATTCCCAAATGCCACAAATATTCAAATTTTCAAGTAGAACATGCCATAGTTCAATCAAAAAAATACCTCCACAATATTAAATGGATGTTCTAGCAATAAGGCTTTGCAAACATAAAAAAAGAAGTAATAATACGAAATACTGTTATCTTATCCCATACAATGTGGGAAAAGAGCTAAAAAAAATAGAGGAGTAGTTTTCATGTTGCCTTTGAAATAAATTAGTTCTGACAGTTGAGCCTTGAGTTTGACTCTTCAGTTTTGGAAGCTACACCAAAAGTTCATTTCCATCAACAGAGTCAAAATGCAGGAGCAGAGGAATTTTTAGTTTTAAACATCTAGGACATAATTTTTCAAATGTGACATGGCAATAGTTCATTTAAAGAACAAAAAACAGAATGACGTGTTAAAGGAATATTTTACTTTTCATCATGGTTTACTTATATTCTGATGGATATGTCAGACGTGAATGCCTAAAAACAAATGTGGGTGAGAGAGACAAAATAAAAGCTTTATAGATTTGTGGGTTAGAAAAATCTTTATCCTGTATGTTTTTTATCCTACTGTTACGTTTTAAACATAATACTACTACAACATGAAATGAAAAGAAAGGTGATGTTTGAGCGGGGAAAACAAGAAAAAATAATCTTGAAATGATTTATTTTATTTCTTTCCTTAATACTAAATCTTTGAAACATGCAGTTTATTTCAAAAATGCCTATATGTGAAAACAAATCAATTTCTATAATGTATACATTTGACTAAAAGTGAAAGAATATAATCTACATTAATTCATTTTTTTAATATGTCCACAACAGTATGCAGTGAACACCACTGTTGTTCCAATTAATTAGTTGTGAGAGCTGAACATCACTTGTTCCCTTGGTGGAAATATAAATTGGTACAGCTACTATAAAAACAGTATGAATGTTCCCCTCAAAATTATAAATAGAACTACTGCATGATGTAGTAATCTCACTATAGGTATATATGCAAAGGAAATGAAATTACTATCCTGAAGAGATATCTGCACACTTATGCTCGTTGCATTGTATTATTCAGTCATTATAAAAGGAAATAGGAAATCCTGCCACTTGTGACAACCCGGATGAAACTTCAGGGCACTATGCTAAGTGAAATAAGTCAGACAGAGAAAGACAGTGCATGATTTCAATTGCATGTGAATATAAAACAAAAAAAACAAATTTACAGAAACAGAGAACAGATTCCTCATTACCAGGGGTAGGGGCTGGGGGTGAGGGAGATGGTAAAGGTGGCCAAAGGGTGCAAATGCCCAGAAAAATTCCTGGGGATATAATGTACAGCATGGTGACTGTAGTTAATAATACTGCACTGCATATTTGAAAGAGTTACTAAGAGCACATTTTAACAGTTTTCACACGCTCACGCACACAAGGAAATTATGTGAGGTGATGGATGTGGTAACTAGCCTTGTTGTAGCAATCGTTATACCATACATATACACATATACAAAATCACTGTGCTGTACACCTTAAACTTACACAATGTTATATGTCAATTATATCTCAATAAATCTGGTGCGAAAAAGAAAAAAAAAGAAATCTCGATAAAACTTAAGAACTGCTAAAAGTAAAATCTCACTTACTTTAAAATGCACATCCTTAAGAGTGCTTTACACTGGGAAGTTGGAAATTAATACTTCTGTTGCTTGTCAAGTTTGTCAGCTTTTCTATAAGAGCAACATATTCTTCTGGACTGGGAGACACAAGAACGTGAGTGTTTTACATATCATTTCCTCTTCAAGGGTAAAGCAGTCTTGGACTCCAAAGTATTTCATCATGTGGTGAATCATCATTAAACATTTTGCTGACTCAAATGTCAACTATATTCTCTTGTGAAACAAAAATTTTCGTTTAATAGCATAGGGAAAGAGAACAGAGTGATTTTAGAAAAATTTCCTCTCTATTCGTTATGAGCTTTATTATTTCTCTCCCATTACAGTTTCTCCCAGCAACTATGAATGACCCCGTCTTCATCTAAATGTTCGTAACACAACTGCAGGCTTATATAGTTCAGCAAAATTTTTCTAGAATGATAAAGTTACTTCCTCAAAGGTCCACAACAAAAATCATCCCAGTAAAGTCTAACAGGTTCAAATATGCAGGCATATGAAATAATTAGGATAAGTGAGCGTCTCAAGAAATAGTCATCACTGTAGCAATAAATATCCTAAAGAACCGAAAAATCAAACTGACTGAAAAAATCCCCCCCACCAGTCAATAGCACACTCACTTTTGAGGACCATTTAATGAGGTAGGTGCATTTTATTAAAATAGCAAGCTCTCTGGGAAGGATAAAGAAAGTAGAGCTAAGTGGCTTTTTCCTGACCAAGTGCTGTCATCTAACAGTAAAGAAAGCAGAGATATAAAAGAATTCATAAATCTGAAAACCTTTCAGTGCTTTGTGGTCTGGAGTTGTGCGTTAGACATCCAGAAAGTAAACTAAAGGCTTAATTACTGTACAGGTGAGGCAGCAGCTTTTTTGCAATTTTGCCGATGGCCAGCTTTGACGTTCTCTCTCTGCTATCCAGTTTGATAGCTACTACTCACATGTGGTTATTCAGTATTTGAAATGTTCCTAGGGGCTAAATTTAATTAGTTAAACTTTATATTGAAAAAAACAGATGCAGAATAAAATGTTTTCTGTTAAATAGACTGTTGCTTTTGTAAAACTCTATTTCATGTTAACTGTCACATTGCATCAGGTATTATTATTCTAGTACATGTGTACCTTTCACCCTGTTTTTAAACATAGCTACCAGAAAAGTTAAAATTTCATATTTGGCTCACATGCATCTGAACATTGGACAGGGCTGCTCTACAAATAGAATACTGATAAAAATTACCTTCTATTTCTTGTAATCAAAATATTTTTCTTAAAGTTCATTTTATTAGATTTTAAAAACACACAAGGGATTTATTCTTACAAAAAAGTAAATTATTATAAAAACACATTAACCAAAAACAATGGTCTCTCTCCCAAGATTAGCAATTTTAGCTGCCAAAATATTTAAACAATTTCTCACCCCCCCCCCCGTATTGTAAGAGGATGTGAAAAAATATGGAGGTACATGCTTATGAGGATTGTCTAGATATCTAAATAGGCATTAACTTAATGAAGAATAAAACTTTTAATAAAATAAACGCTCAAGGCAATTTGTTGCAATATTGGTAAAGTAAAAATCCCACTGTAAAATGTTCCTTTAAGAGTCAGTCAATCCCTTCCACAAAAATACTTATCTATATTTTGGAATTGTACTGAATCTTACTGTCAACTTATTTTCATAAATGCATGCTTAATCTCCGATATCATTTAATTCTTAACCAATGAAGTATCTCATTTGCCATAAATTCTCAGAATAAATGTCTTTACCCTGTAAAGAAGCACAGAGGCATTGTTCTTCCAAAATATAATGTACCAGTGTTTTGGGGGAGAGGTTAATGATATGTATTTCTAGAGTCCCCTTGGGGACTGTTTGATTTAGGTAAAATCTGCATTTCACCAAACACTGCAGATGATTCTCTTCCATGGTAGATCTAAATGATATTTTAGAAATATTATTTTAGGAAAATGTTTATGTGTAATTTTGCCTCTTTTACTAATATATTCTCCCTTTTTTATTCTTTTATAAAAAATAAAACATGAAAGGAGATGTAGTGTATTGAATAAGGAAAATTAAATCCACTACTAATTTATGGATTAATTTGAGCAAGTAACTTCATTTTCCTTATCTTTACAAAAGAGATAATAATCACATCAACCGCACCTTATTTTAAGATCCACAAAATGACAAAGTGAAAGTCCCCTTTAAAGTATGTAGCACATTCAATGACTGATTTAAATCTTTCTGTTTCCAAACTTTTGTTGTTCTCTCTCCTCCTCCCTGTTTCATTCAGATCACATTTACTGATCACCCTTTATGTGCCCGACCTTGTTAAACCAAGGGATATAAGATATTATCCCAACCCTAAAAAATACTATCAAATCAATAGAAAAGAGAGACTGTGTGAGAAGTGCCAAAACAAAAGTTTAAAACTTCTTGCCATAATCCACAAAACAGATCACTCAGAACAATTCGGAACACAACTCCAACTGCAGTACAGGCACCTTGCCACTTAGCTCACCGTTCCTCACATACTAACCTCTCGTCTCTCTCCTTAAATACCCTCTCTTTCCTCCCTCTCCAAGGTCAGCCTTTGGACCTATTGGCTCGTTTTCTTCCTTCCAGGTTGCAGGTTGATATCTCCTTAGAAAAGCCTTGACTGATCATTCTTTCTGTATGGACCCATATCTATCTCATGACCAAGTCTGGCTCCTTCAAAATACTTGTTGATATTTGTAAGTATCTTCTTTACTTAATATTAACTCCCCCTGTGGTCATAGAACCATAATTATTTTCACCTTCTCCCTTCAAAGGATGGAGTCTATTTACCTATGCCTTGATTATGGGCTGCCAATGTGAGTAGGTAGGCCATCACAGACCACCCAGTCTAGCTGGCTTCCACTGAGAGCAGCCCCAAAAGCAAGCCCAGGTTGGACCAGGAAAACATTGTCCAGTCTACCCACAGAGTTGTGGGAAAGAAAATGTTTATGATCTCATGCCTCTAAGTTTCGTGTGGTTTGTTTGTAGGTAATTAATCATACACCCTCAATAGATTAAACTTTGATGAGCATAGAGGCTGTCTCATTGGTAATCACTGTGTCTGCAGAACCAAGAGCTACACTGAGCGTAATAGGTGTTGGACACATAAATGTGGAAAGAGGTGACTGGATAGAAGAGTGATTGACAAACTGCCTGCTAGGAGAGGTAGCAAGGACACTTCACAAAGGATCTAAGACTGGATAAATAATGCTTATGAGGTGAAACGTTCTTGAGTAAACATTTATTCCCATGATTATCTTTCCCCCATTAGTCTTAATAAAGCACTCCCCTTCGATAGCTGCTAATTCCATCAGGACAAATTCAAACTCCTTAGCAGAGCAAATGTGACCCCGTCAAAAAGTTCTGTCTATATTCTGTTCCAGGTTTTTATTCAGAAATGCCACCACTACCTATCCTATATTCTTTTCATACCAGATTATGTATCATTTCCAGACATACTGTGAGCTTTGAGTTTGATGCTCCTCTTATAATGCTATTTCGTCTCTCTAGAGTACTCTTCCTACCTTTATCAGCCTAAGATAAACCTACTCAGCATTCAAAGCTTATTTATATTTTGATCTGTCATGAGGTGTGTTTACTAAAACAAGAGCGTAACCCATAGCACCATATAGTTCTTGCACATGCGTAGAATGTATCTCCTAACCACTGCCTTAGAGTAAGATTCTCATACTTCATATTTTTCTTCCTGTTGAGACTACATGTTCATTGAGGGTGTAGACACCATGCCTCATGCCTTCCCTGACATTGGCAGGTAGATATTTACTACTAACATTGTGAAGTGAACAAATAATGCATCGAAGTATTTGGTGGGCAGAGGAATCTAATATTCACATTGTCTGTGGGGGCCTGTAACTGTACATGTTTTGTTGATAGGTAAGAGTTAAATTGCTCCACAAAATAAGCCTGGAAAATGTCTATGATCACATTTCTCTAACTCAAAGTGTAAAATGCTGTAAACCCCTGCTTATTCCTCATGCTTTTCTCCTATCCTGGAAGATGGATATAATAACAGTCTACTTCCAGATACCCAGGAAACAGAAAAACACGCCAGGAATGAGAAAAGGCTCATGGACCATAATAAGAGAGAAGATCAATTTATAAACATCATTACTAGAAAAGATAAGCCCATTACAGTCGTAATTCTTTAAGTCAGTAAGTAAAGGCAGTGAATGGGCTGGGGTGCCTTCTGCGGTTGCTGAGCAGGTCACAGGCCACTCTGTACTAATGGGCAGAGACCATGTCTGTTTTACATCCTGATTATGGCGCCATGCAACAAGCAAGCTTCATAAATGCTTAATGATGATAAGACAGCGTCTATTGCATTGGAAGCTGTTTGACTTTAAAATAAAAATGTAAATTAGTTTTAGAAGCTAACTGGAAAAGGTTTTCTGTAAAACCACCTTTGCTTTAGTAAATAATAGCCAAAAGGAAGAAATACTTTTTTCAATATCTTTAAAGGTCTGTGCCTTGTTTTATAACAGCAGATTAAATGCATGGAAAATGTTCTGTTGTGTAGGAAAACCTGGAAGGTTGTAAGAGATGATGGACAAGTTCTCATTCTTAGGCATTGCCTACAGCTAGAGACTTGCATATTTTTATTGTTATGATGGTATTGATTGTTAAGTCAACAGAAAGCTATCACAAGGGATTGCAAATTTCTATACCAATACTCTGTTCTGTAACATTAAAATGTCATTACTGAATCACCAACTTTTCTCCTGCTGTAATATTATTCTCTGTTGATTGCCTGCCTGAGCTGAAATTTGAAACTGTCACCCTCAGACTTGCAAAAGTGATTCAACTTCACTTATAAGGAAAGTGAAATTAAATATTCATTCACGGCCTGCATTTCAAGTTCAAACTGTCTGAAGCTCCTTAAGGCAAAATGTGTTTAAGCTGAAACACATTTTTTCTTCATTTTTATGCAGTAAAAAATTCAGAATGGGTATCATGGGTGGACAAATTTTAAAATAATAATTTATTTTGAATTTTGCATGTGGGGAGAGTCGGGCTTTCCTTCTTCCTTCCGTAATCCCTCTACTGTTTCTGACCTATCCCATTTATCTCGTTTGTCAGAAAATCTGAATGTGGGTTTGTGGGGGTTGTTTAGTGCTTGATAATTCTTTTGTATGTGACATGCTCCTTAGTCAAGTTGTAAGGCACCTAAGTATTCGACGAAAGCATAATGGTGTCTATGCCTGCCATGGAGATGTAGGATTACATAGTGGTAAGTGGGCAGACCAAATGGGTTCAAACCCGACTCTATTTCCTGTTACCTGTGATAGCTGTTTAACTTTTATGCCTCGGTTTGTCTACTTGATACACAGCATTTAAAATAGTGAGTGAGACATGGTAACTTCTCAATAAACATTGCTCTATATGAGTGTCACCCCTATCATTTGGACCTTTTAATAATGACAACATGCATTTAAAAAAAGACCTGGTGTTTTAGGAACTCCTCACACATTATCTCATTTCATAATCAGAACACACATGTAATATAGTCACAAAGGTGTTCAACATCCATCCTACCTCCGTCTTACGTACCTTTCTATACTACAGAAACTGGAAAGGTAAAACTACATTTCCCAGATGACTTTGCAACCATGGTCAGGATTAAATTTAGGTTTTCGTCAATCAGATGTACTTTCATTAGATTTATATTTAGAACTGAGTTAAGTAAAGGACAGGCAAAGTGCCATGGATCAATGTTGTTGGTGTGGGTTCTAACCGCAGGTCTCTATTAGCAGCTTTGTGATTCAACTGTTCCTCACAGAGGCAGCAGGGGCCTTCCCAACTCAGGACAAGGCACCTGACTAGGAGGCTGAGAATCATTACAGGAAGCTGAGCCTATAGCCCGCCCCTCCACTTCATTCATTGAATTCGTACTCCACCTTCCTGTGTAAATAAATTACAGGAGTTTTGTTTGCAAATGAACCTTATCCTGTTTAGCATTGAAGCATTTCTTGTCTCTGCTTCTTTAAGGTGTGACTTTGGGCAAATTACCACAGTGATTTTTACTGTAATTTAGTCATCTTAAAATGGGATTAATGATGCTTAACCTGAATTGTTGAAAAATAAAGACTAAATATATAAAACACCTAGTAAAAGATCAAAAACAGAAGATCATAGGGGGAAAAATTGAGGCTCAATGTGTTAATTGGCTGATATAAGTACACAAGGCTATTCTGTGACAGATTTGGGACAATACTCATCTTTAGAAAACTAAGCAAATGCTCTTTCCATTGCACTATGCTGCTTTTCTGAATGAGTAAATATTCTCTGCTTCCAGGAACATGACATTTGATGAGATGGTTTGCTTTTGACAATACCTGGAATGTCTACAAGACCATGAGTTTTCACATAGAAATGACAAATGGCCAGCTACATCCTTACATCTTTGACCTGATACAGATGGGTTAATGTTCAGTCGGTTGGTTGTTTTTGCCATAAACTATGACGATATAGAACAGTGAATCACAACACTGACTAAATATTAGAATCACCTGGGAAGATTTCAAAGATTACTGAAGCCCAATCTCCACCAACCCATTTGAGTAGAATGTCTAGAGAGATACCTAGATAGCAGTATTTATTTTTTAAAAGTCCCCAGGTAATTTAAAAACCTTTATTATAAGAGCCATAAACCTTTATTACAGAGTGAGAATCTATTGTCATTTGAGTGTAAGCATATCTGAAAAGAGCTTACTTACCCTTCTTTCTGAAAACAAAGGCCATCATTCCCCAAAAGAAAGGTTTTCACCATAGAGCATTAACGGATCTTTAGAGCACACCTCTCACTTTCCAGAAACCAAATAGCTTATTTGACACCATCTTAGTCTCTCATCCACATGTTCAAAGGATAAATAAATATACCTGCAGGCTGGGGACCAGGATGGCTCATGCCCTAATACTGACTTGCACCCCTGTCAAAAGCACTTTGGCTTTCTCTCTTTTCTATGTGTCTTTCTCTAACAAAACTTTTTATTAAAAACTGTGTTAGGAAGATAACAGACATTGAATTCTTCACTTTTGTGTTGCTCACTGCTAATCATAGCATGGAAGAGTGGGCACATTTGAAAAACAGATGTCAAGTACTAATAACATCAAGAACTTTGTAGTCAATGAATCAACATTTCAGAGTGCTGTGACCTTTATTAGATGAGGAATCTTGACACCCTATGGGTATTCACAAAAAGCCCTTGCAAATACTGCGACTCAGTTACCATCCATCATATTAGCCTAATGAGTTATTTTCTTTTTCATTCACACTATCTTACACAGTATGCCAAGGCTGAGTAATAGATATAGTGATAGCCGGTCCATTTTATGAAAACATGTTTATGTTTGCAATAAAGAAAATAGAAGCTACTCTCTTTTGAGAAACTCTTGGTGGGGTGGGGTGTAATGTAGTGTAACTGCAATTTGGAGTAAGACAGGCCTTGGTTCAAATCCCAGACCCTTTACTTATGAGCCCTATAAACTTCTTTCCCCTCACAGGTAAATTGCCATGATGAGACAGACTTCTCAGGATGTTGGGAGGATAGAATGAGATAATAAACAGAACAGGTTTGACTTCTGCTTAGCATATAAGTACTTATAAATATACCTATTGAAAAAGATTGTTACAAAGTATTAGGTATCAAATAGGTTGAGTTATATTGCAGACGACAAAAAGAAGCCAATAGATTCTCAAAGTGGATTACATACAGAGGGTGCCAAAAACAATGTATACACATTTTTAGAAAGGAAAAAAACTGTATTAAAATTGCAATACTCAATAAATACTGATAACAAAAGATGAATACAATTCATGTGTATACATTTTTTTGGCACCCCGGTATAGATACTATGACTGAACTCCAACTTCTCCTCAGCTGAGCAAACTTTAAGCAGATTTATTCCTGACTCTAGACCCCTGAACGCCCTTTTCATAGAGCATTTACTTTACAAAAATTGCAACTGTGAATTCTTTCTTTGCCTCTATAAAATGTTTGTGGATCTTCTTCCAGCTATTGCCAATATTACAAGCCAGGGAATGTCCTTCTCAAGGACCTGGGAACCATCTCTGACATGTAAACATTGAAGTAGCTAGCCTTCCTAATCCCAGTCTTCCTGGGAGTTTAGGAGCCTAAATTCTTAGATGGGCAGCAACTAGCAAACACACACGGCCAAATCAAAGAAAACAAAATTGCAAATTCTGGAATAACTGAGCTTGACACATCTCCCTGATAAAACCTCTCCTTACAACATCCTTCAGTACTCTTCTGTTAGTTCACCTCAATAGGTAAAACAACAATTGTTCACCTTTTGTATTGGTAGTTCAGTTGATCTCCTCTCTTGCAACAGTATTGAGTAAAATCTTCTTTGCTTAACTAATTTTGGCCAGTGCAAACTTTGCTTAGATAATTCACACAGAGCCTAGTGACATTCTCTTGGTATTCACATTTTACATGAAGATTTCCAAAGAAAAATATAACTTAACTGGACACATACAACATTTTTCTATGAAAACAAACATGGGTATGTTATGGGGTAAAATTCAATTTTTATATGTACATATTAGGTATATAAATTATAAATGCATTTTCAAATATAGATGGATAAATTAGGTCTATACTTACAGGCCACCTACTCTGTTTTTTGATGTTCACTAATTTCTCCCTAAGTAAATTTCAGCAGAAAATGTTAATAGTTTTTTCTAAAGGTATCTTTCAGGTTTATAAGTGGTAAAGCCACACCCAATAGCCACACGGAGTTGAGTTATTAATATGCATCATTATTTCTATATCTTAATACAAATTTTGTTTCATAAGACTATTGAGTGTTTTGCATTTTAATGTGCCTTATTTTTAAAATAAATGCGTTAGATGCTGCTCAGGGATTTAATAATTTTTGTCTTTGTTTTCTATTTATAAAGCAGCCAAGTCTTGAATTGTGCATTTGGCTTGGAAAAACATAACATCTTTCCATTACATCCTCTACTTACTGAGTCGCTGTGTTTGAATTTTCAAGGAGATACAATGTACGCAAAACTAGACGTTTTAGATGACCCCTGAAAATTCTCATTGAAGTATGGTTAAATTTTTCATAGTTATAAACAAATACGTAAAATTTGTTTTTTGAAACCAATATTTCTTGAAACCAAGAAATATGTTGTGGCAGTGCTTCCTTTGCTAATTAAAGACAAACATTCTTTCCATAGCATGCAAAATAAATGGTGCCAATGAGGCCTGAAATTGTGATGAGCATTGAATGTTCCAGGGCTCCTCAGGATTAATATCCAGAAAGATTCTGATATTAAATCTGCCACATTAAGATTCCTAAGTATTTGTGAAGCACACTATCACCATAACACTGGAGTATTTTATTGAATAAATATGAAAATGTTTGCATTAGCTTTGCAATGTAGTTGTTTTTCATTGTATATATATATATATATACATATATATATATATATATAATATAATATAATATAATATAATATAGAAATTTATTTAATTTTATGGACTCAAAACCTGTATGAACTTGAACTGAAATTTTTATTCCTCCAATGACTAGCTGCGTGCCACAAGGCATATCATTTTACCTCCTTGAGTATTAACTGCCTCATCTCTAAAATGCAGATAAGATCAAATATGCTTCCTAGGGTTGTTATGAGAATTAAATGAGATAATAATGCAAAGACTGCACAGTGGTTGGCATCTCGTAAGTGCTCAATAAATGATGATGATGATGTGGGGGGTGGTAGTGGTATACATTGGTCAGGCTATCAAAACAATGTGTTTTATTCATGCTTGATAACTTTTTTTTTTTTTAATTTTGTCAGGGAACAGCCATAGTCATTGGTTACACATTGCTTTCATGCTACAATGAATGGCATAGTTGACTCTTTTAGGGCTGCGCAGTTCACAGTGGCCCATGAGTGGATCAAACTGGCAACCTTGATGTTATCAGCACCAACTGAGATAACTGGGCATGCCAAACTTTTTTAATCTGCAGCATTTTGAACAGAAATGCAGAGATAGGTTTACCATGAAGTCAATAAAGCTTAACTTTTAGGGATTCTCGCTAACACAGGTCTCTTCCTAATTAATATGCACTTCCCTAAGCAACATCCCCATTCATAATTTTATGTTATTTTCTTAAAGAGTACCCCACAACCTCTATAATATTTAGGTTGGATCTGTGCCTGCCTACTTTTCAAATGCACTTCTAGCAAAACATATAAAACAATTTAGTTTATCCAACAAATAGGTATGTATGGATATGTTAAAAATCATATGCATACAATAAGAATGCTTAATAGAAAGAAGCTATCAATCATTGATAAATGGGTTGTATGAATTATATGTAAAGATTTGTGTTCATAACATTTAAGTGGCTTTTAAACAACTTTTTGTTTCAAGTTCCCTTTAACTGAGAAATTGGAATAAACACAATACTAAGTGAGAAGAGACTCTGAGAGTTACAAAGATGCATTTCAAAGCAGGGGGATGAACACGTTTCTCACTCTCTGTAGTAGTGGCTAGACCTCCTCTACGTTTACAGATGCTTTACATCAAGGCTTTGTTAGGAAAACCTACCTTCATCAATTCATAGGCTTGCTTGTATTATTTGGAGAAGTTTTAGAGAGAATACACACACACACACACACACACACACACACACACACGGTCTTTAGATTTACAAAAAATAACCAATATCATTTCATATTGGGTATTGTTTATGTGATGAGAAATCCCCCGAAATTTAAGCTGTAGAGCTATTAAGTCTAGCACAAAGACACATTCTTCTATATACTATAAAAACAGACAAGTCTAGTTTCTGTTTGCTAAAACAGCAGAGGTCCTTCTCTGTCACCCAGAACATTTTATATGCCAGGGTGAATAAAATGACTCTTTGCTTGCATTATAGCAATATTTTCATCAACAGCAAATGAAAACTTTTACGAAACATCAGCCATAGTTTATGAAACCTTCTTTAAGAATTATCATCTAGTTTTAAAATGTAAAGGTTGTGCTTTATGATGTATCTAGTTATTCAAGTGCTTTTCTTTATATTTCTTTTAAACCACTTCTCTCTAAACATTGCCACCTTTTATACAATTTCATCCATCCACTAGCCGTGTTCTTATGCCCTTGTTCTCCACTGAAGACAAAAGAAGACGAAAACTACAGGCCCATCAATCAAAAACAACACAGTCAGCACCAAGTCCAATAATGAAAACCATGATTTCATAAATCATCTTCCACAGGTTGGGGTCATCGTTAAAGAAAATAGCCTTATCAGGTACAGCTGAATATTCTCATGATCTTTCATTCTTCAGTCTTTAATGAAAACAATAGAATGGCTGACAGAATAAAAATGTGTAACCTTTCTTAAATTAAAAAAAAATAAAACAGCCCAGACTATGTCCTTGAAATAATTTGAAGTTGGAATATTTTTCGTTCTAAAGATCCAGCCATGTTTTTTGTTTGTTTTTTTTTCTTTTAACGGTTTGGCAATGAAATAACTCTTTTCTCCTTTCAGATATGTGTGTTTAATTCAATTAAAAGGAGATTAAATTTAAGAACTCCTTTTCAAAAAGCCATTTCCTGGCAGTGACAAGCAGGAACTGCAAAAGGAGGTTTGACATGGCACTTTTGTTTTAGCTGAATCAACAACTCTCGGGTAAATTCCGTTCTGTGACCCCAGGCCCACATCCACACATTAGGAAATAAAACAAGCAGCTGGAAATCACTAGGTGGATTCAGCTAACTGGAGATTTAGCTCTTTAGAAATATGGACTCTGTGTTTGCAAACCTGGTTAAATAGGTCTGAGTAAAATAAAGTTTGACTAGGCATACAAAGTACCGTATACTTAATCAAAGTTCTCAAATTTATTTTGCTAAGATATTTCTGCCTGGCATGTCCCAAGTCCCTAATGTGATTCAATAAAATCTATTTTTTGGACTTGAATTAGCCACACAGATTAGGACATTCATCTTGTTCAAAGACCTCTAGACCTGGTTTGTCTAATATAAAATTCATTTAATAGTGGGATTGAGACATGGTGTGGGGACACATCCTTACATGTAGAGAGAGAATGGCAGTGTGCCTAAAGAATAAACCATTTGAGTTTAAAAATTAATGAATGGGAAAATGAAGTAGATACAGACAGAAGAGAGACACACAAAACAAGTTGCTGAGTGTAGGAAGGAAGTGCCTTAGGCAACATTTACATTCAAATTTTTTTAAAGCATATTATATAAAATTCAGAAATTCCATGCAGAAAGAGTTTATTCTTTGGATGTGCTTTTGTGGCTGACATAAGAAAGCCAGTTGATTTAGCAAGCTTCCGTCGTCTTATTTAGTAAGCATTCTGGAAATCTCTATTCAGAAAAAGGTTGCTATTTACAAGAATTTTGAATTCTTACCAATTGCCTGTCTGCTACATAATGTAAAGGCAATGAATGGCTACACGGTATCGTTCACATTTTCAACTATATGTGATTATCTGGTCCACTGGTCTACTGTAGTGTATTTCTGAAATGAATTGAAGATAAACCCATAATAGTCCATTTCATACAGACATTTGTCTCAGTTTAAATTCAGGACCCAAATATCTACTTATTGCTATTCTGTTTTAGAAGTACAGTGCTTTCATCATCATAAAGCTATATTAGCTCCCTGATTATACCTGGAATTCTGCAAGTGCTGTGAGAGAGCTACCAGCCTCATTCCTGGTTCTTTAGTATCCCCGTCCTAAAATAAATAACACGGTTACTGAATAAAGGACAGAAGACTCAGTAAAGATATGTGGTGAAGTTCTAGATACTGCATTATGTCCAGTTTTGTGTAAATAAATGTATTTATACGTATTACCAAGGTACTCATATTAACCTTGCTTTGCTCACATGAACACAATCTATCATGTTTGAATATGAAATCATAATATGAATGATGGGTGAACAAACTCAAGTTTATTATCATTCAACCAGTTAAAGAGAGTTACTAATATGTTTAGTAACTGTATTTTAATAACCAGTTAATCAAATTTCTTGTCATTCAAATATTTTAAAAATAGCCTGATTTAGTAAAAGTTGCAAAAGGATGAATATGTGATTTCTCTAGGCACATTTAAAATAAAATGATTACCATATATTGTTTGGGAAATACATAACTGTGTAGAAAAATTGTAAAACCATACATTTATGGCAATGATGAAACCGGGCAGAAAGAAGAAGAATCTTATATCTGTAATGTTTTCTTTCATAAAAAATTAAGCAACCCAAATAAAATAGAGTAAATTGTTAATATCTACTAAGTCTAGGCATTTCATTTGTTTCTCCATATAGGAAATCTTTCATATTTAAAAAGGGAAATTGAAAATATTATTTAACAAAAACATAAATGAGTAGTAAAATTGATAGGAAATTGTGGCTATTGTAGACACTTTCTATACAAATTTTGCACAAATGCAAATTTGTTGCCTGTTGGTTTCTTTGAGAATACAAAATCAGGATAAACAAAGAGATTACCTTTCTGTGTGTATAAGAATGAATTCATATAACTTAAACCTATAAAGTGTGTTTTATTATCATTGACTTAGCCTTAAAAATCAGTTACACTGCTGAAGAACTTTCATTGTGTTTTGTGTTTTCATACAAAGTTCGATGACTACTACATTTACAAGTTTACCACACAATATTTTCCTCCCATATACACTTGTTTTGCACTTGTTGAAAAAAAAAAGTATTTTTTCCAGAATTTCTTCTGAACAACCTTTGAAATACATTTAGTTTTAAAATAAAATATTTGCCCATATAACATTATTTTCCTTATTAATTCTCATCAACAAGAAATACAATTTAATAGATAAAACATGCATTAACTTTATAAAGCAAGAGTCTACAGAATACATATGGTATCCAGTGGATACAATAGGCAAACATATTAACACAAAGACATGTACACTGTAGATTTAAGATGGTTTAATGGTTACTAGTTCTTCAAGTGAAGTCAAGAGAACTACTGAATACCACTAATGCTACCAATAATATTCCTAGATGGTGTGCTTCATTTTTTTGTTATTCTATAGTGCTCTTTAAAGACAAAAAAAAAAGCCAGAATGTCATTCTAAGCCTTTGATATTTGAACTCTAATTATTATTAATTAAAAATAATTTAACACATATGTAAAACTAGAAAGTTTCTTAAAAAAAACAAAAAAACACACTTAAGGAGACTGAGTAATGAAACATTATAGCATGGCTAATCATTTTTTTTCCATATTCTTTGTGAGCAATTTGGTATTTTGAATAATAGAACCAGTTATTGTTCAGAGGCTGTCCAATACTTTGTTTTTAGCCATTTGGCTGCACACCTAAAAGTGGCAAGCTGCCACAGTCCTAAAACCTTTCATTCTCATACATGCTGTGCGTGAGTGTGTGCATGTGCGTCATTTTATCTTCTCAGAACACGTTCAAAGGTATCTTCTTCATCAAAGCCTTTAGCACCTATCTCCTTATTTAAGATTCTTTCTTCTCTTAAACTCTTAATGCATCTGTAGTCAGCATCCCATGGTTTATAATTCCTTTAAATATTCTTTTCAATAACAGGGGTTCGCAAACTCCTGCCAGCAGACCAGATCTAGCCCTGCCTGTTTGTTTTGCATTGTCCAGGTCTGCTTCCCTGCTACATTAGCCAGAGTAAACAGCTGACACAGAGGCCACATGTGGCCAGCAAAGCCTAAAACATTTGCCATCTAGGCCTTTACAGAAAATGCCTGCCGACCCCTAGCAAGCTATATATATATATATATATATATATATATATATATATATATATATATATATATATATATATATATATAAAATACAGAATAGAACTCAGAAATATAATTTAGCTGTATATTTCCAGTATCTTTTAATTTAAGGACATTTATTTTTCCCACTAAAATGCAATAGACTTGAAATTAAGAATAATTTTTAAAAACTTACATTTTGCATATGACCTCAAAGTACCTCACCCAGCTCAGGGGACATATTGGACACTTGCTACCTAATTGATTGATTAAATCAGTGTAGAGCAAGAAATCCAATTATGATATAAGCTGCATTTTCTCTAAGCTTGATCCCTTTATCTAGTGAGATCACCAGAGCACTACTTATCTGGGCTGCATAACTATGGGATTAAAGGTAGCTTGGAGGACCTTTGACAATAATTATGCTTTTAGCATTTGCAATAAAACAGTCTTTCTTAGAAGTCTCTGTAATTAAAAAAAAAAAAAGAAGAAGAAAGAAAGAAAGAAATGCCACCAAGGACAACATCCACTATGTTCTTCAAAGTCCCTCTTGAAAGCTTATGTGAAATTCGTCCCAGAATTCAACATTAACGAAACATGTGTGTGTCCTAATGAAATGCTATGTTTCCCTTTATTAGACAATGACAGCTACCCAATCCATTGTGTCTCCTTTTTAAAATTGGCCTGAAGGATACCCAGAGCTAATATTAAAGCTCAATTTTAGTAGCGAATCTTAAATTTCCCTTCCTGTCAGGCACGCCACACTTTGAATACATAATTCTTGTTTTTCTTCCTATTAATAGTTTTACAATTAAAAAAAAACCTTTCTGTACAATAAAATTATTTGGAAGTAGGCAAGGCAAAAATGAGGAATGAATGCATGAATAACTAAATGAATGAACTAGTGAATAGGCTTTATGGCATGCACTATTCTCCACAAGATAAATGGGCATGTTCTAGCCATTCCAATTTCACTATATCATCAAAGCGAGTCACAAGAGGATAATACTTTACAAAGTTTCAATAGTAAATTTTAGAAAGAATAGCTGATGTTTGACCCTAAGTTGGGAACTCCCTCCCCCAAATAAGCACTAAATTTAAATATTTTGCATAATCTAGTATAATCTATCTAAAATATTATAAATAATATTTTATAAAATATTATAAATAATATTTTATAAAATATTATAAATAAAATATATAATCTAATATTATATATTATGAAAATGTACTTTGACAGCTGCAAGACTGGGGCTTGAAGCACAAGATAAACCATATGCTTTTGGTGGTTCAAAACTTAAGTTAGTCTATTTACCACCGAGGGGTGAGAAGAAAGTTACCTCAAAGCAGATATTTGCTCTGTGAGGTAACACATGAGGGCGGTAAATTACATAAACTTAGGGGGAATATAAATTTACTTGAATGCAAATGATTTCGGTGGGTGGGGAATACCATTTTTGACTTGCTATTCGCCAAAATTCTTGCTCTGCGGTGTTATTGGTTAGGAGGGGCAGGACAGGCCAAAGGAATTCAAGAGGAGGTCAATTTTCAGAAGGAATTTTAAAAACATGTAAGGTACAAAGGACCAAAACCCTAACCCACAATTTGAAAACAGGGCACCTTGCCTTTATTGGAACAATAAAGCGGTAACAACAAGGCTCCAGGGCTCACAGGGACACAAAATCTCTGAAGTGAAACTACTTTAAATAAAGAAAATCTTGTCTAGTGACTCAGACGTAACATTTTCTCAGGGTTCATGGGGAATGAGCTGCGTCCGGAACCAGTTTGTGTTTGAGGCCGGGCACCTCTGAGGACCCAGCACACACACACAGGCAACTTGCGTAAGGGGAAAGCTGAACGTGTGAGCCCGTGCACCTGGATGAGTTATTTCTGCTGTCAGTGCTTTGGTGTCCTATTCTGGGAAAATTGGTGACAATAGTGCATTCCTCTTAGGGTTCTGTGAGGAATTAATAAACGAATACATCGTAAATTGCTAAAAAAAAAAAAAAAATCAGGTACCTAGTAAGCTTTCAATGAGACCTTGTTTATTATTGTAGCCAATCAGTACATGTGACTTTGTTTATCAAGGTGGATTCGGCATTAATGGGGCTGGTGATATACATAACTGGTGATGATTTGGGTAAAAGCTTTGTGATGATCAAATGGGCCATCAACAGAGAAGGAGACAAGAGGAACACTTATTATAATCTCAGGCTTGTTTCTAATTAGCAGCATGTCCTTTGGTAAAGCACTTAGAGCTTCTGAGTCTCAATTTCCATTCTGAAAAATCAAAAATGAGTTAGTCTAGAGACTCCCTAAGGCCCTTTCAGCCCTAGATTTCATTAGTCTACGCATCCTCTCAGTGAGTGTGTCACATCTCCAGACCCTTGCTAGGCACCATGAGGGAAACAGAGCACAAGCCAGTCCCCTTCCCTCCAACAGGCTAAGATCCTGATAGGACTCAAGAGCCTTTTAATCCACATATGCACAACACAATAACACTGTCAATTATATAAGCTGCGTTAAGTGTTTTCCTGGTTTCGCAGACCAGAGCAGCTTGAGGCCTCTGGAAAATCTCTGACGGAGTCAGGATGGCCAGCATTTACCAACTCTGAGCTTCTCTTTTTGAGTGATCAGTGGCAGAACTATTAAAACAGCATCTACACTTCCACATTTTACCGACAAGGGATTACACTAAGTAAAACTTTTTTGAGTGACACCTATTTCCTATTACTCAGATTGCCCTTTGCTGCCAAAGCAGCAATCCAAATAGGTTCACAGCAAAAAAAGCAAGTAGGCCTAGTCCTCCCCTGACTATTCGGGATGACAGCAGCGCAAGCATCATGCCTCTGAACACTCAGCGTGCTTCGGGGGTGTCTGTGGCTTTAGCCCCCTTTATGACCATTCCTTTTCCTCAATCCTGTTTTTTTTTTTTTTAGCATCTTTTCCCTGTAACTTCTTAAACTGATAAGTACTACATAATAACATGTCAGGGACAACAGCCTTCCCTGAATTTGTGTTAAATACTCCTTTAATAGATAATGATTGTACATAATGATTTTTTTCTCTCTCCCAATGCATGTGGAATTGATAAATGTCCTGAAATTCCTTACGTCTCCTTTTCTGTTAATAGCAGAAATCAGTAATCGGAACATGAACTAAATACATTCACTCTTTCTCGTAACGCTATGTGGGAGATGGTATCAGGTCAGACATCGTAAGGGATTGTGCATGGCTGCACTTTCCCTGCTGTCTTCCTGCAGCTCACCTTGTAAGTCCAAAGCCACATAAAAACTCGTGAGGCGAAGCTGTCTGCCTGGGATCAGTCAAGCTTCTTTTAAAGCTCGTTGCCTTTAGAATTGATATATCAGGTATCTGATTATTTAGCTCATCTTTTCCAGTGGCAGAGTCTTCAAATCCTATGTATTTGCAGGATGAATTCTTAACTCCGGATTTTACTCTTGGGCTAACAAAATCCACAACAGAAGCACTATGAACCATGCATGGGGTATTTGCCTCACAGTAATTGAACCACATCATGTCTTGTACTTCGGTATCCTATGTCTTCATTCATAACTAGGTTTTAAAAGGGCTGTTTCCATGACATCAGGAACTCTTGTCTTCCAGGGTGGAGGAGAATGAAATGTTTCATGATTAATGACACTATCTAAATACTGGCAAGCTCTTGCAAAGGAGGCGTGTTTGACTGCATTCTGCCCAACACAACAGCTCATTAAGCAATATTTTCCCCATTAATGTTTAGTATTAAACACTGAATGAAAGACTAAATATCATACGGAAAAACAAATTGAAAACAGCACAGTGGGGTTTAGGGTAAGCAGCCAACAGCCTCCCCTTCATTTGGAAGACAGCTTGCATACCTATTCCAAAGATTAATGAGCAATCAGCTCTAAATTAAACCAGGACCTGCACTGAAATCTTCCTGCCTCTGTTGAAAGCATGGCTGTGGGTTACACTAACTGAGATAAAATACAGTATTAGCCTTTCCGTGTGTTGTGTAATGCAGTTAGAAACATGAAAGACTGTTTCTGAAATATTTCCTTCACTTTTTTTTTTTCATCATTTATTTTCCTGGACAATTTGAAAGGAAATGGGCCATGATGAGGTCGGTAGTTTCTGCCACATGATATAAAATCTTGCTCTCTGTCAGTCACTCAAAAAACAGTCACCTCTTTGAAGATGGAATAAGAAAACTGTTTTTATGAGCATCATAGATCCTATCATCGGTGGCTAACACAGAATTCCAATTTTATAAAAACTGTCAAAAGAAGCTACCTACCCATAGGGGCATTGATATTGTTATCATGATTGAAAATATGGTAGAGCCCAGTGCCCTGCTAAGGTTTCAGGACTGTGATAAGGTTTCAGGTATGTGTTATGTTCAGGCATTTTTATATACAGAGAGGCATGGTTTAACCCGCAATGTGACTAAACCCACCAAGTGCAAAATCGGGCCATGGAAAATTAATTGGTGAATCCTACTTTAGAAAAATTTGATACAGGAAACAATTCGCAAAACAAACACATTATTTAGGGATTCTTAATCCAGGTCTCTTTAATGTTAGGATATCTGTGAAAGGACTTGCATGGATGGGTGTGCACACACATACATTTTTAATACACTGTTTTGTTCATTTGTGCATCTATATACATTTTTCCGTGACAGAGTCTCTAGTTTTGCATTAGATTCTAAAAGAGAAATTTGATCCTAAACTTTTAAGAATCATTTCAATAAGGCAGTGTTTCTATACCTTGGCTGCATTGTTTTAATTACCTAGGGGAGTTTTTTAAAAATACCAACATCAGAAACCCTTACAAAGCTGAAGTGAATTAGAATATCAAGGGGGGCAGGTCAAGGAATGGGACTTTGTTTTTTTTTAACGTCTCGTCTTAAGATAACACATGACTTGGGACCAAAATAAGTGGCACAGACAATATATACTAGAGACATATAAAAAATAGGAGTCTGATGGAAACTCAAGTGGCCAAAGAAGTTCTGGAATGGGTTTTAAGGATTGGATAGATTTCAGAATTAAGGAAATAGACTAAGTAACTCCAAAATTGATTAGTAATGATGAATTCACAATTATCTAGAAGCCTAGCCAGCACATAACCTAAGTATATCTTTAGGTGGTTGGACAGTAGCCCCCAAAAGATATGATCAAGTCCAAATCCCTGGAATTGTCAATGTGGTCTCATTTGGAAAAAATGGTCTTTACAAATGTGATTATGTTAAAGATCTAGAGATAAGTTCCTCCTGGATTTTTCAGGTGGGCCCTGTATCCCATGGCAAGTGTCCTTAGAAAGGACACACGGAAAGAAGAAGAGGAGACAAAGTGACTAGGGAAGCGGAGATCAGCGCAATGCAGCCAAAAGCCAAGGAACAGAAGCCTTCCAACAGAAGCTGGATGATACGAGGAATGGGATCTCCCCCGAAACCCCTGGAGGAAATGCCACCCTGCCAGCACCTGGATTGTCTACTTCTGCCAGCAGAAGCAGGAGAGAAGCACTCCTGTTTTTCTCAGGTCACAGGCTTATGACAATTTGTTACCGCAGCCACAGGGCACTAATAAAATATATTATTCTTATTTAGCTATTCATAGCGGCATAATAGCAACCTCAGTTTAGTTCACTGGATTGAAATTATAGCCTCAGAAGAGAGCGTACCATGCTCCTCTTACTTGTAGTGTGTTTCTTTAAAATGACTTTAAGCAAAGAATGGTTTTAGGTGACGTCATAGAGATTTTCCAAGGAAGAATCATCAGCACCCTTGAAAGTGAACTCATTCTCATCTGCCTTTCATGCCGCATTTCATGGGACATTTAAAATGCCCCACCCTTCTCCTCTCCCTCCATCTTCACCACCATCACTGTTATAATTTACAGTTACATAGCACTTGCTCTATGCCAGGATAGAAGATTAATCCTTATCATATAAGCACCATTATTATGACTATTTTACACATAAGAAATGGAAAATCAGAGTTTGAGTACTTATCCAAAAGTGAAGTAAAAACAGGGAATTAATATGTGAAAAATAAACTGCCAAGTGGTAACATTGTTACTGATAATGAGAATAATTCATGTGTTCAAGTAAAATATAATGTGTGTCTTCTAAGAGCATAGTTCCTTCCACAAACTAGGGTTCAGATGAGCTTGACTTGTATAGAAGAATAATACTCTATGCACCAACCTCAATAGAAGCATGTACATACATACTGACTGCTCTGTAAGACTGAGGGTTAGATTTAGGAAAGAGGCAAAGAGAGAGTGAGAAGAGATTACATAAAGATTATTATTATTATTACTATTATTGTTACAGTTACTACTTAGAAGATGATTGGATGAAGTGATAGCATCTGTAGAATCCTCTAAGAACCTGGATTTTCTGCTGGCACAGAAGGGGGAAAAAAGCCAAAAACCAAACAAACAAACAAAAAAAAATGCATCACAGGACAAAGAAAACCAATTTCCACTTTTGAAAGATACATAAACAGAAAATAATTTACCTAACAGAACATACAGAAAGTTTTTAATTGGATTATATATTTCAGGTTGAGTCTAAAGAAACCTTCATTGATATGCAGATAATCAATTTAGCCCCTGATGAAGTGATGCTAAATACTGACTAATATGCTTGATCATTCAAACCTCAGGTGGAGAAGTGAGGGAAAGCAAATCAATAAATAGTGGGAATGGCTTTAATTGAGTGCATGTTGTTCTTGCTGAGATGAGTTTTCAAAATCTTTTATCACAATCTACTTACAGGAATTATCCCACTAAAATCAAATAAATTGAAAGTAATATAATATTTTGAAAGTATTTTATTTACAATAAATCTCCATACTTATGTAATTATACAAGATGGTTATAAATTGCCTTTGGAAATATGAATTCCATTGCATCACACATAATCAAATTTTTCCCCCCCTTACTAGTCTTTCTTTCTTTTTATCTTTATTGTGACATGAAAGACTGCCATTTTAGTTTTGTGAATCCCATGTCTTGAAGTTTTATAAATAATTCCAGAAGAAGTAGTCAGCATCCTTTCCATTCAAGGATCTCTAAAGAGGGTGCAGGTTAATCTGATAAACTTCAAGACCTGTTCAGAACGCCCTTTTCTGCTACAGGGAAGTATGGATGGTAATAGTACAATTTGGACCTGCAAAATGACGTGGAGAAATCAGGAAATGCAGAGCTATTAGAGCGGCCACCTAGGGCCTAGAGGGAGAGGCACAGAAGTGAGGCTGTTTAATGCTTCCATCCCTCCCCTCCAAATTGGAACTCAGATTTTGTTGAGAAATGCAAAAGGACTGAAATGGTTGTAGGAGCTTTTTAGTAAAGCAAACAGAAGCCGGTGTGTTGCAGTTTATAATGATACATGCAGGGAAATAAAAAAGTAGAGAATGCTTATTCTTAAAATAGGGGACATTACTCTTAAACCAACATATTTAGATACCTCCAGTGTCTTGAAAAAATTGTCATCTTTTGTTCCTGTTCTATTATAGCTGGCAATTTTTGGAGAAATCTGTATTACAACTACTGAGGGTGTGTGCGATCACTTGCATGCCTAAGAGAGTGATCTCAGAATTGCACAGGTGAGTGTCACTATTCACTTGTGGTTCTGACCTCAGCTGTGTACTCCTTAGTATTGCTAAGCACTGCTTCTGAGTCTCTCTCATTCCCCTTCTCTATAATGACACTTTCAATCTTCCTCACTCTCTTCAACTCCGTATCTCCAACAATCTCCCTCCACCTCTGAAAAGGCCATATCGTTCCTTGGAAACAGACGTCTCATCAGTAAATCCCCCCAATTGGCCACGCCTTCACAATCCTCCCTAATTCCTCACTTATCCTGTGCACGTTCGTGTGTTTAAAATTCATGTTAGCCAGCCTGCTGTCACATCCTAGTCCCTCCATGTGTGCTCCACATCCAATGTTCTCTTCCCTTCCCTGAAACTGTGCATGACTCCTTTATTTAGTCTTCATGTTTCTCCTTTTCAGGCACTCCCCCATTAGCGATTACACATGTCCAAACATTTTCTGCTTTAAAACAAAGCAAAACAACAAAAAATTGTTCTCTGTAGCCCACTGACTCAATCTTGCTGCTTTAAGCCAAATATCTTTTAAGTATATTTGTCTACATTGAATGTCTGACTCTCCACCACCCACCCATCTACACTTCACACTGCTTTAATTTGGCTTCTGCCCACAACATACATTCAGTTGCTTCTCAGACATCTCCATTTGCACTCTCCAAAGGCATGTCAACATCAGCACGTCCAAAATGAAATCCGTCATCTCTCTCAAACTCCCTTGCTTTCACCTGCTGCCAAGGCTAAGGCCATGCATGTTATTCTTGCATTAGCCACACAATTTAATCCTTAGATGCTAGCTCCTAAATAGTGTTTAAATCCTTCCATTTATTTGCATCTCCATTGCAATGCTCTTCCCTTTCAAAGCACTTGTTTGCACTAGTTAATCGGTCTGATTCCCCCAGTAGCAGGGGCTGTGACAATATTATTCCCTGTATATTCTTAGGGCTGAGCAACAGGCTCAAACATGATTGGTGCTCAATAAAAATAAAGAGTAGCCGCAAGTGTAAAGCCACCTCTCCATTTCCACCAAAAAGGGGAGAAAGCTTGCGCTCACTAGAGCCTCCCTGTTGCAACCTCTGTAGAGAAAGGATAATGCTGTTTATTTTAATTATGAACTGAAAAAGCGCAAAGAAAGAACACCTGAGGTTCCAGCTGCAAATCCCATGTAGCGTGAGTGTGATCCCGTGGTGCTAATAAAAAATAAAAATAAGAGCACTGTGTCTTGTACAAATATTTTGATGAACAATTTTGTCCGAATGAAGATTCCTCAGAAGAGGAAAGCCGGTACAGCTCAAAGTTCATAAATTTTACTGAGCTAAAATGCCTAGTAATCATGACAGACTTAAATCTCATGTATTTTCTAACGCATGCAATGCTTTGAAATCTCCCCCTTTCTCGCTCTCCCCCCCCCCACCTCCCATAGTGTACAGCTTTCTAATTCCTTCTAGGTCACTAATATTTGTGAAATTGTCATAATTTTTCCTTTTATGAGTATTTAGGAAGAGATCAATTCTCACTGCATTGTGAGTTAACATACGAGACACTTTTGAGACCTTAGTTTTTCTCTGAATGTCTGAAAACTAATAGTTGAAACAAATATCTAAAACATAATCAAGTCAAATTTCACATGAATGAAAGTCCAAAACAGACTGATGACATCTCTAGCACAAGTGTCACAAAGTGACCCAAATTTGAAGTGTTAGGATTATGTATGTTTTTAATAAAATCTCTGTGAATAAGAGAACCTGTTATACGGATACTAGACTTATCGTGGTAATCACATTGTAAGGTACATACATGTCTAATCACTATGTTGCACACCTGAAACCAATATAATACGGTAGGTCAAGTTTAATTGAAAACTAAATACAAAACAAAAAAATAATTATCTTTTTGTCTTTTGGATTACTTACACATGACAAACCTACATAATTATCTTTGGTGCAAGCAAAATTGCATAAAAGTACTGCGAGCACGTCACTGAATTCACACAACTGCCAAAGTGAAAGAGGACGCCAACCACCCCATGCTTGGCAGAGCTAAAGAGGAGCACGTGGGACATGCAGTGCTTTGGGATTTGAATAGGCATGTTCTCGAGATTTCTCCATCCCCAGGCCAGCTCTGTTTCAGGAACACTAAAACTAAGGAGAACTAATCCTCTACAAAAGCTTTTCAGAACACTTTATCAGGCTGACAGGATCCTCCTTGGGGAAAAAAATCTGAGTCTGTAAAACTTCTTGTTTTTACTTTTGTCCATCTTTTCCTCCTGTAATCACTCCCGGATACTGTGAGTGTCAGGGCAAAATGCAGCTGGCCACCTTATTTTTTATTGAAGCACTTAGAAAGAAGAAAAATTCCAGAGCAGCAACATTGCCAGGTCATTTTTTTTTCAATTAAAAGATAGAATACTCTCTTTGAATTCATCACTTTGTACATTAGATATAAATCTTCCCTACTACTCTGACCTGTGGATGATTGGTTTCTCTCTTTCTGCATTCATCTCTGCTCCTCTTTTAATTTACACCAAACAGGTGATAATATTCAGGTGCTTTGTGGAGATACTTCTGATACTCCCAAGCAGGGAGTTCCATCTTCTGGACATTCTAGTGCTATTTCATGGACTGGTTAATACCAGTTATGCTAGGGGCGGGGAGGGGGGGAGGGGAGGGGATTATAGTTGAAACTACAGAAGGAAAGCTGCTTGCCTTTCAACACTTTTAAACATACCTTGAGACAACAGCTTAATATGTGTAAGGAAGTCAAAGATAAAAGAAAATGTAAAAGAATGGATCGTTTATTAGAAATAAACTAACAAAGACACTAATTATGTATGCATCGATCAAATGTACAAAGACACCACAGGTGTCCCTGAAAAAAAAACAAACAACACTAAATGGAAGCAAATTACACTCAATTCTGTTGGTGAGTTATTATGCCATAGTCTCTAAAGATGTTATTACAAAAAAAAATAAACCTAAAGTATACACATATAGATAATATTTTGTTAAAGTAAAGGGTGATAACCCTGAAAGGATAGTTGTTGTTTTTGTCCCCTTCCTGTAATTTCAGCATCTCTCAGATGACTAGAATTAGAAATATAAAAACGGAAATGGCAGAGGAAGGGAAAGTCTGGTCCCTTTGGAGCTAGCTATATAATTTCTGAAAGATCCATCCCTGCTTTGTTATCTTGGGCAATGAAAACTCTCAGCAGTTTCCTTCACAGGGGACTCTTCCATTTCCGACTTGGCATTCGTCCTCAGCCATACAAGGTCACTCAATTATCCTCTCTTCAGATGCCAGCCCCACAGAAAGAAACTACTCTACTGAGAAAGCTCGTAGTGATGGTGCAATTGTACAAACAGAAACAAAAGTACTGGCATCTCGCTAAAATGTGTTTTCCCAAGCAACTGAAGTGTAATTCTCAGCTGTACAGTATCAACTACTAAACTGCAAATAAAAGGTGAGCACCTAGTCAAAAGGAAATAATCTTTCTTCATTCTAAGCCAGTTGTACCTTTTGTATTACCATGCACAGCATCATTTATTTAAGTCAGAATAACCTACCCATAGACAGGGGAAACCCATTTAGAGAAGTATTAGATTATCACAGCAATTGCTAGCAAAATTATCCTAAAAGGATGGGCAGAAGGAGTATAACAATGAGCTCCTTTTTCCTTTTAAACAGTAAAAGTACTCCAATTTACAGTGTACAAGAGCCGTGAAACTCTTATTGAGAATTAAAACATTATTTCTTGAATTTTCCCTAAATGATGGGCCATTGTACTGCTCACTTGGATAAATTTTTTAAGGTAGGAATTAAATAAATAAATACATGCATGCATGCATGCATAAATAAATAAATAAATAACCTTCCATTACTCAGTTCGTTGTTAAAGCAGTGCCCAGTTCATCTAGAAAAACACGGAAAACTTCGAGTGGCACCATTCTTATGCTCCACTAGCAATCTTATGGGGATTGATTGCATCCATAGTTAAATAGCACATCTCCTTCAGTCCCCTTTAACTGCTGCTGACCCATCTCTGCCATTGCTTCCCAAATATATAATAAATCAAGTGCATTTTACATTAAAAATGAAGTAACTAATCAGTGAATCCAATGGTGAATTACACACAGAGGCCTCTGGAAAATATGGGACAAATCGGTGTCAGCTTTCCAAAGACAGAAAGGAATTTGAAGCTAAGAACTCTCAAATACTGACAGGTTGAAAAACACCTGAAATGCACCATTTCTTCAGACACAAACCGATTCCCCACTTGAGGGAATTGGAAAATTCTAGCAATACACCTAGTCTTTATAGCAATAATAGTACTGACAGCTGAGAAAATAGAGCCTATTGCACTAAAGTGAACTATTTGGGAGGAAAAATAACTGTTTTTCTTTTATTACTGTTTGTATGAAGTGTTCTGAGCAACACTCTTTTTCTTTTTGTTTGCACATCAGTAGAGTCGTATTGGTTCCACAAAACTAATAACTACAGTTTGTTGAAATGTAATTAAATCTGATCATCTCTAGAATACTGAATAAAACCTTACTGAAACTGAATATTTAAAAAAATCTTTTTTAAAGGATGGCTTTGTTTTTTCTGTTTGTAAAAGTATCTGATAGATCAAATTGATCTGTTTTGTTTATTTTTCTTATATCTCTTTTATAAGGTAGGTAGTATATATCTGTGACATAAAAGCATGGTGTATACCAAGTTACAGAACAAACACATAAGCCACAGGCTCCTCACACAGATTGATACCACATAAACACAACAGTGTTGCATAGTAGAGAGAAATGATATCACCAAATGTGAGGGGGAAAAGGACTTTACTTGTTTCAGGGAAAAAAAAAATCTCCTTTTCCAGAAATGTAATGATTCATAAATTGTATGATAAGAATTACAAGTATGATCACACACATAACACCACACATAACACACACATATTCACACAATACATCATGAACACATACATACATGCACACATACCTCCTTGCATATGTTATATTGCTATTTTTGTATTGTCGATCGCTATTGGTGGAGTTTAATAAAAAATAACATCTCTGCTTACAATTTCAAACGTAAGTGTAGGTTTTAATTTTAATTACTTTTTAATCTTCTAATTCCTTCTGACATGGTCTAGGGTTTCGAAGGTCTTTTGTCTATGGAAAGAAATTATCAATACTGTCAGAATATGAGAAAATATGTGTTTGTGACAAGGATTCCCAGTGGCCAACCTTTCAGACTTCATTATTCTTAGACAGTGTGTGGCTTATCTCCACAAACCATCTCAAATGAAATGAAAACTTAACGCCGACTTACTAATATTTTACTTCTCTCTTACTGCAGTGCTTTGAGTATTAGATATCTTTTTATTGAGGTAGATTATTCACATAGTCATACATCTGTTTTGGGGATTCTTATCTCTGTGCCAACTATTAAATGTCCTTGTAGGATCTTTTATTATTATTTTTTTAAGTAAACTATGGAATTAACGAGAAAAAGAAGAAAATAAGTCTCCAGTTTTTCCATCAATCTAGAATCACATTACATGCTGAATAAATGCTATTCAGAAATTAGGGCAAGTATTAATATACATCAGTAATGCCCATTTTCATACCTTTGCTGATCCAATGAAAACACTAAAAATATGGTTAATACCACCAGCCCACCTTTTCCCCCAACTCTTCTCACCAGCAAGTAAGTTGATAGTGAGGAAATAAGATGTCTTATCCAGTTAAATATGGTTAGGGTTAGGGTTAGATAGCACATCTAAATCCTTTCTGGATGTTGGTTGCAATGTCATTCTAAGGAGTTGCTCTAGAGAGAACAATGCCTTCTGAAATACTTTACTAATTCTATTTCTCTTTTGAAGTATTTGCATACCTTTATGTGAAACTCACTGACATCTGTCACTGTTTTCTTCAGGCCAGGCCACGATGCTTGATGTTTAAAAGAGTCTGTGGTTAGGGGTGTCTTTTGTTTTGTTTTTTAATCCTCTATTGCAGCGGTTCTCAACCTGTGGGTTGCGACCCCTTTGGGGGTCAAACGACCCTTTCACAGGGGTCACCTAAGACCATTGGAAAACAAAAAGATATTTACATTACGATTCATAACAGTAGCAAAATTACAGTTATAGAGTAGCAATGAAAATAATTTTATGGTTGGGGGTCACCACAACATGAGGAACTGTATTAAGGGGTCATGGCATTAGGAAGGTTGAGAACCCCTGCTCTATTGTTTTCCCACATGCTTATTGTCATGATAGTACCGCAGTACCTTAAGAAAAAGAATTTTAAAAGTAACTTCAAATGATTAAAAAGTGTTGGAAGTAAAAGCAAATCCCTGTTTTGTTTTAAACTTTTTTTCTTTAGCCTTTGCTTTCTTTTGTCCTCTGTCTTTGATCCCTTTTGTTCCCTGCTTTCTTGGTAACATTGGTTCTATCAGACTCAGGTGCTGATAAGAACTCTGGTCTAAAGAACAAAAGACAAATGAGAACTTGCTGATAATAGATAGCTCCACTTTTGCATTTGTTTTGAGACTGGGAAGATGCTGCCATTTATTTCTATCAAGTACAAGAAAACAGCTGTCTTTATCCCCATTTAATCTCAATGGATTGCTGTGATGTACTCATTAAAAGTTATATATGGAAAACTGATTAAAAATCGTTGTTTTCAATTTGGCTGTGGAAAGCACTGTTAGCAACAAGACACAATGTTAAAATAAAAAGATAGTATATTATGAACATCTCAAGAAGCAATCTTCTTGTTATGGTATGAATAATTTTCATTCACTTGAGAGTCTTTACTATCAGGAACCTGTACTAAAGAAAGAAAAGCCTCATCTAAATTTCAACAGCTCTTGTAAGAAACACCACTTATGTCTTGAGATTCATTTGGGGCGATGGTCCATTCCCCACGTCTGTAAAATGCAAGACCACTCCTGGACAAACACGGGAACAATTTTTGATGTGAGGCTTTAAATAATATTTATTATAAAATTATCTTTGTATATTCTACATGAAGCATTAAAACAAACGTGACATTCCTTGAATTTTAACTTAGATTTCCATTGTGTGATTATTAATGACAGACAATAATAAAAGGAACTTCGAGACTTAAGCTAAGATTCACATTAACTTAAATTCTGAGTTACAATGTCTTCACATGTAAAACAAAGGGAGTGCCTAACATCTCTAATTGGGCTGTCTCTTCCATCCTAAGATATGTTATGATTGTTTACTTCATAGGCTAGAAATCCTTAAACCAAATCTCTATGTTTAAACATGTCCTATAAGTCGGTCAGCATAGAAGTTGTCCAAATAAGGATTGGGAAAGATTTACAAAGTTTTAACATTTAGACATTGAAAATGAGTTGTAATGGGAGAAGCAAAGTTAAAAATCATCAGCAATTAATTGCAATGTTATTTTCTGTTCCAAATATATAAATATGTCATTGATTTTATTTTCTAATTGCTCACTTTCATGTCATCATAGCCATTCTCTTTGATTTTCATTTTTCTTGCTACCTGTTCTTACCTTGTCTGTTCCAGCATTTTGGACAGAGTATTTGAAACTAAGTGACACTAGGAGAACTAGCTATAGTTTTAAAAAATGGTTTAACCAAGGACCTGATGCAGTGGCTTAAAGATAAGCATAACGCAAAGTATCTCTGAGGAAGTTAAAGGCTAATCGTCTGGTCTGAGCAACACATCGTGGTGTCGGCTGAGGAAACCACTTGCGCTCTCTTGTTCCCTGGCACTCGGGCAGTTCTGTGCTGCTGGGACCCAGGGCTTCTGGGCTGCAGTTATTTCTGGCAGAGAGGCATGAAACCGGGGCCCTCACTTGAAGCGGTGGTGAAAGGGCACCAGCTGTTTCCAGATAATTGTGGATATGTTCCACATCGTTAATCTATTCCTTTTCAGAATTTTAACTCACTTTTTATTTCTCATAATGAACCATTAAACCCTTTTCTATTTCTCATGGTTTATACTTTTTTAAAAAAGTCAAATATTGAGGATATAAAAATAAATAGAAAGTGCAAAACTAGTTGGATACTTATTATAAATGAACAATTTAATTCCCTTTGCTGTTAAATATAATAATTACTCTAAGAAAAAAAATATATATAAATTAATAATAATTTCTCCTTGGGTCCTAAGATTCTTATTCAGCTAGACCCTAAGGTAATTAATTAGTCAATTAATTTAGTAGTAGGCAGTGTACGTACTGGTTGAAGTCAGTAGAATAAGAGATATGAGGTGAAAGTTGTCTGAAATATATTGTTCAAAGAAGAGAAAAATGACTTGTCAACAATATGGGTGAGCTTGATTTCTTTTATATTTATATCTGTATCTGTAAATCTTGAAAATACACACAAGACTGAGAGAGGAAATCATGGACCATTTTACTTTCTATACTTACATAGCTATAATATTTGACTTTTTACTTTTTTATTTCTTCCAAAGAAAGTTTTTTTATTTTGGTAATAAAAATAGTATTTAAAGAATATGTGAAAACTGTGAGAATAAATTGAACGCCGTCAGTTGGAGATTTAGGTGAACATGAAATATAAGGTAGCCACTGAGTTGAATTTTTAGAAGCTGTTTTTTAAGTTGTGACAAAAACAGATTAAGCTTTTAAAATGGTTCTATATCGAGGTCTATAAGTTCCATATAGGCCTCCAAGTTCTAAATTCTATGTAGAGGTCCAGGCAATTAGGTAGCTAGAAACAAATGAAAAAGAAAGTAATGTAAAGAACATGGGCTTACACACTGAAAGAAATGTTACAATTACAATAACAGTAAAGATACTGAATCTATATATTAAGTTTATAATATTCATAATTAGTAATTCTGGTTTTCATTTGCTAATAACAGGCCAAATTTTATTTATCTCTTAAAAGCGAGTATGCATACATTTGTTTCTTTGATGAATAAATAACATTTTTTTGATCACTATTCTATAAAGATGGCTAAAAAATTGAAAGGAAGAACATACTACATGGAAAGGATCCATGTGCTTTTTAAAGATTAGTTTTAATGTCCCTATGGAGTTAATTTTAAAATGCTAAGATCACAATTTATTTACAAGTATTTATCTGTTTAATGGCATAGGTCCTCTATGCTTCTGTTAGAAGCAAAACTAAAGTAAAAGTCTGATTTTAAAAACATGAAATTAATTTTAAGGAAACAAATGTATCTTTGGAAAGCCAAGAAGAATATACCATATTGAAATTAAAAATGCAACAAAGGAAAAGAAGACTTTTCCTGAAAATTCTTCAAAACCTTATCTTCCTACATGCAGCAAGTATAAATGTACTACAATTAGAAAGCAATGAATTATTTAAAATTTAAGCATTTATCTTTCAATTTTCTGCAAATTTAACAATCAAATCGCTTCTAAAATCTACTTAATTTTAAAACTATTTTATCCTAAATCATACACTTGCTAATGAAAACATTGCTTCTAAGCATTTTGTTTTTTTACTCATGTCACCGAATTTAACAGACTAAATGTTATTACTTATTCATGGCAAGATGCACTTATTTAACCACAATATTATTTTAATTTGTTTATGCTGACAGTTTTAAAAGACATAAACTTAGAATTTAACAAGTATTTTCATGGCTATCCAAATACTTTGTTAATTGACTATATAATCTAACAACACATTTTGATTAAAATGCAATCAAACATTAAGTCACTGAAAAAACAACCAAAAACTCATTTAATCAAATCTGATTGTAGTGCAATTGGTTGACTTCTGGAGCTATGTGCAGACCACGTGTTTATGAAGAGTTGAAGTCTGTCGGATTAGGTAATTTGAAAATGTAACTGAAAATAACTGTATAAAATGATGGGCATATAACTTTGTTTTGATTCAACTACTTAATTTATTTTTAGAAATGTTATTTTCATTACTGCATATTAACATTTCAACTTTAAAGAATGAACCAGATGAATTGAAAATTGAGCCAGTTTCAACTCTCTGATGTCATTTTGATACAACCATATAATTTAGAAGAGTCAGGAAAATTTTTAAAGAAAAATTAGGATAATGTACACTTTTTCTTATAATGGCCTTGTTGCATGCATACCTATAGGAGTTATACTAATTGGTGACGCTTCACTCAGTGTAATTGTCTAATGAATGCAGCCCACATGAAGTCTGACAATCTTTAGTATCCTTATGAATATTGGCATCATAATCTGTTATAAGAGATTCTGAAATTCAAAAGTAGCTCTTGTCAAGTGTGACAAAAGCTACAGTTATTAATACCTGGCAAGCATACTTTTTTATAAAACAGTAGCTTACCTTTTTTTCCCTTAATTTATTATATAAAAATGCACCTGAAACCTAAAGTATAAAATGGTTCCATAATAAAGAAGTACAATTGAGTCCTTTGATCCAAATCTGTGTGATTGCTTATGTGGACGTGTCGTGAATAGAAACCAAACTAATGACCCACTAAATTTATTGACATTCTGATAAGTAAAAGGATGGTAACAGTACAATATTTAAATTACATTCTTGAGAATATGCAACATTGGGAAACTGGACTATAGCCACTTTGATATTTAGTATAAGTAGAAATAATAAACTGTGTATAGGGCACATTAAAATATGTTAGAAAGAAAGAAATAATGTTTTTGTTATGCCTGATTTCCCTCGTGACAACTCAACATTGGGCTCTGGGTTATACATGGAATAAGGTGTTCCCTTTAAACACACACATGCACACACACACACACACACACACATGCACACACACACAGACAGATATGCATACACTCACACACATGCACACACACGCACACATGCACACACACGCACTCCCACACACATGCAAGCACACAAATAAAACTGAATATTTCTGCAACCTCTTTAAGCCCAAAATATCATACTATAATCACAAATATTTTTATTGAAACTCTCTTAGAATCTAACAAGCTCTTAGGTTTGCTATGCTGTCTAGTGCCCCATTAAATAACCTAACGGTGAGACAAGCAATAGCCAGAATCATACAAATACAACAATTTATGTTACTTTGTTATAAAGTACCATTTCCACTTAAATTACAGTGTGCCAGAATTTCATATCAAACTTGGTTGGTTCATAATATAACAGGTGAAAAGCTACTGTGACTATCTATCTACAAAGCAGATATAGTTGCCAGTGGGACCTAGACTCACATCTCAGAAAACTCTTCTCTTATTTTCATATAATTAAAATAATGCACAGGAAGGACTCTAATTAACACTCTTTGGGTAACATGCCCTTGATTATCCTAGAGCCATATGATGTCATCATTGGCAGCTCCTAATAATACCGCAGATTTGGAATGGCATTATGAAAGAGCAGCTCACCCCAAGAATATGATTCTAACTACCAGAAGAAAGTTTCAATAAATAAACTAAAAATGCCCACTATAAAGTATTTTTTAAAAGAACTGTAGCTTTACATTAATAACATCATTGAAATGAGGTAATCAATCATCAAATGAAATCTTAAAGATCAGACATGTGTCTGTGTGTGTGTGTATATATATGTATACACACAGAAAGAGAGATATCTGTATGGCCCATTAAGTTTAGAAAGCAATTTTTGAAGTATTCTCTCACTTGATTATCCTTATTATCAAATATAGTTATAGGAAAGAATCATTTCTATTTTATAGATAATAAGCTCTTTGAGTTTATTAGGTAACTTATTCAAGGTCACACACCTTAGGGAGTAAGGCAGCTGAAGCTCAAACAAAGCTCTTCTGATTCCTCACTTATTGTCCCTTTATACCATGCAAGGGAGGACATAATGAAATCATTTAGTCAATAAATTCATACATACATACATATATGAACACATACTTTCATAGCAGGGATTAGTTCAATCATTTAGCACAATTATTTCGATATAAAACTAACCATGTGCTTGTTTTAGAAAAATATTGTCACGCTCTTATTTTCTGACAGGGATTATCTTCTAAATACTTCCCATATGTTACCACAGCCAATCCTCACCTGCCTGTAATGATAAGAAAAGTCTAGAAAAGGAAGCCTCATCTTTTTATTACCAAAGTGGCTTCTGCTGCTGGGTACAAACGAAGAAAACCTTAGTATTTTGCTATTTTTAGACAACAAAAGAACAATTAATGAAGAATAATTTGGGGCATTAGAAAAATGTTAGTCAACTGTGCAAAAAAGTACAAATGTAATTATTTTGAAGAGGACATGTCAAATAAACACTTCTTTTGAGTTCCAGGGCTGTGTTTCTCTATCATCATAAAAAATGTGCAAAAACAGTTATGAATGGCAGTTAAAATCAGCATGCCTTTAAAAGCAGACACAAAACTAATTTTATCAATACAAAAACATCTTTCAGAATTGCATCAGACTGGTGAGTTTCACATGTCCAAGTCGATGAATGTTAGGAGCCAAAAACTCTCACAAGTCTCTTTGAAGTATTTTTGGGGTACAACATGGATTGATTAAAATTGCAACTCTAAATGAATTAGCATATTTATCTCTCAACACTATTGCTCTGGAAAAAAAGACCTCAGTTTTAGAGTGTATGGTGGTAATGCACAGCACTCGAGCCTGAGTGTCGTGGGAGCGTTGGGAGGAGGCTCAGGTATTTCTAATTATCTGCCTAGATGGGCAGCACTGGCCACATCACACACAGTGACCGTGAGCACCCTGCCTATGAGGACACGTGAGCCCTCAGGGCTCTTTAGTCAGCTAATGCTGCGTTAGGCCCAGGGTCCTCAGCACTGGCATCATACTCGGTAGATCAGGTTCCGGGTTGGAGTGAACCTGAAGCCTATGTTTATTGTCCGTATTAACTATTTCATCACTGCATAGTTTATACAACTAGCATTCATATTTTGATACACATAATAACTAGGTAAAACAGATAGGGTCAGTTGACAGTCTATGTAGCAAAATGTCCTACTGAGAAGATGACATTTTGAACAGGAAACCTCAAAGAAATGAAGGAGTTTGAAGATACCTGGGTAAAGAGCATTCCAGGCAGGATTTACTTTGCCTGTTTGAAGAATAAAAAGAGGCCTGCAGTGCTGATGCAGAGAGGAAATAAGGGTGATCTGAGAGGTCAGGGGCCAGATTGTGTAGAGCCTTGCAGACTATTGAAAAGTCCTTGATGTTGACTTTGTAAAGATTAACACAGAAGTCATGCAAACAGTTGTTCTAATTAAAATAAATATTTTAGCCAGGGCACATTTGGTCACTGAATAACTTAGTCACTGAGCAGGAGAGAGGTCTTATAGACTTGGGGTATTCAGTGACCAAAATGAGGTACATATTTTTAAGGGTTTATCTTAAAAGCTATCCAGTAAAATTAAACAGTAAAAGCACTCTCCAAGTTTCTCACTGTGAATTGTTCATGTGCAAAAACTAATGGGCTTTTTTGTGGGGGTGATTATATGCTGTTTGACAAGGCTCATAGAAAACCACACAGAGATACAGGGATACAAAAAGGTAAACAATTTTTTCTTTACATTTCTCACAACTGATAGGATATATGTGTGTGTGTGTGTGTGTGTGTGTGTGTGTGTGTGTGTGTGCAGTGCATGTGTAAATGCATGTATAGAGATATTTACTTTAAGGAATTAACTCACACAACTGTGGAAGTTCTTAAGTACAAAATCGGCAGTGTAGGTTGGCAAGCTGAAGACCTGGGAAGAAGCTGCAGTTTGAGTTCAGAGGCAGTTCTCTGGCAGAGCTAGCTGCTCATTGGGAAGGTCAGTCTTTTTCTGTTAAGGCCCTCAAGTGATTAGATGAGGCCCACCACATTATGGAAGATGATCTGCTGTACTCCAAGTCTGCTGATTTAAGTGTTAATCTCATCTAAAAATACATTTACAATAGCACCTAGACTAATGTTTGATCAAATATCTGGCTACTGTGGCCTAGCTAAGGAGACACATAAAATTAGCCATCACATATGGGATGTAGTCCACTACACGTTTGGAATGGAGTATGTTCCTTTCTAGGGAGTGTGAGCGGTTCATCTCAGCAAAATATTTGGCAAAAATGTTAGATTATAAAACATAGATTATATAAAAATAGTCACTACTTTTCAAACAACCATATATATATATATATATATATATATATATATAATTTATTATGTATGAAGGCTTACTGAAATAGTTTTAGTTTAATATGTTCATAGTATGGTTAAAAAAAAAACCTTCTTCCTTTATATCCAAACTTGACAGAAGAATAGTTTCATTCACTGCCTCCGTTTCTTTAACATCACTCAGCCCTTGACTATAGTCTCCTGGAACCACCTTCACGGAAGTCACCATTGACCTCTTACTGCTAATGGGCATTTTTCAGTCCTATGGACTTTACGACTCCCTTCTTCTTGATACTCAACATTACCTTCTCAAAGTCCAGGACCTTTTTCATCTCCTTCATGGGCTCTTTATTTTCTGATCACCCCAGGATTTTTCAGATTCTCTCCTCCCTCTACATAAACTCCAAAGTCATTATCATTTACTTGGAATGATTTGAAAAAAAAACACTTTACTTTTCATCTCATGGAAACCCCCAGATATCTTTCAGGGTAATGTGCAAGCTCTTTGCAGGGTGTCCCAGGGCCACTGGCATAGACTCAGCTTTACTGCTCTTCTGCTTTGCATGGCACAGAGAAGGCCTTTGTGAAAACTGGGTTATCTCCCTCTTTTTTGTCTCGCTACTTATTTCACACTTCTTAACCATCGGCAAGTCATCCTATCCTCATCAGTAACTTAGTTCAAATGAAACCTTCTCTAGAACATTCCTAAGAAATATACTCCCAGGTATGTTTTGTCTCTTCTTTGCGCCTTATTGAATGAAATAAAGAAATAAAATTTCTGACTTATCTCAACCATGAAACTGCACCTTGTTTATTGTATTATAAGACATTCTATGATGTCTATGACATAGAAATCAGCATTTTTAAAAAACACAGAAACATAAAGAAAGATGTTCCTTATATATACAAAGTTTAAAATCTAGACAAAATTAGACTTGTAATAAAAAGACCCATTGTTTTGAAATTTGAGAGATGAGGATATCATTTTGGGGAGGAATTGGCCTGTTGATTTATAAGTATAAAACAATTGGACTGATTTTTTTCAAATAATGAATATCAATTATTTATGTAAATAAGGAAATAGTATTTTTTAATCTGTGTTAGTGCAATATTTAATAATATTGGATTAACTGTAAAATATTTGCCTGGATAACTGGAGCTGGATGACAAGAATTGCAGAATTGATTGGTCATATAGAATTATCAAGTGTAACTCATCATTTTATTGTTAGGGAAAATAATACTTAACAAAATTGTGACTTACCCCAACTTTATGACAGCATAGGTACTCTGAATATCACTATGGGCTGTTTCTGCTCTAAAATATTAATGAAGTGTAGACCAACTAATCAGAATCTTTGTGTAGAGCTTTAAACCTTTTATTTTTTGACAAGCATTCTGCAAGAGGCTACAAAATGACCACGATTCTCCATTCTACCCTATGATCACATTGTTTTTGCATTGTGACTTGTGAGCTTCTCGCATCAATATGCAGAGTCTGTTTATTTGTCCCTTGTACTCTGATGGGCTTTGTGAATTGCCTTGAAAAACAGAATGTTGTGCCAGTTTTGAGCTTAGGGCTCAGGAGGCCTTTCCCACTGCCACATCTCACCACTGGAACTCTGCGAAGATGCCATGAGAACAAGCCGAAGCTAGCCTGTGGGATGATTGGAGACACGTGGCCTAGTTGCCCTTTCACCTCAGCCAACAGGGAACTATCAACCAGAGACGTGAGGGAAGCCATCTTAGAATGGGCATCCTATAGCCATTCCACCATATGACTTGCAGTTGAATACAATCACAAAGCTCAGTCATGCACAGAAGAATCACCAGGCTGAGCTCAGCTCCATTGCTGACCCACAAAATCTTAAGCTAAACAAACAGTTATTGCATTAAATCAGGCGATTTTAAAGTTTGTTTGTTTTGCCTTGTCCTTATACAATAATAGATACCTGATACATCAGTTATTTCTTATGAGCACCTGAAAGTTTAACATTTATTATTTTTTTGCTTTGCTGCCTGTCCAAAACTTATTTCTAAAAGATACCGGTAATGGGCCCAAAGTTTAGAATATGAACTATGAATTGCAGAATGGCATTCTAAATAAAACTAAGCAATAACACATTGAAATTTGAAAAAAAAAGCTGTTTATATATACACATATTTACGAGGGATCTATTGAAAAACAAATGTAGGTTGAACTAAACACAGTACACTGTGGTGCCGGTTCTGCAAATTTAGTAATTTTGGTAGGAAGTTAAATTTGATCTGAACCACATATCAAACTATCAGATCCATTCTTATAAATTAAATGTAGCTTGTACTACCTGAATATAATCAGAAAAATAGTTATTAAGCTTTCTTCACATGGTAACTAAATTTTAAAGTTCTCTTAAAAGCTCTAAAGGGTCATTTTATATTAGAAACTAGCCAGGACACAATTAAAATTTTATGTATACTTATGCTGACAGTTGTCAGAAAATGCCTTGAGAACTTAACATACACTTGTTTCTGTGTAAGAGTAATTAATACCCATTCCCAAAAGGGTATTTCATGTACAAAAGGAATTGAGGGCTCCCTTCGGGTAGATTATAACTGCGTCATACCTTAGATATATTTAGACCATTAATGGTAATTAAAATTCATATTGTATCAGTGATAAGCTAAGGGATCATTAAAGGTCATGACTTTGTCCTTAATTATTTGCATTATTGTTTTTATTTAATTAGATGAGCTTAATGAGTCTTTGGTTGCAGCATGGCTCAGAATTGAGCAACACACCTTGAAAGTGTCTTTGACAGCCTTGACTGCTCATTCTTACTCTAGTGGAAGTAACTTATTGTGCTCTACACACAACAGATCAGTTCAGTTAATTCTCTTGGAAAAAAAATAAATTGGATGGAAATGGGAGTTTTGACTAGATTCAACAGAATAGAATTCTATTCAACTAATGTGGTATTTTAACAGACCCAATTGAGCTATGTCTCTATGGATGTGTTTTTCAGTTATTTCACTGGTTTATAACTAGTTTATAACAATATATTTAATTCCATAATTACATGCTGACACTAGCGCCTAGTCCACCCTTCAAGGAAATTTTGGAACCCTTTTCTGGAATGGCCATCAGATCTGTCATCGTATTATCCTTGATGTCCTAAATGTCATCAAGATGTCTTCCTTTCAATATTTCCTTTATCTTTGGGTAAAGAAAGAAGTCACTGGGACCAGATCAGGTGAGTTGGGAGTGTTTTCCAATACACTTATTTATTTGCTGGCTAAAACCCCTTCACAGAGCTGTGTGAACTGAAACATTGTAGTAATGCAAGAGCCATGAATTGTTGGCGAAAAGTTCTGGTTGTCTAACTTTTTCACGGAGTCTTTTTAGCACTTTCAAGTGGTAAACTTGGTTAACTGTTTGTCCAGTTGGTATAAATTCATAATGGATAATCTCTCATATCAAAAAAGGTTAGCAACATCACTGCAACAAGTTCGTGAACTTAATTGTGAGATTTTGTATATGTGTATACTAAACCAGTTTTACAAAGAACATACTGCATTGGGCACATTGGTCCAAAGGATACTTTAACATGAAAGGTTTTAAAGGTAGTTGACAAATCAAATTAAATTTTACAAGTTTGATGATCAGAGATTTGTTCTAAATGTTAAGTATATCTTGGGGGGTACCTATAAAGCAAATTTTCTTGGTTATGTGATATTAATGAAAGAAAATAATAAAAGAGTCTATGGGAAATGCCACTTAAGATCCATGGATGTAATATACTTTTTCTTGAGATTTTTGAGAAAAAAACAAATTGTAATAACATTAATTGAAAGAAAAAAAAACAATTTCTTTTAAAAAACTGCCTTCTATATTTAACAAAAAGCATCCATAACTGAAAATAGAGAAATTCTATAATTCAAAAACATTTTTGAGTGTAAGGCCCAGGGATGAAGTCAACAGAGTAGACTTTCACTCTTCCATTTTGAGTTACTGTTATATACAATCTGTATTCTCATCTGCTTACTATTGGCCAATTTCTTTTTGTATTGTATTTTATAACAACTGTTAAATGACTAAAGCTTAAGGGATACATTTTTAAAAAATAGAATATCCTGCAAAGTTTACAAAAATCATAGTAATAGAATCTAAAATTCTGTTGATGCTTCTATATAAAAAATTATGGTATGAAAGTATTAATATTTTACAAGACTTCTCTGAGAGAAATGAGGTGCTGAGACACCTGGTTTTTCCTCAATATTTGGTCCCTCCTTGTTCCTTAGACATAATACATTTTGGCAGGTGGCCTCCACAATATGTTTTTCAGCCTACCTTGAGGCTAAATACCGGGTAGTGGTTTATAAATAGAAGTATCAATAGGGTGTCTTTGGTTTCTTCTTCATCCCCTCCACCATCCTCCTGCCTGGGTTTTAGAACTTACAATAGGGACCATACATGGTGAAGCAAAGAGTTAAAATAACCCTATGTCCCTAACTGCACAAAGCTCCAAAATCAGCCTGAAATTTTTATATAAGCAACAAGACATCATTATTTTCTTAATGCCACATGTTATCTTGGGTTTTGGGTCATTTGCAGCTAAACCTCATCTTAACTAATGCAGAACTGTTGGTGGGAAGAAGGGTGATGCTGACTAAATAGCCTGGCATTTTTATCAAACAACAGTCATTCTTTACCTTTTAAGTGTTTCACGGAGCACGCTTGAGAGACATTATATACTGAATGTTTACGACATTACAAATGATACTCTAGACTAATATCCCTGATTTCTCTACTACAACTTGTTTGATTAGCCCCTTGACAGTATTTTCAATTGATGGAAGGAAAAAGTAATTTATGACATTTTCAGAAATGGGGCTCATCTACTTCCACAGACTTGTCAGCCAGGATTTCAAGCTCAGGGTGACTCTGCAGTTATTTATTATTATTATTATTATTATTATTATTATTATTATTATTATTATTTTAAATTTCTCATTTGCTAAGGGCAGCAGAGCTATTCTAGTAACAAACCCCTCCCTTTATGTTGGCCAACAATGTCTTTCCCTGACTTGATGTGTAACCGTCCTAAAATGACCTTGAGATTAAGATCCCAAAGGGCCATATCCAATTTAAACTTTCTTTGTCAAAGGGAAACTAGATGGTAATTTTTTACAGCGACAGACTTGAAGCAGAACGCATCTCACGGCAGAAAAGATAAGAGAATATGATTCATAGCATCATAGCATCCGTGTGATTCATAGCATTCATAGTTCACCAAGTGAGGAAAAGCACCTGGAATCACGTCACCTTCTGCTGTTCCCTGTCTCTCCATCAGAAAAAATTACAAAGAAGGTGGTAACACAGGGGAAGATTGAGAAGGCAAAGGTAACAGGAAATGAGAGTTCTAAAACCCACGTCAAATTTAAGGCATACTCATAATGACAGCTAATCAATTTTTTAAAAATTCTCCATGTACTCTATTATCTACCTGAGTGCAAACATAGACACTGATACTCTAATTATATAAAAAAATGAATTTCTTTAGTAGAACTTATTGTCAAGTAGAAATAAAGGTTGGTTAATTTAAACTCAAAGGCTACGATCCACAATTGGTGTACATTTTTTTTATAAGAAATTCTTCATTTTTTGCATTGCATATAATGTAAAACAATTCTTCATCTTAAAAAGTGAAGCAAAAAACATATATCATACAATATAAGATGCAATTTCAAATAATCAGTTTTATGAATGAAAAAAGTAAACGTACTTTATGTGGGGATTTTATCTTTATGAGTCAAATGTCTGATTTTTCTATTACCTATTGCTGAGTACTAAATCTAAAATGAATCCAATTATGAACAGGCTGAACACAAAGAATATTGCTGATCGCATTATAATTGTCAATCCCCATGAAGTTATCTCTCCAGCCCACCAAAAAAGAACCCATACATGCTTTCTTTATAATGTCAGTTATCCCTACCCACTTTCCACCCCAACCTAGTTTGAGGCACATTTTGACCAGGTATCTGTCCTTAGACAGTCCATGTCAGATAGGTTAAATAGATTAATGTGAAATTCTCACTAATTTAGACTTGTGACTCACATTTATACAACAGACCAAAATTGTAGCATGTAAAATTAATTGTAGGGCATCTTTATACACTACTTCAATCACAACAAAAACTGCCCAAAAAGAGAGAGAATGCTTCTGTGGGAAATTAGAGTGGGTTACTTTTGTTGAGATGGTGTGCATGGGAAAAGAAAAACAAAAAAAACCCAATCAAACAAAAAACCCCTGACCCTCAATAGAAATGTGATTTGGGCTAATGCCAGGGGCCTACACAAGCAATTCTGTGTTCAATCCTTTATACTTTTATGAAGATTGCAAAAGGTGTGCCTTACTAATATCAACTTTGTCCTGTATATAAAAAATATATACAAGTATTCATAATGTGGACATTTTCTTTCCTCTGCACTTTGATAATATCCCCATTTTTATATATTTTGGAGCCTTATTTACTTCCACGATAATCATACAAAACCAGAGGAACTATTTAATTTTAGTTTCATAAAGTAATTTTATATACAATGAGGAATCATCAATAGGTGCTATAATTATTCCACCCCATTCACTTAGAGTTTGCATGGCTTCTATCTGGCTTTCTGAGTACTCTCTCTTTTAATTGTTGAAATGCTCCTAAGTTCCAAATTGCTCCTTATATCAAAGCTCCTGAGATGCATCAGCTATGTCAAAAGGACATTTCAGACAAAGAAATGGTTAGTCCGAGACAGACTGGGGAGAACACACCATTGTTTATAACACTCTGTTCTTTATTTTAGCACTTTAATAACCTTTCTAGAGAAGCTGAGCCAATTGCTAATCAATAGTAATTACTTCTTTTCTAACCACCTAAAAAAGTACTCTTTAACCCCTTAAAGTAAGTTGTTAGAAAGCCACACACTTATATTCTAGACATTAAATATGTAGCTATTACTAAAGTTTTGATTGCATGAATTCTCTGTTGCAAAGTTATAGTAGGACCATTTTCAGCAAACAGAAGTAAAATAAGATCTTTTTAAGGAAGGTAGTTTTAAAAATCATAATTTTTGAAAGATGAATGAAATAAAACATTTCTAATCAGCCTCAAAATTTTATTGAAGAAGAATATAAATATGTTTAAAAGATAGCCATATATATATCTCCTATGAAATATTTCTTCTAATCTCAAATGAATTAATAGTTAAAATCCATGTGGCTTCTTTAAAAAAGTAAAGTCTGATAAATAAGTTTTATGTGTTTTTTTTTGTTGTGTTACAGAAAAAAAATACTTAGGTGTGGGATTTTATTGAATAATTCTAGGACTGTTAGGAAGATTGATAGCATTAAGAAAATCTAGAGCTTCAAAATGGAAAAGTTATTAAGGATTAACAATAAATTTGGAAGAGAAACAAATAACATATTATCAAATTAATGGTAAATGTAAGATTTAAATTAAATGATGGCCTTAGAGAAACATGAAGAACACAATACACACTATCAAGTAGTTTTATGTGTCAATATTAAAAAATATTGCCTGTATTCCAACTTTCTGCTGGTCCATTTACTTGCTTTAGAGACACAAGGGTATTTCACAGAAACAAAAAGTCACTTTCTCTCAATTTTTTTTGTTCATTTGGTTGTTTTTATAGGTTCTGTAATATAACTAACAGAATTACTGGGTCATTTAAAGTTGCTACAAACCTAGGTAGCAACTTTAAACTTCTTTGTTTCTTTTTATCATCCAAATGTGGGCCAAATTCAGAAACAAAAATTATCTGAAAATATATTTTTCAGTTTTTCTTAACTTTTGTACTTGCCTTCTTCAAATTTGCATTATTTCTATTACTCTCCCACCTGAAACTATCTGAAGCTCTCTTTACATAATAAAGTACCCAATTAGTTGTACTATTCTAACAGTTACAATAATCAACTTGCATTGAAGTTTTCCATTGACACATTGATGTTCTCCCTTACCCTGGTAGAGCTAGAAGACAAGAACATGACATATTTGTTTCATTAGCCTCCATCATCTAAAACAATGCATAAGCTGAATAAAATTAATAGTTTTGGTCTCTTATTCTGAGCTCAGGCTACCAATACTAAACTTTGATGTATTGTAAAAGACATTCTAAATTTTTTCATTGAGCCCTAAAATAGTTAAATCAACAAGAGATATAGTCCTTAAATACATTGTTATTATTTTTTGAATTGTAGGAAATGGTAACTTCAATTTATACATATATATCATATAGTTAGATATTATATATATATAAATATGTGTGTGTAGTTATATACATATGACTTGTTTTCATATTTTGTTATCATTTATATTATTTCAATTTTAATACAGTTTTTACCTTCCTTAAAATATGTATACATTTTTTTTTTTNGCTGCTCAGCTTGGGCCAGGACTCGAAACACTGTTGCTCAGAGCTCAAACTCTTGAGCGAGCTCTTAACCAACTGAGCCACTTGGCCGGCCCAAATATAATAAAATTTTTTTAGCTCCCTGTGTGTGTGTGTGTGTGTGTGTGTGTGTGTGTGTGTTGTGTGTGTATATGATATATATAAATAAATATTTGTTTTTTTGTTTCGTCTATAGCATAAGTATAAGATATGGGTACTGGGGAAAACTGCCTATAGTAATAAAACTAGTTTGCCACTCAAGTACTAAGGTATAAACTCTGTTTCTCTGTCTAAAAAGGTGATTTACTTTTAGGTGGACTTTCGTCAAAGAAACGAATATAGGTATTTTCAATTTCTGTATATAAAGTACGTCATGACATTCAAAGACAGGAGAGCTCAATCTTCCTCTTCACTGGTAGGGAAACATTTCAGAATTTTAAAAACAAAATTAGAGTTTTAGATAAATCTATGTGACAAAATCAAGTTTTATCAAATTTTGTATGAATTTCTATTTAAACAAAATATAAATAATCCTTAGATTTTAAAGTGGTTTTTAATATAAAACTTGAGACTGAGGCAATTAGATGGAATTACATGTAACTCAATAAATCACATTTTGAACTTCTTTTGAAGATGTTTGACAACTGAACCTGAGAAAGTAACATAAAAATAGTTTAGTAGGACGTTTAAGTAAATTAAAAACTGTCTTCTTGGAGGAACTGGCCTATAATTTCTTCAGAAACTCTAGAATTTCCTGACCTTGAATCTTCTCTGGTAAAATGAATTATAGCAAAGATTATTCTTTCTGTTAAGCACAACTTCACTCTCTTCCCATTTTTCACTCACTCTTATCCTTGACATGTAAGGGGTTAAATGGAATATTAAGCAACTCCTCAATTTAACATAGAGAATATAACTGTAATAAGTTATTTCTGAAGGTTTGCAGTGGCTTTTCATGGGACATATATTAGTGTCATTATATGACATGATGAAGACATTAGAATTTCCACTCATGAATTAGCCCAAAATCATATTATCCAGGATAGGTTAGGTTATGATATAATGACAAATTAACCCTGAAAATATTGTTATGGCAAAATTGAAAGTTCATGTCTTGCTAATTTCACATGACCTTCACAGGTGTTTTTTTAACAAAGTCACTCAGGGACCAGGCTGACACTCCACCCTAATGTAGCTGTTCCATTTGGAACACGTGGCCTAAGTCAGTTCAGCTCAAAAACAAAGACTGGAGGATTCAGCTTTTCATTAGCCTGGAAATGATATACCACATCCAATTGGCCAGAACACATCACTTGACCCTGCCTAACTGCAAGGGGGTGGAGAAATATAGAGAAGCAGATGGATTTCTCTTTTTTTTTCTTTTTGTATTACTCTTTTCATAGCAATACTCAATAGTTTGTATGTTGTAAATTGTATTGTAACATGCTGATTAAGTTGTACCAGCAAATCATTTTTTTATGAAGCTTGCCTGAAGTGCAAATTTAATCATGAAAATTTAAAAGTATAACAGAAAACATGCTAAATAATAGTTTTACATTGTTTTACTAAGGCTTCTATTGTGCTTCCCTAAAATAACAGAGCATATGTTTTCATAACAAAAAGGGCAACCATGAAGTAGAAAGAACAAAACCCATGAACCCTACCTGTGTGACAGGTAAAACTAGAAAAGCAGCTATGTTTTGTTATTTAAAATCAATACTTAAGAGCTTCCCTTCTTCAAGAAGATAAAGGAGTTATCAGAGCTAATGGTTGAGGTGAATGCTTAGCACTGTTTTAACAGATTACAGGTCGATTTTAATTTTGCTTTACAAATTACAAAGGAGCCCATCAATAAGATTATGGAGGAGGAGAGACACCCAAATACTGCTGAGAATGTAGTCTACCCTTTCAAGTTCAAATAGATTAGAGAAAAATATAAAGAGAGAAAAAAATTGCCAGCAGGCATGGAAAAGGAATATATTTTTTGTTTGTGCATGAACCATGCAAAACTCTTCCTGACATAATTACAATGTGATAGAAACTGATAATTATTTATCAGAAAGATTTGGTTAAAAGTTTAGAAGAATTTCCTGGGTTAATCCAAAAAGGCAATATTGCAAATTCTTTAAATATACAAAATTGTCACTAAACAATATATTCATTGAGACTTTTAATAAGTAATACTAAGTGTAGTATATTTTATAAATTTATATTTTAGGACTGTTTTTTTATTAAGGATATTTCTTTCACAGAAAATTAGAAAACTTCAGAGAAACATAATCTTTTCATCTACTCATAAATATGGAAATCACCAAGTGCATGATTACACAATGATTTATATCATACCCCTTTTACTGTACTGGAACCAGCATTTTCCCTCTGTGCTAACTATAATAGAATTCCCCCAATAAGTTCAGTAAGCATTCTTAATAATAAAGGGAAATTCTAAAGAAAAAATATGTAGTCTTGTATAATACAATAAATGTTCATAAGTTTATAGAGTCCTGTTATAAAGTTAAGATTATAATCAGTATGTGGAGGAAAATATATTCTAAGAAAAGTATCATCATAGATAGATAGGTAGGTAGATGATAGATAGATAGATAGATAGATAGATGATAGATAGATAGATAGATATAGATGATAGATAGATGATAGATGAAGACTATGTATCCAGACTATGAAGGAACTGTATACAAGGTCAGAGTCAGACGTATGATCAAATTATGGACCAAGAGTAGGAGTAAATGATAATAAGCCAGCCATACCACTATTTCTTTCGCTTGCATTACTAAAGAGTACCGTTATTACATGCAAGTCCGTGTAAGTAAAAAAGACTATTTTGGAAATACCTTTACATACTATTACATACATTTTTTACTTAAAAAAAAAAGAAAAGGCTTTTATGACCTGAAAATTTTAGCATAGTCAAAAAACAGGTTGACATCCTGTCCTGCAGCCCCCCTGGGAGGGCGTGGAGGGGAGGTGATGCTGCACTGGACCCCTATCTATGCTCTTCTGAAGTCATTTCAGGGGGCCGCTGGTGAGATTCCATTATCTGCAAAGTACACAGAAAGATGTCTCACAAGGGGAGAGTTAAAGACTTGCTGAGGAGGAAAATACCCCCAAAGACCTCTTTGGCACAGACAGATATATTAAAAAAAAAAAAAAAACCCTTCCTTCCCTCTCTGAAACTTCCAGAAAGTGCCCCAGTACACAGGCGGTTCCTCTGGAGCAATTGCCGAAGTCAGCGCCTCAAGCAGAGAGGGCAGGCGCTGGCAGTAACGGCGCTCAGTGATGCAAGGGACGGGCTGCGTCTGGAAAGCGCTGAGTTCCCTTCAGACCTCTCCGGATGCAGTCAGCCAGAAGCGAAAATGTGGTTCTCAAGACTCCTTAGGGCAAAGGTTCAAATGGCTTATTCTATAAGTTGCTCCTAGGATTGTTTGCAGTTGTAATTAAGGGAACTAAAATTCTGTAAGCCAAATGGAAGACTGTCAATGAAGTGAGACATAATTACCTGGCGGTCTTCGAGAGTTCTTAATTCGTGCTTCAGCGACAAAAGCTGACAAGGACAGAGTTTTGAGGTCTGGAGCAGTGGGGTCAGGAGGAATCATTAAAAGGCCTGGAGTGGAAACTGCACTTAAGTTACTCTTGTGCAGTGAATTTGAATCCTGTTGTTTCCATCAGCAAGATTTACCTTTTTTTCACAACCAGAGGGATTTGTCAGGAGAGTAAAGAATAAAACATCTAACTCCTTACTGACGAACTTACATCCTGTTAAAACTATTAACATGTTCACTTTCCTGGTATCTGGTAGTCTGGCAATCTAGGGAAAAAAATATGTAAACGAACAAGCTGTTAGGAACTCATATTTCTTGAACCCCTCTTTATCCTATGCCCACTAATTAGGAAAATTTACTTTTAACATTGTATTAGCAGACACGGTGCACTTGCTACATGACCGATATATTATTATATGTTGTATCGTTTAATCCTACAAATCTCTTGAGACAGACATTATCTCTACTTTAATATTATGAAACAGGACTTCCTAGAAGAAACCACTTGATGTCAAGTCACTGAATGGGTGAATCAGAATCCAAACGGAGGCTAACCTGAGGCCAAGCCCTTTCTCTTTTCATTTGGCCACGCTACATCTCCAGTTACTTTACCGTACACAGCTAAGGATCATCGTATTTTCATATACAGGAGGGCAACAGAAATTAAAACAGTACTATCAAGCTTATTCGGTGTCAAAATAATGTTTTTTCTTCAGTATTGGGACAGGCAGGCTCATGCATGCCATGTTTTGCCCCATCTGGATTAAGAATGGGCCTGGACCCTGGAACATTTCCTTATGGAGACAATAAAGACCCCTCATAGCCTGTCATGGCCTTGTCACCTCGTTTAGCAGTATCTTTCCTTCTTCTGGGCTTGACAAGTGTCTCTTTATTCTCTTGAAGCACACGTGTCAGTGGTCCTCAGGCTGCCCTGAGCGCTGTGTATTTCAGACCCCGTGGACGAGGCATTAGGCCCTTCCACGACAGCGTGAAGTGGGGTGTGTAGCTGCACTGCCCACCTGGGCTGCAGAGTGGATCCACTGGCCCTGGGGCCTCACTCATCGTGAGCAGCTGGGTCTGTGCTTGCTCTTCTTTCTTGCTGTAGGTGGAGGCTGTACCACCTAAGCCTGGTGCTTTGTTCTCACAACACTGAATCATGCAATGGCTGCATCTGCGGGTGGCACTTCGTCTGCCTTTTAGTCTTGGCCTGCCACGCAGTGAAAGTGAAACACTTAATCTTGGCTATCAGAGTAGGAAATTATGTAAATTCAAATAAATGGTCAACTAATAAATTTGGCTGCAAGCTACTCTTGTATTGCAGACTTAAACAGGAGGCTTAGTCTTTGGACCATAACTTAAAGTGCTTTTCTGTTTTTTGGGTTTTTTTTAAGGTCACCTTATCTAACTTCTACTTTGCCTAAATGCTGTCACAGCCATTGCCACAATTCTACCACCGCCAGTCACCTCTCCACTCCACCTACCGAAACGTACTACAACATCAATCCAGAAGTCAAAGGCCATGCAGCTTAAGAACTGCGTGAATCATGGGAAGCATTCGTTAAATATAAGATGCATTTAGAAAGAAACAAAAAAAAAGAAAATAAATATCCAAACACAATAAAATGTAAACCTATTATCACTGATGACATCATCATCCGTGATATATTTTTTTTCTGAGCCCAGTATGTAGGCTGCTGTGTTTTCCACATTATTAAACCTTTAAACAGTTCCTCATTTTAGACACAAATAGATCTCAGGAAAGCAGATGTACAAAACGCATGAGCAGTCAGAGCCAAGCTGTCTCCCTTGAGTGAGTAGATGGATAATTGTGAAACTATGTTAGAAGGACTCATGGTGCCATCCCACATGAGAGAAAATAAAACACAATTAGCAGGTCATGGTTACACTCCTCATTGACATTAAAACTTGTGGTATATCTGTATGTATATCAGTGTACCTGAAATATATATATATATATATATATATATATATATATATATATATATTTCTATCTATCTATCTCTCTATCTATATATATATTTCGTATATGCTTGTATGTATTTTGTATACAGTAATACCCTAAACAAGATTTTTTTAAACACGTCCTCTAATAGCTTTCTGTTCTAGTTGAATTCATCGAGGTTGGCAAAGTTGATTTAACCTCTGTGCGTCTTGCTGGACACCATTCAGGCCTGAGGGATTAGATACCAAAGAATGACATCTTGGCTGATACATGTTCCTCTACCTTTACTTATCCAAAGTAGAAGTCTTCTTGATTCTCCCCACCACTGCCTATGTAAACTTGTCCCTGCCCTATTTCCATTTCTCTGTTTTCTTAGTGCTATCACTATCCACCCAGTTGTGAGGCCAAAAACCTAGGAGGCAACCTTCCTTTGTCTTCCACCTTCCTCCCCCGAAATTGAGTCTCTTGGCGCTGCCTTCAAAACAGATCTGGGGCACCCACGTAGCATCTGTGACTTCACCCCTACTACTGTAACCCAAACCACCAGCAACTACCTGGGCAGCTGTTGCATTCTCTGAAGTGCCCTCCCTGCTCCTGAACACCCCTCTCTACACTGAGCCAGGATGATCCAAATTATAAACAAGAGCTTGCAGCTCTCTTGGTTTAAACATCACAAACTGCCTTCTCCTTGTGATTAAAATGAAACCTGAACTCCTTATTTTCAGACCAAGGTGCTGCATGATCTCTCTGTGATCATACAGTATCTCATCTCTCATCTCCCATCATGCTCAGCCCCACCCACGAGGCTCCACCCTCAAAAAAAGCCCATTCCACCCTCCAGGCATTTACATGGCCCCATTTTGAAACGCCTTTTGCCCAAACCATTGTCCCACTCTTGACACCTTTCTCTTTTCAAGTCCAGGATTAGTGGTTCCCTCTTAGAGAGCTATTCCTTCTCTAGTCATTCTGGATTAGAAGCCTGACTGTCTACCCACACCTCTTTTGGAATCACATTATCCAGTTTTATTTTCATCAAAGCACTTTTTGCAACTGAAATACTGTTATTTATATTTGTGTATTTTTAATATATTGGTTCTACCTCACCTCAGCCCTTTGTAAAAGACACTCATTGTCTGTCGCTACCCGTTGGACCCCCAGGGCCTAACATGTGCCTGGCATGAAGTCCATGCTTAAGAAACAATGGTGGGATAAATCAAAGGGCTTGGCTGCTGACAATAAATCAGACAGGTAGAATCTCAAATAGAGCTGGCAGTTCTAAAAGGAACAATGAGATTCACATCCTGCTTCAATAATTTTATAAGAAATTTTGATACCCGCTTACCAATGCCTTGGCAAAGATTTTTAAACATGGTTTTCAAATATGGCAAAAAAGACTGATAAAGAGGTGTGAGGATTACCACATTTGATAGCACTGTAATGACAAGTAATGTCTTCTTAAAGTGCAAGATATCTTCTAGCCTCTGAAGTTGCTATATTTGTCACAAAATATTCCATCTAGTTGCTGAAATACCAACACATTTTACATTTTCCTGAAGCACAGTCCATAGGAAGTTCTCTCTTTCAAGTGATTTTTTTCACATTTTTCATCCATCTCAGAAATGCAAATAAAAAATTAAACACATTCAGGCACATCATGTACATAACGTAGGGTTTTAAAATTTTGATACCCCGAGGATATGTTTTGTATGTCTATACATCAATAAAAGGGTTATACTCCTCCACACAGATGTAACCCCTTTTCTCTCTGATAGACATCATGTGGAGAATATCCTTCCCTTAGGAAGCTACACAGATATCATAACATCTCACAAAATTTGTACATATTCTTTTAGCTGTTTCAGATCTAAAAATGTACATTCCGTACACCACATACTCATTCATGTTTGGCTGGTGCCACAAAGCTAGAAAAATCATTTTTGTTGGTAAATTTGCTGTCTTGAAATTGTAACCTCACATTGATTCTAAGGCTGATGTACAAAGTTTTCACCCTTGCACTGAGAACATAGCAGCATGAAAATAAACAGTAATGACAACTCAAGTGTAGAAGAATAATTATCTAATTTTATGATAAAGATTGTTTTTTGTTTCCTTGAAATGGTGTGCCCCCAAGATTCACAGGATAGGAATCTGTATGAGAAATCTAGAAGTACCGTGAAGCCAAATCCTGGAATGAACTTGCCCAGTGCAAGGTTCATAGAAACTGGGAATATTGGCCGATTTTGACAGAACAGCTGTCAGTGCTAGTACAGATAAAGCTTCAAACTTATTTCTATCTTAATTTCACACTCTGCTTTACATCTCTCATGTAGTTAGTGATCTTGTCTTCAGGCCCTTCTATCATTCAACATTTTCATACTCAACTATAAGATATATTTTTGTGCTAAATATTATTTTTATGAAAGCACACACATGTCTTGGTAAAAGTTACTTCCTGACCCAGATTCCTGAAGAAAACATACAGACCTTTCCAGACATTCCTGCACATTTAGTTGCTGAGGAGAATATAAGTATAAAGTGGAGATCCGGTCATTCTTTCACCATTTGGACATATATTTACTCTGGTTGGAAGAGATGCTCAAATGTTAGAAAATGGTGACAAAAACCTAAGCCAAAATGAAGAAGCCCTCCTCTGCTCTGCCCGGGAGAAGAAATTAATGGTTTATGTGTTAGTTGTTTCCATTCAGGAGATAGGAGGGAGAAAGGAAAGCAAAGAAGGGAAGGATTTGGAGAAGTCAAGAAAGGAGTGTGAGAAGCAGGCTTCAGGGGAGCGCTGGGTGTGGGAGGAATTCAAGGTGCCAGAGTCCCTGAATGGACTTTTAAAAACATGAAAGCTTAATGTTCAATTTGAAGTTATCTGGCCTTTGATGTACTTTTAAGATTTTCCTCCATACTAATGTGTATTTTTGTCAAAAAAAAAAAAAGGAACAGAAAAGAAAAGAAAAGAAAAATAATGGTGCTTTGTTCCCCTTGGGTTACTAGAATTCCACTAAAGAAGCAAACTTCCAGAAGCAGCCTGGCCATAAGAACACAAGCCCACTGTTAATGTCCACAACTGTAAGGAGAGCTTTGGATTCCCACAAGGTAATCAGGTATTGATCCAATTTTACCTCCATATCAGGAAGCAAGGTGCCTTTAGATGATTTCCATTTTCTATATGTACCTGTGCTTTACCTAATAAAGAAATAGCAGTAAGGTCTCAGTATATTGCTTCCCCTTTCTTCACACTAAACAATTAGGTAGAGAAAAAGTAAGCGAATAATAAATAGCATACAACTCAAAAATAGTATAGTGACTACACCAAAAAGCTATATTTTTTAAATGCATTTCTTTTTTATTTTTTTCAGAGTTTTTGAAATAAACTTCTTTTTGGAAACATTTTAGATTTACAGAAAAGTTGTGAAGATAGCACAAGGAGTTGTCGTATATCCCTTATCCAGGTTCTGCTAGTGTTAACATCTTAAATTATCCTAGTTCATTTGTCAGGACTAGGAAATTGATACTAGCATTACAGTAACTAAATTCCGTATTTTATTTGGATTTTGTTAGCTTTCCCATTAATGTCCTCTTTCTGTTCCAGGATCCTATCCCTAGTACCACAAATGATTCGCGGTACAGCTATCCCTTACAATGTGATCACATTAAGTCTAGTAATCATCATCAATAATATCACAATATTATTAACTATCTTCCCCTTTACCTCATGCATTTCTTTACTAACAGTGACATTGCCTGTCAGAAAAGTAATACTTGACATGTCTGAGTGATTTCGCCTGTTACTTTAATAGTTGTTCTGAAGTGGAACTGTCATTTTTCTTTTTTTTTTTTGGCTATGCCTCGTATGTGTTTTTGTTTGTTTGTTTGTTTTTAATTAATTAATTAATTTTATTTTATTTTTAATTTAGTTTCAGGTGTACAACACAGTGCAATAGTTATACGTTTTACTCCTCAAAGTGACAACGCCCCTCCCTTATGGAACTGTCTTTTATATCTTAGAAACCAAATTACTGGCCAAGTCTTGATGGTCACTAGGTAGGTCATAATTTTTTTAACATCTAGTTAAAATTCTGTTAGGCAGCATCTTATTAAAAATAAAAATAAACAAACATGCTCAAATTTTTGATACATTCATTTCATTGCATACCAGGAGTAAAACATAGTGTTTCAAATTCTAATGGAGACTATTTTGACATCTCATAGTTATACAAGCAAACTGCAACTAATAAGCTGTGGAAGACTGTGTAAAGGACACCAGGAAATCCACTGGGATTATGTGGAAAATACAGGTAAAATAAAAACGGTACATGAATGGAGAAAACAGTGAGGAAACATGTTCTTTTTTCTTATGTTTTAAAAAAAAATCCTTGAAATTCAGTTGCTCACTGGAACTTCAGGCAGTCCTAAGGGAAAAGTCTTTTTAATTCAGTGTTGTTCAGTTTAAGTCAATTCCATTAGAAAGTGCAATGAGTGTTTTTTCTGGGTGCTAGACAGAATATGATGGAATATACATCGCTGGTTCTTTCTCAAACAGTTCACTTTCTAGTTAAAGGGAAGAGTTTGCATATATGACAGTACCAAATTAGATTTAAATAGCAAATGCATGGTATGGATTTTGTAGTTTCAACAGTTTTTAACATTTTTTAAAATCACCTCCCTTTTACCCTTGTCTGATTTCTCCCTTTTCCATCCGTTATACCAGAATGTCAATCACTGGCTGACCTTCAATTATTATTTCAATTTCTTCCATTTTTACAACACTGAAAAAAAATCCATCTTCATCTAATAAATCAATAGTCTTGGCCTCAACAAATGATATTATAATATTGGGTCGTCAGAAAAGTCATGACGCATTTTTGCATTGGAAACATAGAAAAATACATCATGACTTTCCTGACGACCCAATACAAAAGCCTGATCCTAAGAAAGAAATGCATAGACCTCTTAAGCCCTTATAGTTCTTTCTTTTGCATAATTGGACAAGATAATATGTTCAGAAAAATATTTCATAAAAACACAATTTACCATCAATATCAACAACACAACAGAAAATTGCATTTAAAAATGTAAAAATTAGCATTTTAAAACACAAAACCAAGTTGAATTGACATTATAGTCAGTGACTTTTCTTTTTACTTTCACATTATGTAATGGGTAAGAAATAACCCTTGTAAACCCAGAAAAATTATAGTGTTTATAGGGTTTCTGTTGTGAGATTTTAATTCTGATTATGTAAATCACATACAGTCAATTCCATGCCAGCCTAATTTATAACTACAGTTTAGTAGAAAAATATGTTTTTCTGGTTTATATTCTACTGCTATTGGTTTGCAGCCAAAGTGTAAAGAATCACTTAAGAAACAAACCTACTATGTATATCTCTTCATGTTATGGACTAAATGTGCTCCCTTTCCCCAGAAAATTCATATATTGAAGCTTTAACCCCCAATGTGACTGCATTTGGAGACAGGGCCTGTATGAGGATGTGATAAAGTTTAAATGAGGATGGGGCCCTAATCTGATAGGGCTGGCTGGTACCTTTATAAGAAGTGGCAGAGACACAGCTCTTTCTTTGCCATGTGAGGACACAGTGAGAAGGCAGTCATCTCAAAGCCAGGAAAACAGCTCTCACAAGGAATTGAATTGGCTGGCACTTTGATCTTGGACTTTTCATTATCCAGAACTATAGAAAAACTGAGTTTCTATTGTTTAAGCTATCCAGTCTGTGTTATTTTGATATGGCAGCCCAAGCAGACTAAGACACTGCACAATTAAGACCTAAGGATATTTACACACACACAAACACACACACATATGCACACACAAAGTGGTTTGTCAGGAGTATGTAAAATATATTAGGGAGAGGGGACAGGAGAAATTCAAATGTCCCTTTAATATTTAATAGAAGTCAAAGAGGGAAACATCACAATGTATTCATGAAACTATATAGGTGCATCTTGAGCAACATTCTGAAAGGAAAGGGGTATATAAGTTTGTGAATGGAAGGTGAACATTAATGAAAGTTCTGGAAAGAAGAGGGTTTCCTCTCACTGCTTGGATAGGAGTAATGGGTCTTGACACATAAATAGTAAGCAATATGTATCAGGAAGTGTTGGTATATTTGGAATTTCTATTAACTGTCTCCTTTTAATTCATCAATTTAGAAAATTTAGGAAATGCAAATAAATAAAAATAAATTATAAAGCTACCTATAATGCTACTACTAGAAATTAAACACAACATGTTGGTGTTTCTCTCTATATATAATGTACAATACATACAATAATGTAAGCTTTTCCCACTGAAAGATATATCATGGATATTTGTCAATGTCATTACATGCCATTCTTACTCTTCATAATTTTTAAGGTTACCATTACAGTCCACTCCAAACTAAAAAATGTGTGTAGTCAAATCACCATGTGTGGGCTTTTTGACTGTTTATAATTTGAGGGAATGTTCCTTCTTATAAGAACATTCAGAGAATTTGTAGGCTTATTAGGTAAGACATGGGATGATCAAAACTTAATTGAAGACCACACCAAATTTTGGTGAGGCTACAGAGACACTGGGTCACGTTGGATTTACAGTTAGATTCCTTCATTGGTTATATTATTGTGGGAATGTACAATAGCATGGCCTCTCTGGAAACTAACACTTTGCAAGCCTTATACAATTAAACCTGCAATTACCATGTGACCCATCAACCACACCTTTGTTCATTTACCCCATAGAAATAGAATTAATTTTCACACAACCACCTGTACACCAATGTTCACAAGAAGCTTTATTCTTACCAGGCAAATCTGGAAATAATCTAGATAAACTTCAATGAGTGAGTGATTCAGCAAATTGATTTTACCATGGAATACTACTCAGCAATAAAAAGGAACAGCCTATTGATATATGCTGCCACTTGGACTAATCTCCAGGGAATTATACTGGATGAAAAAAGCTGATACCAAAAGGTTAAATATTGTGTGATTCCACTAATATAACATTTTTTAAATGACGAAAGTTAACATATGGACAAATTAGTGTTTGACAGGTGTTAGGGATGGGTTGAGGAGGGGGAGAGTAATGAGTAGAAGGTGTGTATGGTTATAAAAGGAACATGGGAGAGATCTTTGTGTTGTGAGAGCTATTCAGTATCTTGACTGTTGTGATGGATACACGAACATACAACATGAAATCGTACAGAACTAAATACAACACACACACACATACACACATGGGGACAATTAAAACTGGCAGAATTTGAGCATGATAGGTGGACTGTATAAATGTCAGTATCCTGATTGTGATATTATACTACATATTTTTGTAAAATGTTACCATTTGGTAAAATGGGTGTGAGGTCTCTCTGTTTTTTTTGTTTTGTTTTGTTTTGTTTTTTTGCTGAGCCATCCTGCCACCTCTTGGCAGCTCAGTGGCTGCTCACCTTGGGCTGGGACTCGAGCCGCTGTTGCTCAGAGCTCAAACTCTTGAGCGAGGTCTTAACCAACTGAGCCACTCGGCCAGACCCTGTATTGTTTCTTAAAACTGTATGTGACTCCTCAATTATCTCAATAACCATCCAATCAAAAATTAACTGAAGAGAAAGATTTATAGTGAAAACAAAGTAAGGGCAAATGAAATTTTAGAAAAGGAAAGATAAGTGGTTAGCTTCACAAAGTGGTTAGATTTAGCGAATCATTTTTGGGGGCAGTATGCCTTTTTTGTGGTTGTTCTTTTTTTAGGTCTATAATGATTTTTATTTCCAGTTTTATGGGGTTTTGGCAATGGATTTTGAACACAGAATTGTCGAGGTTGAAGGTTACAGTCTCTGCATATGACAGTTATAAGACATAAAATAATAAAGTATTTATTCCATTTGTGAATTAGAGGACACATGAAAATAAATGGCTCTCAAAAATGGAGGAAAATTAGTAAGTCTAGAATGTATATTTAATAATAATTTCAGTACTTATATGATTGGACACTGTGCATCCATTAAAAAAGGGAAGACACAATTGACCAGAATGTATAAGCATCTATATTAATGAACTATTCAACAATGAAAACCTATTATTTTATAAGTAATATTTTTCTAGCATTATCAGGCATAGTAGAATCAAAATCTTACCACTGGTTCAAAGTAACTTTTCAAGGACTTTTGCTTTGTCAAAATATATTAGATGAGCCCTAATAAAATTTGAATGATGTTTTCTATGAGAGGCTATTCAATGTGATATGGTAAGTTATCCTACCCAAATAGCACACTCACGTATTATATCAGATACTCTAATACTCTGTTCTAATTCTGGTCCTCCCAGGCATTTACTGGGAATTGTTATGGCTTATCTCAAACAATATTCCAACATACTTGGAAACCTCTTTATAAGCAGCCGATACATGTAATTTGAAAACATTGACCCTTCACTTGGTATTTGCAGACCTATCAGAATGATTTGCTCACCTAACTGCATGTGGAAAATTATAATAGCCATAGATTGAATGTTACAGCGAAATAGAAGGGCATTAGCAGAGACAGCAAGCTCTACTTAGGCTAAAACAGCAATTAAATGGAACCGGTGTTATTTTTTACCTTGTTGCCATGAGAAATAATTGTCCTCTTCTGCCCTACATTATCCATTGTACTCCCAGCTATCATCCTCATTATCAATTTACAGTTCAACTGTTAAACATCGCTGTGTTTAATATAATTGTTGTTATTAGCCATTTTTCATAATAAGCTTATGAGATAAACTGATAGATCTATTGCATATGCAATTACAAATGAGAAATCTCAGCAGTGACTGGGCAAGTAATTCTTCTGAGGTCATAAAATATAGCCAAATGTTTGAGCATAATTTTTTTTTCTTTTCTCAGTCTCTTAATTTGACACCTTGTCCCTCACTATTTTGGGTGGATCTTAGAAACAAAAAAGCCATTATGTATGCCTGAATTTATATGAATACCAATTACACCTAAATATTTACAAGTTGCTCTAGTTGTTTGTTCCTGCAGCAAATTGATAGCAACATTAACTTTTAGTATATGTACTTTTGCAGACAGGTATGGCAAAATGGGGAAAGCAAAGTAATAGGACACAGTCAGAAGACTTGGATTCTACTTTGACTTCTTACTTTTTCTGTCCATATTAACTTGGGAAAATCTCTTAAACCCTCTGAGGTCCCTGTTCTCAATTAGGACTCAATTCAACTATCACCTTCTATCTTTAATTTTGCATGACCCTCCTAAATAGAATCCCCCATTGCCTCATGTGAGCTCCTTGAAAGCAAGAATCATACCTTTTTCACCTTCTATTACTAGATTCCAGCATAGTGTCTGGCTAGATATCAACCTGAGAGAATCGGTTGAGATTTATCACTTCAAAGTGATTTACAGACCTAAATCTATACAAAGATTGCTATCAAGTGGCAGTCACAGAATTAGGGGAATTTAGTTGAGTGCTGATGTTTTTTTGGCACAAAATCAACTGAAATGCAATGTGACTAATCAGTCAATATTACTTGCATATGGACATAGGCATGCTGAACAATTTCACTGCAGTGACCTTTTACCTTATCGAGTCTCCAGTTAATTTTCTCCTTTGCTTTCTTTCTCTCCTTCAGTGTTATCCAGCTTTATTTCCCTCCAACCCCCACTTTTAGTCTTAAAACCTTAGTCTGTCTATAGAATTCTCCTAGTGGATAACTGAATTGTCCTTGTCATTCTGGGCAAAACCACCCAGGACAACAATCGCTTCTTGATAAATTCAGTTTTCTGAATTTGTACCTCAGCTGCTAACCATTGCTGCAGGAAAAATCTCATCACCTAACCATGATGGTTCAACTATGTACATCTAGCTACCAGCCTCAAGTGGGAGCTGGACATTACTTGGAAATAACTACATTGGTTCTCTGGTCACTCTGTAGCACCCTCTCCACAGCCACTTTTCCAACCAGTTTCAGGCTCCTCAGACGTGCTGTCTGCTTCCCTTTTTTCACAATCTCATTTCTCTTTCTCCCTTTATTTACTGAACCAGCTTCAATTCCCATGCACCTGATTTACCTTATTAATAACAGAGAGAAAATAGAAGTCTTCAGATGAAGATAACCTTAAGTTGATAATATGAGGTCTGCCAGTTAAGTTCACGAACTCATCCTAGAAAAAGTGCTATATACCTCATTGCTGAATATCACTAAGGTCACCTTCTAAGTACTCCCCTGGGGAAGCTAAGCACCGATGCCAGCACCTAGCCCACCCTTCAAAGCAATTCTGCAACTCTTTTCCTGGAATGGCCATCAGAGCTGTCATTCTATTACCCTTGATGTCCTGAATGTCATCAAAATGTCTTCCTTTCAATTTTCCTTTATCTTCAGGTAATGAAAGAAGTCATTGGGTGCAAGTTTATGTGAGTAAGGGAGGGTTTTCCAATACAGTTATTTGTTTACTGGCTAAAAACTCCCTCACAGACAGTGCTGTGTGAGCTGGTGCATTGTCGTGATTGTTGGTGAAAAATTCAGGTTGTCTACCTTTTTCATGTGGAGTTTTCAGCACTCCCAAATAGTAAACTTGGTTAATTATTTGTCCAGTTGTCCAAACTCATAATGAATAATCCCTCTGATACAAAAAAAAGGTTAGCAACATCACTGCAACAAGTTCGCAAATTTAATTGTCAGACCTCATATATAAACAACCAATACATCCTTTATTCACATGATCCTTTTAAAATGGAGTATCTATAACTGAACCTTTCTTCTGATTCTATATTCTGATCCCTCCAGACTTCTCATTTGAGAAGGTAAGAATGTACTCCTTGCTGCTGTTAAATCTTCTGTGTCTTGAGACTTCCACTCTTTTATAGGTCTTCCAAATAGATGACATTATGTCATCTTCAGAAATAATTTCCTGAACCCAGTGTGTCTAGGAGCTGTTTGCTTTTATTTCTTTCCACCCATGATTCCTGAAAAAGTTACACCCCTCACAGTCTCCATCCTATTGATTTTCATTCTTCAACAAACTCTTGTGGCCTCTGCCTTTGCCCAGGGAAGCTGGCCTCGCTCTATCTACACAGGATCGATCCCATTGTGATTAAACTCTTTAGAAGAGGAAATAAGGAGTGACCTAGCAACAACACGGTATTTATGTTTGAAAATACGTGTGCTTATATGTTTAGCCCTAGCTCTCTCCTGGTTCCTAACACAGAAATATTCAGCTCTATTTCTCACAACTGTCTGTCGTTCCTCCAGTGGCTCCTACTTCAAGAAATGGCGGCATCACCCAACCAGCTGCTTGAGTTAAAAAATATGACTGTCTTTACTAATATCTCCCTTGAATCGTCCTCATATCAGCCACCTTAACATTTACTTAAAATTTGGCAAATGTTTCCACTGCATTTGGAATAATGTTGAAACGTTTTAGAGAGTCCACAAGACCCTGCACCATGTCCTCCAGCCTACCACTTCAAGGGTGAGGATGCTGCAGGCACTGCCTTCATTCAGCTCCTTAAATACGCCTTGCTCTTAACTCTTTCCAGGCCTGAGCATCCCTTTGTTCTCACTGTGTGGTACCCTCTTCAGTCATCCCCACCTTTTCATTCTTTATGTCTTAGCTAAAATATTGTTTCCTCAGAGACATTGCTTGGCCACCATTTTCATCTGATGATGTCAAATAGCTCTTCATACTCATAACAATCTGTAGCTTTTCTTTATTTAACTCATTATAATATTTATAAATTCATAAATGATAAGTTATATGTGACTTGCTCACTAGATAAGTCCAATGAGAGATATATACACATATACGAGTATATCGTGCACATATTCTCTACCCAATACTTAGCACAGTCTTGTAGACAGAGGCTGCTTAATAAATACATTAATTATTATGTTTTTGTTCTACAATTAACACATGGGAATAGTACAAAAAAATCAGTGGATTAGAGTATGTAAGCTAAACACTTTGGATTATTTTGAACCTAAACTAACAGAGCAATTGCAATAAAGCATTATAGCAGAGAGAGAAAAAGAACAAAGGAAAATTCTTCAACAGTCCAAAACAGGTAGCTCCTACATTTATAATCAGCATGAGGTTAGAAACTATTTTGTAAATCCAATTAACTACTAAAATACAAACATTTTATTGCTTTGAAAGTTTCATTCCTTTAGAACTGCAAAGTTAATATATAATCCAAAAATGTTCAGTAGAATAAAGTATGCAGCTCTATGTGATTGGGTGTTATATATTAATACACAGACTTCTACACAGACACACAGACACACATACACACACACACAGAGATACATATATATTGCTATGTGTAAATATATTTCTTTTTATAATGCCCATAATCATAGCAGTCCAATTTAAGGCTGTGGACTCAAACCTTTACAGCTATTATAGATCCTCAGGGGAATCTGACTTAAGATTGTTAAAGATAGCTTTCACAGTTAGAGTCCCAACTTTGGTGGATCATTAAATAAGAAACTACTAACGAGACATTCCCTTCGTCTAGCCAATGCTTCTTTTTTATTCAGCATGACAGCATCCACACCATAACTGCAAAGTAATCTGTTTTGTTTTGGACTCATAATTACATATTGACAAGTTAAACTGTGAGACCTCAATCAAGGGAATTTCAGCTATTATGGGAACATTCTCATGGGAAAACCTAAAGGGACATCAATTATTTTGCCACTATCTCACTCCTTTTCAATTTTCCATTCTTGCGTGGAGTAAAATCCTAGGAGAAAAGAAGCTATAGAAAAACTGGATGCAGTGCTTTGCCATGGGATTGAGCAATAGCTTCTGTGGGTAATTAAAATAAAAACAGGTATAACTCAGTGATTACAGTTAGAGCATGACATTTCTATCACTGTGGTGTATGTATTCTGTTTTTTCCCCATGTAAATTTACACTATAGACCACTAAGACATATAATCCATACATAACTATAGATACACAAATATATATGAAATGGAGACATAGCTGTTTGAATAAAAAAATAGCACATGACTTCAGAGAACAAATCATTGAAAAACTGTCTTTGAGAAATAATTCTATATAATTTAAATTAATTTCAAATGTCTTTGCCACTGTTACAAGAAATCAGCATTGGTATTGATATTAGTCTACTAACAAATAAATAGCCAACTAAAATTAGAAATATCATCATGTACACTCTTTGCCAGTATTATACAAATCAAAATGCATCTTTAAATTAAAAAAAAAAAAAGTTTTCTTTTCGGAACTGATTCATTTTAAGGATTGAACCATTATTATTAACAGTAATCAAACTACTCTGGATTTCAAGAACAGCGAATATCAAGTAAATAATAGAAACAGAAGTGTCTAAAGGAAGCATTTTTTAATTTAAATTTTGTTTCACTAATGAGATCCTGAATAATGTTGACATTATAAAAATTATATGAATTCTACACTTGGAGTGCAAAATATTGCTAGAAAACATAGTATGCTCTGATATCTATTTCAGAGTTTTGTCCTTTTTCCCAAGTTGATAGCCCTGAAATATGCTGCATAGGATGTGTAGTTCATATCTATATTTTTATTACTTCTGTATCCTTAAAGAAATTGAAATAGAAGCAGCTTGGTTCACTGATAGGGAATGGCTTTTTTATTTTCTTAAGTTGCGCAGTTCCACTTGAGTTGAATAGCATTAGTTATTGGTTAAAAGAGGGTTTTCGGAGTTATGGATTTTAGCACTTTGTTGACTGAGGATTCTCATGCTCAGCAAACTTGGCTAAAGCCTAGAAGGTGACAGATGCATGAAAAGTTGAAAAATAGGACACACAACTGTAAGCTCAGCTGATAAACTTCAGCCAGAGATTTACTATTTTTTAAAATGCTGATGCAGAAGTAAAGGTGGGAAGGCTATGATTACATCCTAATTTCTGGTGTTTTCCTCCTATAACAACTGACCTTTAGATTGTGATCAAAGTTAGTGTCTGTCTCCCTGTAAAAGGTATACTACATATTTATCAAGAGATAATATAAGTTATCTAAAATTTGATATTTTGAATGTTTTCCTAATGTATTCAGTATCCTCCATGAAGACACGTGAAGCCAGGATAAAAACAAATATTACTAAAATCCACATAAACTGGAAACATATACTCACTCAGTTAAATAATTTGTGAAATATTCTGCAACTTCAAGGAACCTTTCACACAGCCTGGGCTTACATTCCCTTGTCTGAATGTAATGCTTATCTACTCAGAGAGGAGCATATATAGTGAGGCTTTCTAGGAGAGCTGATGTTGAACTGAATGTTATTTGTTGCCTGACTTTGGATAAATTGCTTAAGCTTAATGAGCTACAGATTTTTCATCTTTAAAGTGAGGATAATAACTACCCACTCTGCAGGATGGTGAGAGGACAAAATGCTTATAGCTGGCCTTTCATAGGACCTGGATAAGCACTCAATATGTCTTTTGAATGGCTATAGGTTTGACTCATGGAGACAGAAGAACTAGAAAGCTTGCTTACAATGGCAACTTCTAAAGCAGTCATCTCAAATGCTTCTATCCCAGATGAAAATATTTTACAAGAAAGAAAGAAAAAAATATTTTACAATAAATGTCAAGAACTAGGAACTATATTAAGTTTCCAATAGCCCATGGGTTAAGTAAAAGAAAGAGAGGGGCCAGCCAAGTGGCTCAGATGGTTAAGAGTGCAAGCTCTGAGCAACACAGCTGCCAGTTCGATTCCCATATGGGCCAGTGAGCTGAGCCTGAACTGAGCTGCGGCTGAACTGCCTACAGGTGGCAGGATGGCTCAGCTGGTGAGAGCATGTGCTCCTAACAACAAGGTTGCCGGTTGAACTCCCACATGGGATGGTGGGCTGTGCCCACCCACAACTAAGATTGAACACGACACCTTGAGCTGAGCGGCCACGAGCTGCCAATGGGAAGCTGGATGGTGACTGGACTTGGAGCTGAGCTAGCTGTGCCTTCTACAACTAAGACTGAAGGACAACAACTTGGCTGTCCCCCTTCCCCAATTCCCCAATGCCCCAACAAAAACCTTAAAAAAAGGAAAAAAAAAAAAGAAAGAAAGAAAAAGAAAAGCAAGCTTTGAATGATCCATGGTATATGTTCTGTGAAAACAATACTCAAAACAGCAGCAATAATAACTTTACGACACATAATATGAGGTAACACAATAAATTTAGTAAGCATTGAGAGAACCAGTTGCATTCACTTGCTTCTCTGCCAACTAGCCATACACCCCTCTTCCCTTGGATGTTGTTAGTCTTTGACCTTTAACATTTGCTGATCTGAGTAGGGTCTAACTATTACATCTCACAAAGCAAGGTAACTTGTAACTCTATCGCCATCCCCACTTGAGACACTCGCTATAGGCCTCTGTTTTCCTGCTAATGTAGGTAGGCTGAGGAGGCTTAATGATCCACCAGTAGGGGCTGGGCCTCTGAAAGAAACATCCTCCCATTTTCTTTATAACCACGGAAACTGTCTATTTAACGTAAGTCCCATTCTACAGGTACATGGTCTCTCAAATGCTTTGCCTGTAGGTTTGGCATGCGCAATCAATAGAAAGCTCTTTCTTTTGAAATTGATACTCCTATTAGTTTCATTCTGCAATAGCCATTAACTACAACTAAAATATAAATATATAAATCATAATAAGTGCTCCATAATGGAGATCATAAAATCTACTACATAAAATGTCGTCATATAAATATACTGAAGTATATAAGCAGCCAAAATGCTAAACTTCAAACAGGAAAAAATACTGCAACAGGGCAAGCGATGGTAAATCATCAGCAAACAAAATACTGCTGCATTCATTTACTAAAGGTCATAATCATCAATGAGAAAATATGAGAAATGTACGCCAGGGGTGGAAAAAGGATTTTCTATGTGGAAAATTTTGCTATGGACCTGGATATCTGATACTGTGGTGTGATGTTGGGATAGAAGGTGATAGGAGGCTATCAATCAACAGTGTTGTCACAGTAGAAAAAATGATAAAAAAACGGGCATATCCATCAGTTAGATCAGCCTTACTTGTTGATGTCCACCTTATTTGAAAAGTGCATTGAAGTACCTTGACTGCCAAACAGTGAACTAAAATAGTGACTAGCACACAAATATTAAATATCGCAAATATCTGAAGAGGAAAAAAAGATAGGAAAAAAAAGTGACGAAGGTAGGACTTATTTTAGGTCTATCTGACAAAACTAGTGTTCTTACCTATTAGGAAAAAAAATTAATCCTCAAAGAGCCCTCACTGGAGCACATTAATTGATTTGATCCTACAATTTTAAAACCCAGGTAATATTTCCAGAGTCAAATTTAGATCTAAACCACAAAAAGATTTTTGAGGATGTTCAAATATCTTCCTTTAAAATGTATCTTTGAACTTTCAAGTTTCCAGGATCAATAGGCTTTATTCATCTCAAAAGATTGTGGATTCAAGCCTGACATAAACTATGTTCGTCAGTAGTCTAGGAAATGAATGTTTTAATTAAAAGGTAATAAATACCCCCTATAGTATATGTGTATAAATTTTATATTTTCCAACTACAGGTAAATTTAACCAAATCTTTCTTTGAGATTGCATATCAATATAAAATAAGTTTGTTAAAATATCTGTCTTATTTTTCTGGAATTATTGACATACATGGCTTTATTTCTTGTTATATTACTTTCTTACTAACTTCTTGAGGCAGCATTATATTCATCTTTCTATCCTCAATACCCATCATTCTGTCTGGCACCTGGGAACTGTTCAATAAAATGCTTGTTAAACAACTATAGTCTGATAACACCATAACACATGTGTGGGAAAGGTCATTAAACCTTGTATGAAGTGCTAAATATTGTCAAATACTAAAGTCTGCAGAGTGGTGGTGGTGGGAAGTGACTGTTAATGGGCACAGGTTTCCTTTGGGGTGATGAAAAATACTTTAAACTTAAGAGTGTTAATAATTGCACAACTTTGTGAATATACTGAACACAAAAATGTACACTTGAAATGAGTACATTATACATTATGCAAATATCTTTACAATAAACTCAATTATCGCGATGTTAATTTTGACAATTTTTCTCCTGTATATTCAAGTGATGTTAAAAATAATTAAAATGGATCAGAACAAGCGAAGAGGACATGAGTGGACATGGAGGAGGGTTCCAGTGGGTGGGAGTTGTCTCCGTTAATGCTGAATATGGCGGGAGTTCCGACTGACCATGGAGGTAGTCAGGGAGTGTGACCCCCTGGGTTTAGCCTTGTCGATTTTCATTTCCACACATATGAAGTCCTAATTCTTAAATTAAACACCTTTATTCCCATTTTTAATAGAGATTTTTATTAAAATATAGCTAACATACGATACTATATCAGTTTCAGGTATACATCCTGGTTATTCAACAGTACCCACCTATTCCCTTTTTTAAAATGCTATGAGAGCTACTAAGCTTTACCATAAAATGGGTAAGGCCTCACATTTGCCACAAATAGAAACCATGAAGCTGTATTTTTTGAATTCCAGACAGTAGAAATTTGTAAATTGATTATGTCTGGAAAATAGTTTAACTTTCTAGAACACATTTCAAAAATCAAATCCAAGTCTTAAGACTTCATTGCCACTGGCAACTTAGTAGCATTCCATTGATAGGATAAAATAAGCATCAAGATAGCATGATTATTGAGCCGGGCCATATTTTGCTCAGTGAAGGTTTCCTGCAATACTGAGTGGTGAATAATAAGGAGATTAGCATTAAACACACCATCTGCTGTGGGTTTTCTGTCTCAAAGAAAATGCACAACAAAAGTGAATTCCCTGAAGTACAATGTTATCAGAGATGCTTTTAATTATAGCATTTATTCCTACTCCTACAACAACAAACATACATTGGAAAGAAACAGGCAGATAAAAGACCAGTAAAAGGAAATGCATTATTTCAAACTCAAAAACAAAAAGTTTTCTTCATGAAGCACAATCATTTAATTACTTTAAGATTTCCTCAAAAGATATAGATTTCATCCACAGAAATTGAATTACAGTCCATGTGTGCCCAAGAAGTGAAGTGTGCCAGCTGCTGCTATGAAAACTAGCAACTCAATGGCAGTCCCACATTTTTTCTTCAGTCTCTGTGGTTTCCAATGCTGACTGCTTGTAGTTCTGCCTCAGAGATCTACATAATAATGCAAAATTTAAACTGTCCACCAGTCATCCTATTTAGAACTTGAAAAATGTACCTCATCTAGTCAGCATAATAACTATTCAGATGGTTATGCAACACACCACATGATCGGCTAATCCATTTCTCTCACGCCCTCTTTCAGTCAGTCTCAAACTTAAATCTTCCTCTTGAAAGCCAGTGAGAATCCTATGCTCCATCATGTCATTCTGGGTTACGTGTTGAGACCAAAATATATATCATTACACACCTAACCTATCATAATGAAATAGAAAAGTACTCTTATGTAGAAAAAAATAATTAACAACATTGTACTGTGCTCTCTTTATTAAAAACAAATAATTTTACCTTACCTTTGCAATTCTACACTGTCATATTCCATATTAGAAGACAAGGTTATTATTTATTTTTTATCTAGATGGCATCTACTCTAAGAACAATCTGGATAAATTTAATTCCATTAAGCAATTTTAATAATCTTCCTGATATTTCACTCATCTCAAGAAACAAGTCATCTCATACTAAGGATAAATTATTAAGGCATGGACTGATAATTGCTAGTTCTAGAGAACCTTGTTCTTTTAACATTTCTTAATACAAACTAACAGGCATCCCTTTATGGCCTTCTACATTTAGTGCAATTATTTAAAATTGTATTTCATAAAAGTTTTTCTAATGCTGATATATTTGCAAGTCTAGTGACCTGCAAAATTACTATACTATGGTTAAAACTATGTAAATAGTACAGAGGCATAACCAGATTTGAAATCATAAATTGATTTTCCTCTCTAAGCCCTAGTTTACCACTAGTAGGGTCTATTATAAAATCTATTTCTCAGTAGCAGAAGAAATATACAAAGGCTGAAGCAAGATCTTGGTTCCACCTTGATATTCTTCTGAGGACAGGGATCTTCCATCAATTCCACAATTTTTAAATTTATTTTTCAATTACAGTTGGCATACAATACTGTATTAGTTTCAGTTGTGCAACAAAGTGATTAGACTTTGTATAACTTACAAAGTCATCATCCTGATAAGCCTAGTACCGTCTTACACCACAACACATGGTTATTACAATATTATTGACTATATTCCCTATGCTGTACTTTACATCCTTGTGACTATTTTTATAACTGGCAATCTGTACTTCTTAATCCATTTCAACTTTTTCACCCATCCCCCTAAAACCCTTGCATATGGAGACCATCAATTTGTTTTCTGTGTCTATTAATTTATTTCTATTCTGTTTTTCATTTATTTTGTTTTTTTAGATTCCACATGTAAGTGATATCATATAGGATTTGTCTTTTTCTGACTGACTTCACTTAGCATAATACCCTCTAGGTCCATCCATATTGTCACAAGTGGTAAAATGTCATATTTTTAATTTTTTTTTGGCTGACTAGTATTCCATTGTACCCATACATATGCACACCTCTTTTTTTAAATCAATTTATCTATCAATGGAAACTTAGGTTGCTTCCATATTTTGGCTGTTGTAAATAATGTTACAATAAACATAGGGGTACATATATCTTTCTGAATTAGATTTTTGGATTTTTTTTTCCTTTTGATAAATACACAGAAGTGAAATTGCTAGGTCATATGGTAGTTCAATTTTTATTTTTTTCTTGTTAATATTTATTTTGATCTCCCAAGATCTTTTTCTGCTGCAGACAGAAATCCTTTCTATACTTTCTACCCAAACACCTATAGTTATCTCTCATCTCATTTAGATCCTTATTTTTATCTGGGCACCAACACCAAGTTAAGTATGTTATATCTCTCATTTCCATTATATTGAACTGCTTCATTTCTTTGTAAGTCTGACTTTATTGCCTTAAATCTCCTTTTTGTCCTTCCTTAAACAAAGTCCCTACATAAGCTTAAGAATGTTCTTGATGGTATATGTGAAATTATATGTATATATGTATTTTTCTTGTAGTAGTTTATTTTGTTGTCATAAACCACTTGGACAATTTAATAAAGAAATGGATATCTTCTTCAGGAAAATAAATGCATATATGTACCTGCCTATGACATCTTGATTGTTTTGACTTACTTGATAGTGCTTTCTTACTACATGATTATCTACTCAATATTAAGGATTTACATTTTTCAAAACAGTTTATCACCCAATGCCTTAGTTATTTTATCTGTCTCGAAAGAAACTAGGCCATTCAGGTAGAAAATACTTCATGGAAAAGTCTAAGAAAGCTACTTCTCAAAGCATCCTAATAAAATATATACCTAAGTTGTTTTTGAGCACATAATCATAATTTCTAGACTCTCATGAAAGCCTACAAATCCTAGATCACAACCAAATATTACCAGTCCAAACAATCTAGGCATTTCCATTTTGATTACTAAGATGTTAAACAGTTGTCAAATTATTAACCAAAGTAGAGAATTAAAATAGAGATACTCTTAGTAGTATTTAATCCTTAAATGAGTGACACATTTAGTTTCAGTGACTTCACGTTCAAATGATTCATTTTGCTCTTAAAATATTCATTTGTAACCCCTATATTTCATATATCACTAGATCATTTTGAAGTCCATAAAAATTTTTCCGAATATTTTTCAGAAGTATCTTTATTACTTTAAAAGCTGCCAAGAAAGTATCATTAAATTCAATTTCAACAGCAGTTATTTAACTCAAAATACTTACAGGGCATGGTACATTATAGAGGTGGAAAAGAAATATTGTCTTTGACCTTTAGAGGCTCATAATTGAAATAGGAAGCAGTTTTATACATGCTAGAAGTGGTAACACCTATATTAAGAATATTGGGAAATAGTTTAATTCCAAATAGAAATAAGGTAAGAACATTTCAAATAGAAGGCGGTATTTAAATTAAAGATAAACAAAGCTCTTTTATGTAAGAAAAGTGTAAGGTCATTCCAGTTAGAGGAAATAGTTCATACAGAGACATGTAATTAGGACAGCACATGAATAGCAGAACTAGTAGCTTTTAGGGACTGAAAGATAGGGGTGCATGTTAGGAGAGTGTATAACGTGAAGTACACGCAAACAAGAAATAAATTGTCTTTGTACTGTGTAAAGTTTTGATTACCAGTGAGAAGTTGAAACTAATTAGTTTTCTAATATAACTAGTACTTTTACTACCCCTTATGTAAATATACATTACAAACAATTAAATTAATTTAAATGTGTATCTCCCCTTCTATGTACTTAACAGATTCTTAACTCTGCATTCATGACAGAACTTCCTGAATAAATGAGGTTTAGCAAGGTTTCTTCTTGTCTTATCAAATTTTAAAATAAAATAAGTAACTTTAAAGAACATTTTCTAGTCATTTAAGAATTTAAAAAGATATTTCAGAAGTCAAATCATTTATTGCAAATTACTCATTATCTTATCTTTAAAATTTGCCTTGTCATAAAAAGAAAGAGCTGACGATGCTGACACTTGGTAGGGGAACTGAAGATGACCTCACACATTCATTCTATGAGAGGACCTTAGAAGTGGCCTATCATGCCACTGGCTCACCACCACCATCACCACAACCACTATTTTAAAGGACTAACAATTACCTTGAACTGAATTGCAGTGCATAGAGGTGAACAAATTATCTTAGAACATGAATATATGACCAAAAAATTCAGTTTCAAGCGCTAGCAAAATGACAGACTAGACGTTAGGTAGATTAGCTACAATACGCTTGAAAAAAATGAAAACCATCAGAGAGTCAAAGTAGTAATATGCAATGACACACCAAAAAAAGAAATACATTAGGTAAAACCAAGCAATTAAATTACAGATTTTTCTTTTTAAGTGACTCTCATTTTCTGTTCAAGCAATGCTTTTTGTAAGAAAGTAATTACTATAACATTGTATACATTTCTGAGGAAAGCACATCTAAAGGTGCAGCTGTTAGCTTTTGCTTCAAGTTATTTGGCAGGTCCGCTAGGGTCTGGACTCAGCTGCAATGGCTGGGATGGTTGGGATGCTCATCTTCCAGGAGGCTAGCCCGAACTTCTTTGTACTGTTTTGGCCCAGTCCAGGCTACCCTAAGCTATCTTACAATAGTATATTGATTATTTTGAATAAAAGTTATTAAAGAAACTGCCAGTGCAAGAACACTTTGACCTCTCAATTTCATTAAAAGCGCAAGACAAATTTCTCATGTGAAAGAGGTCCTGCCTACATTTGGAGATGGCTCTAGCCAAAGAGTCTGTATAAAAAAGCCTTGTTGCCTCTTATCTAATTTACTACCTTCCTTAAATTCCTCATTAGTGAATATCCAAACTTGGCTTAAATTCCTGTCTAATGAGCACTAACTATTTTTTCCCCCTTTTGTCCTGTCAATTTCTTTACGAATTTACTGTTTCTTTGTCAAAATGTATAAAAAGCTGCCTGGTTTAATCATTTCTTTGATTCTCATTTTATGATCACAGCATGATATCATGACCTCTCATGCAAAAGTATTAAATTGTTTTTTCTCCTGTTAGTTAGTCTGGTGTCAATTGCATCATTTTATCATTAGTTCAGATGTAAAAACTAAAGAAGTGCAGGGGGCAGATTCTCCCTGTCTCAGACAGTATGGAAGTCTCAGGGTTCTCAGAACCTGAGTAGAGCAAATCCCAACATATCTACACTTTGCCATCTCTTTATTAGAAGAGCTGGAAAATTGCTTGGCTTTAAAAATAAAATCTATCAAAAATTATTACATAACATGCTCACCACTAAAAAATTAAGTGTCAAATCTGGAAATAAATTCAAAGTTCCTGGTCAATATAATCTGTTATTTCTAAAAATAGATTGGGGAAAAAGCCCTCATTTCCTCATGGTATCAACAATTTTTTTAAATCATTTTTAAAGTCAACTGATTGTATTGATTGAACTATATTATTATTAATTCCATGACCAGATAAATATAACTTATTTAAAGTAAAAATGAAAATAAAATTAATGTATTCTTGCTTAGAATACAGTGTAAGTCAAGAGGAATTAAACAAACAAAAAATACAAACATACGACCAAGAAAAAATACATTATGATCAATTAAAAAGATCATTTCAGATATTGTCTTCATTGGCTACCAACTTCTGAGCTATTTTTCAAGGAAAATGGAAGAGTAATGTTGAGATAGCACTCTAAAGGTAAACCCACCTCAATAGACATAAAATTTATGTAACTGCTATCATCACTACACACTTCTAACTGGGGGAATATTGATGTTTTGTTCCAGAGCTCTGAATCTTAGGATATTTTTAAGTTAGCAAATGGCCTAGTGCTGTGTGGAAGTAGCTGCCTGAAAATACCATGCTCTGCATGTGTATATGGTGCCTGAGTTTCTAAAAGGTCAGAAACAAAATTCTTGAATTAGTTCTTAAACAATCCCTTCTCAATTGAAAGCATGTTTCAGCAGAACTTAACTTGCAATATCTTAAAAGAAATTCTCAGAGATTTTAAAATCATGCATAAAACCAAGTTGCAAACCAATCACACACTGTCAAAATAATCAAGAATACCAAACAGCCAGATTATAGTGATTTTTGAGTTTTAAATCTTTACTTGTCCTCACAATTTTGTTAAATGCCACTGAGTGATCTACTCACCTCTAAGTGTTCTCACTCTCTCTCTTCCTCCCTCCCTCCCTCCATTCCTACCACCCTCCACCCTCCTCTCTTAAGACTATCTTGTTCCTTTCTTATTCTGAAAGATTGCGCACACACACACACACACACACACACACACACGAAATAAATGGTAACAACCTCTTCACTTTCTTTACAATAACTTTGTAAAAAAAAATCATCTCTTGGTTGACAGAATTTCCCTATGGCATTGTACCACCTTCACATAGCCATCTATAATTTTTCTCCTGCTTGAAACAATCTCCCACATGCCATTTTTGTTAATGACTGAGATACCCCCTGATGGTGCTTAACATTTAATAGTGCTAGAGCTCCACATTTGCCCAAACAACCTTCCATTTACCTTACCTCAAAGGCCTTCTAATTTTTCTTTAGAGACAGAAATCCTTTAAGCCCATTGTATCCTTAGGCTACAAATTTACTGAGATTTAGGTTTCCAATAAGAGCGTTGAGATGAATGCCACCATCTCATTTATGAATCAATTTTTGCCCATCGGCTTTTTACTGTTATTACTTTTTATTTTATTTTGCACTCAAAAAAGAAAACCTCTGTTATGTGTGTGTGTTTGTGTGTGTGTGTGTATAATACATATATATTCACATTTCATATGTTTATTAACCTGTTGAAAATTTAAAGAAAATGAAAGCCTATTCATACAAAAATTTATAAATAAATTCCTTACCCAAAACTCTGTCAGATTGTGTCCTTTATTTCTATGTTCACTGGAGTAATATATACAGGGTAAAATTCCTAAGGATAATATTTAAAGTTGATTAAACAAGTTCTTTAATATAATTCATGGAAACTCAATACAGCTGACATCATAATATATTTGTGTGGTTTGGGGTTCTAATGCAAATAATACCTTGAAATGAAGACATAACAGAAAAAAAATCCTATTTTTCCAGGGAAATTACAAATCTATTGTTATGAGAACTTTTTTTTTAAACTTTCCATTTTTTCATAAAGAAAGAGCAAGAACAAAGGTTGACTTTAAATTACTTAATGATCAATTCTTCTGAAAGTTTTCCCATACTTCTTTTTGCTTTAGTTCTTTTCTAATGTGGATGTTATATTAAATGTTCATTTTTACTTAAACCAAGAAATACCACTTTGGTAGTTGGCTATCACTCACCACTCAACTAATTGAAAAATTACTATATGACCTTATAGATAAATTATGCCTAACTGTATTTTTATTCTTACTGATATTTACAGATTAGGTAGATCCAATGCACTTGAAACAAAGCAATAAACTCTGAGAAGTTCTGTCAATACTAAGAAATTTGTAGGGTGAAATCATAAACATATTAAAAGACTAATTTTAAAGTAGCAGCATGGGATAGTCATGTAGTATGGCATGATTTGAGTGGTAGCACCCCAAGGACCTCTAGGAGGTCAAAAGTGCCTGGGGATCCCTTGGGAAGGTGACTTTATTACGATGTGGAGGCTGGGGTGGTTCCTGGGCAACAGGCTGGGCCCCAACTATTGCTAATCCCATCACCAAATACAGCAGCTGTTTTATATTACAAATAATACAGCACATGATTGAAAAGTTTTATAATTGAAATTAAAAAGTTTGAGAATACATATTATAGTCAAATTAAATAATCCTACATCTAGAAAGACTATATGACTGCAATAATTTCACATGGCTATTTAAGAAAACAGAATCAAATATATTATGTCATGTCAAAAAATGAATGGTGCCTTCTAGGCTAGGCAAGTGAAGAGTTTTATTGATTTTTGTCCATCTAAATATGCTAATTAAATGGGGAAAAAAGGGAGAACTCTAAAAGAAAACAAATTCTCAGTCATTTTGTATTGATGCTGTGTAAATTTATTTTGTGTTGCTTAAAGTTTCCTATTTTTTATACATTTATATAGGTTTATAGTGTTTAAACCAACAAACAAAATTATTCACATTTGTATCCCATAGTTTTGTTTAACTAACATGCAGTAATGTTCAAATTGTATAGTTATATACGAATTTTTTGAATCTTTAAAAAGTTATTAATATGTTTATTATTTCTAATTAATATTCTAAATATATATTTAAGAAAATATTAATGAAAACACATTTAAACTCCTAGAGACCATTTGTCCCCAAAACTCCTAAGCATGAATAACTTTTTAAACCATAAAACTTCTAAATGTTCAAAAATTAACAATAAGTCCACAGATATTTTAAGCATCTTATTATCGTAGTTCTGGATCAGACAGTGATGATGCATTTGAGTAAATCCAGCCTTCAGAACTACTGAAAAATCTATGTATCCAGCAGAAGAAAAAAAGTATATTCTCTTGAACATATTTTTAAAAAACTTATAGTAAACGAGAGTAAACCTTTTACAAGGTCATCTAAATTCATGTTAAATTGTGAATTGGTTGACTGTTCAGTCAAGGTGAAAATTAGATTCAGAGTATAAAATAATAAAGTTCTGGGGACAACAAATGCACACACTATTTAGCAAAGAACATGGATCTCTTTAAGGAAATCAAAATCTAATCTGCCATCTATCCTTTTCAGAAAATGATTGAAAGTTGTCAATTCAAATATTTAACTATTCAGTGAAAGCTGTTCTTAGTGTTTGCTTTTGTTATTTGTTGCACAGCCACAGTTTAGTTGAAAATACTTTTTCTTCAAATTTATTTTTCCCAATCATACTCAGAAATGATAACATTAAATCTAAAGTGGAAGTACACTTCTTTATTTAACTCTCCATATTAAAATATTAATATGTTCTTTACATATAACCTTAGATCTTGATTTATTTCCCTATATTTCTTTATTATTTTTTCATTATATATAATAAAATATATAACTTAACATAGTTTTTTTTTAATATAGGTATCCAAATTACACCCCAAATAAATATTGGGTTCTGCCAATCCATGATTGTAAAAAATACAAAATCTATGAAAATAAATCAAAAATATGTTTTCATATTTATTTAAAAATAAAAACAATTTTATAGGCATGTTATATATGTCCCACAGCAGGTACGGTCATGAATTTATCATCCATTTTTCTCTCTCCTACTTAATTTTATAATAGATTTAGTTGTATGTACTTAAAATACGGAAACTGTGATATGCAGGGGTTTTGTTTTTGTTTTTTATATGTATACTTTATGCAACTCTTTGCATATCAATATTTACAATAATAAATTTGGCCTAGAATATATTTCTCATTAAATCAATTTTTTTCTAATATTTCATTTACCTTAAGATAAATTACATTAAAATAAAGTATGTAAACTAAGCCAAATTTTTACTAACAGATAGCAACTATTTTAAAAGAAAAAATAAAATCAAAATCTCAATTTTAGAGTCTTGTCAAATAGTTTGATTTGTAGCAATACAAAAAGAAGCCAAATTAAGCCAAAATCAATTAGCATGTAACAAGTAATGATCAGCTATGATTTAAGCTTCTAGGGAAGAAGAGTTGAATCAGATAGAATTACAATAGATTTAGAACATATTTTTATTTGTAATCATCTAACAGCAATGAGTTTTGAATAACCCAGAAAAAAATTTTAAATGTGCAATGGTTACTGGCTTTATAATATTGGAATTGTATAAAATTCTCATTGCAAAGTTATGCGAATGCAAAGTAATGGGCAGAGAGACAGTGAAAGGGAAACAAGATGTTAAAATTATTTAAAATATTGAAGAAAATATCTGTACTGTTTTAAACATTAAACAGTAACATTATAAATAAAGTGCCTTCTAATGGCACACTTAGTAGAAGTAACCACTGAAAATATGACAACGAAAAGAGAAAATTTTAAACATATGTGAGAAGGTCAGCTATTTAATGAATTGCACATCATCCAGAGAACTTTCAGAGACTATAAATTTGATGTGAACCTCTTATTACTATCTCAATACATGGAGTATAAATAAGCATGAGATAGAGGCTTTATTTATATCCAGAATGTGTTTGGACTAAACTCGCCTTTAAGGAAAGGCAAGATTCAGATTCAGTCAGACAAACAACACTCTATATTCAACAAAAGACAAAAAAGAAGAACACAATTTCAGTTAACTAGTACTGATTATCTGAATCTAGTTATAGAATCTAATGTACTTATGGACTCAGAGTTTCGTGTTAATCTTTTAATAAGAATGAAAGATGAAAGAAAGAGAGAAGGTGGGAAGAGAGAGAGGGGAAAGAAGGAACAAAGGAAGAAGTATTTAAAATACTCTATTTAATGCTTTCCTGACTCATATTTAATGGTTAATTGATAGTCCAGACTGTTAAGAATGCAGTGATATCGAAATATGATACCGTATTTACCGGCGTATAAGACGACTGGGCGTATAAGACGACCCCCTAACATTTCCACTCAAAATACAGAGTTTGTTATATACTCGCCGTATAAGACTACCCCCTCTTCCGACCATACACCCAGTATGGTATCGCGATTCGCGATTTTGCGCTATCATACTGGGTGTATGGTCGGCTGTGTGCGATTTTGCGAGTGTGGTAAAATCGCATAACAGCAAAATCGCATAACAGCCGAGCATACACCCAGCAGCGCTGCTGATACCTGAACGGTATGTGGAATGAAGTGGGCGGGCATGGGGAGGCCACTATGGCACAGGGCAAGCACTATGGGCAGTCTATCTGAAGTGTACCTGGCGTATAAGACGACCCCCCACTTGGAGGCATATTTTTCAGGGCCAAAAAATCGTCTTATACGCCGGCAAATACAGTATATCAATGGTTTAATATATTAAAAGCAAAATAAATGAACTGAATCTACATTGATACCAGAAACACAGAGTGCTTTTGGAAAACTTGTAGTTTACCAGTCTCCTATGATTTTCCTCTATCTCCTAAAAGTCAAATGTAGAAGGAGAATTCCAGTGAATTCACAATTTTATATTGTCTTAATCCAGTTACATATATTCTTACTGCAACTGGTTTACTTGAATTTTTCCTTTTTATCTTTTTTGTCTGTTGTGAGAGAAATATAGCTTAATTTTCTATAATATCGCTTAAGGGAAACAACTAAGAAAAATTCAAAAGAAATAAAGCAAGGAGAAAATAACAGGAATAAAAGAATAGCAATAGTTGATTATTGAAGGGTTAAGACTATACAGTAAGTCCCCGACTTATGAATGAGTTCCTTTCCAGGAGAACGTTCATAAGTCAAACTTGTTCATAAGTCCGACAGAGGGAGTCTTACACACCTTGGACACAAATATACTGTTCCACATCACCACTGTTTTTCATCTTGCTTCCAGACATCCAGGACTCTGATTGAGCACTGTACTACTGTACACTATCACACTGTACAGTAAGCACACAGCAGCACACCTGTGACAATGTCCAGCAGACACGTGAGCTACTTCTGTGATTTGTTTGCAACTTACGAATGTTCGTAAGTCAGGGACTTACTGTACCTAATATAAACATGTTTGCTTAGAAAATGAAATACATGAACAGATGTGATAATTAATGTGAGAGAAGAAGTAAAAATGAGGATAGAAAAAGATAATATTTTTATTTTACTTACAAAATGAGCATTCTTCAAGCATTTATTATTCACTATACCTTAAAAGTGATGATAAGAACAGCAAAGGCTCAAAAAAGGTACTATCTCAAGAATACAGAGGACAATGATTCATTCTCAAATCTACATGATTGGTTCTGAGATCTTATTTAAATTGGGAAGTATTTACCAAAAGCTGTTAAAATTGTATGGCACATTTTTGGTATTTTATTATATGTGAGTGCTTAACTGCGTGTACATGTAATTTGTGATTGAAGATTATCTTTCTTAGAGTATTTCTTATTATTGTAAAAGATAATTTTAACAGTGTTGTTTTAACAATGGCTAGATTTTCATGTGGTATAGTAGAAAGGAAGTCTAATGACACCCTGGAAGACATGGATTGCAATGAATTAATAATAATTTGTAAAAAATAAATTCAGCAAAAGAAAATATGGGATAGAATTCTAAGGGTATATATTTCTCCCCAAGAAGTGACTTTGATGTAGATCCAGTGAGACACAGTACTATATTTGTAAGAGATCCTGTTTTACAATCAAGTCTACACTACTCTTTATATACAAAAAATTATTTACAGTACTAAAAAAAAACATTAAATTACATGGTGGCTTTCTCACAAGAAAAAATTATTTGACAATGGTTATAGAATCAGAAAAAAATATTTTTCTAATACCCAAAAGCATTAGTCAATACTCTAATCTAAATAACTGTAGCTGGCATTCTTTTTTGAGGCAAGGAAACTATTTTTGTTTTTGTTTTTAATTCTCAGTTTTCATTTGACAACAACAACAAAAAAATACTCTTTCCAAGGATGAAATGAACTTGTAATTTGTTAAATTCTTGAATGATAGCACCCCAGGGAATTACTCAAACCCCAGGTATCTCTCATGTATGCAAGAGGTATACATGTTAATAAGCTTCTGTTTCTTTTCTCTTCATAATCTGCCTTGTACTACAGGGATCTCAGCCAAGAACACAGAGGGTAAAAGGAAAATTGTTCTTCCTCCCCTATACTCTTTAAGTAATTTTCTTCTAAATGACACCAAATTCTTCTATATGTCAGCATACCACTCATCAGGGTTTCGAGCATGGAGGAATTAATGTTATTATTATGTATAAAGTATTTTTATACAGATTTTAATCAAGAATTTTTTTTTCAAGGATAATGGTGTTTGGGGCAACAGATGGTGTGACTTAACTGAAGCCATTCTGTTTTATTAATGTAACATACCATGTAACTACACCAAATATATACTTGGAAATAGGATTTTACTAAATTTAAGCTAATATAGGGGTGATGCATCAAGGTTGTATCTGCTTGTCTGCACAAAAAGGTGGGATTCCTTTCTGTCTTTGCAATCAATCTCTCAAGGGCTCATCACATTCTGGTTTAATGGGTGCTTAAAAAATGAAACGTTTCCTTTTTTTCCTGCATCTGTGATGAGGATTTCTGGGTAGAGAGAAGATTTTGTTCATTATAATTCCCCAATAATGGCAACATTAGTCAGAAACGATGAATTCAGGATATGTACACCAGAGAGAAAAGAGACGTCAACTTTTTAGGATTATTGGCATAAATTAGAATAACTTTATGAACAGCCATTGATAATCACATCTCTAAATAAAATGTATAAACACCTAGGGATTATTCATTTTTTGAGTAAAAATGAATAAACTCTCTAAAGGGTGTAAGGTTCTTATCTCAGCCATGTAAGCCATCGCTAATTAAGTGAACAAGAAAGACTGTGACCTTACAAGGTAAAAGTGTAATTTGGCATAAACCTCTAGCAGAATAGGATTTTAAAAAACGCATTGGGTTTAATAGCACATTAAGTACACTAGGTCATAGGCTGTGCTGACAAACATTAAAAGAGTTATTTTTAATCATTAAGATCATGTCACAATGACAGGCAATAATTTATTGCAAACAAACAAATACATATTGTATTCCCACGATTCAAAAAAAGGTCACATTGATTTGATCCAATATTGACGATACCTAAGTAATGAAAAATTAAATTCCATATTATGTAGAGATTCCTTTTATTTCACACACATGAAAAAATGATTAATACTATGCACCTACTTGTCCAGGCAGGGGGAAAATTGTTATATCAAGCCTTCATTAAATTAATCTATTCTCTGTCCCACTTCCCAACAAATTCTTTAATGCACACCTTAACAAATTAACCATTCTCCATTATTTCTGGGAAAATTCTTGATTTATAAAAATAAAAGACGGAAATTAAGATGGGTGTATGTTTATATCTATGTATGCACATGTGTATATACATGTTTGTGTGTATTTACAGAAATATACAGGTCCTTGGATATGTGCATATATATATATATATATATATATATATATATATATATATATATATATATATATATATATACACATACCCACCCATATGTAAATTTGGGAGAGATGAATCATATTTTCATATCTTCTATAAGTAATACATATTGCTGGGTATTTACTATTTGCAATCTTCTCTTTAGGAATTATACACCTGACCATGTTAATTAAATGAATGAGTCAAAGACTTTATATGGATGTGGAAATTATGTTCTCCAACACTGGATCACTGTTGTCTTAATCATGATATGTCAAATGATTCAAAATCAGCAGAAATATTTAAAATTTCTGTGCTAGAACTCCCATATATATCACTTAATAGTTCTTTACTTTACCAGAAAAAAAACTGTTTTGATTGATTTTCTTGCTAAATAATCACTTTTATTTAAAACAATAAAGAGGGAGCACTATAAATTGTAAGGGGAGATTGTACTGCAGCAAAACATGCCTATGCAAAAGACACTACTTTTGTTCTGTTTTCATTTTCTTTAGTGATCTTTACATTAAATGGAAAACTAAATGTAAAGGACATATACAAACAATACACAAGTTGAGAGAAAATTGTTCAAATACTGTAATAATTTATATTCAAGATTATGTTCAAGAAATTAATACATATTTGTCTATTTTTAAATAAATAAAGCATTTGAGCCAGAAAGGTTAAAAATGGCTCAGGGAATGACATGCTAAGTAATGGTTTAGGGCCTTGATTTATACAACAAGTTAATAATGAGCAAAACTGCTAATCAGTGCCCATAGATATTAGATAATAAATCCAACAGACCCAAATGGATATTTGCAGAATAGCAACTACTGGCTTAATGATTTAATTAATCTAAACATGCAAAATTTTGTGCTTGCTAAAATTTGTTTAGCACGTGACACGTTAATGGAGATTAAACACTACAAGTATATCCATAAATTTAAAATGTATTTTAGAGGAAAAGGGACGATAACCAGATCTTGCATAAATGCCTCATAACAACCATACCAGGAACTTGAGAAAATGAGTTCATATATTTGGCCTTGTAATTATTTACCTGATATTGCTAAATTGAAATAGCTCTGATTAGTATAGTGTGCCTATAAAACTACTCTAAATGAAAGACAGTAATAATCAAAGTAGCATATAATTAGGAGAATACTAGCTTTCCTTACAGTTCCCTGTTGTAACAATTATTTCAAGTGAACTCTTTTCAATGATGCATTCATTTTTCTCCTTACACCTAAATGGAAATTTAGACTGTTTCCTTTAGCAAGCGTATCTTGTTGAACATTTAATAATAGTTTAACTTTTAAGATGATTTATAAGTAGTAAAATATGGATTTTTTTATTATCACTATTTTCACTAACTGTCCATAACATAAATTGAGGTCTATATTTTACTGTTTAATATGGTTATTGAATATTTATATGAGTATCCTTTAATAACAAAACCTTTTCTCCCCCCTCTGGGTATTCAATAAGAATTTGTTTGAGGAGTTTTTTGAATTAAAGAAAAGCATAAATATTTAAAATTCCATTTTGGAAACATTTAGAACACCTAAGGGCTTAGTATATCACTCAGTGGGTTACTTTTATAGTGTTTGCCAACTAATAGAAGTTATTAAATACACTATTAATATTTTGTTTATGTTTGCAACTACTTTTACTTCCTGAAAAATATTTAAGCATATTATGCATATTAATTAACAATTTTTACCATGTACTATCATTTAAATAATATTAATGTTAGCAACTTAATTATGTGAATGGTCTGTTTATATATCAGAGAGGAGAAATATCAAAAGCAAACTTTTAGAACTTCAGTTTTTTTCAGTGATTGATTTTGTCTCTAATATAACCTTCTTAAGATTTTATTGAAGAGGGATCTCAGGATTGGGTTTCAATTTCAATGGTTAACACTGATAAGCCTCCTGATTAATACAATTTTATGCTTGCAAAATGCCCCATTACCTCAATTATAGCACTTTTCAAATTGAGGCCATTTCTCATTTATATTTCCTTTCCCAGTTACATGTAAGCCCTCAGTAAATTTTAAATCAATGAAAGCACAAAAGAATGAGGGGAATATGTATTCCACAAAATGAATGCAACAGCTCCCCCACATCTAATTACTTTCAATGAGTTTATTAGACTAATAGGCCAACAAAGAACTATTAAATACACTGTGCAGTTTTCCAAAGTCACTTGAATTCTGGAATGTTCAAAATCAAGAGTAAAGATTGATGATCATAACCATAGTTTTGGAATTTATTGTCAGGCAATTCAAAGACAAAATATGTCAGTCACTACCACAGAGTCTACTGAGGAATTGCCTAGCAGTTGATATTTTCGATTTTCAATTGTCTTTTTCTAGGGGAAAAAAATGTATATATACTTTATTCTACTGATAGTATTTCTGGTGACTGGTTTTCTTATGTTTCTAATAAGCTGACAAAAGATAAATACAAACTAAAAGCACTTCATGCAATCCTCTAATTACACATTTTTCTTCAAACATTTTGTGTAAATGCATGATAATATACTTAATTGCCATCTACTTGCAATTAGGAGTTGGGTCTGTTACATATTCTGCACAAGTAGAGTAGTAGAGTATTATATTGTCATATCTGTTTTGTGTTTTACATTTTATGAACAGTAATTATGAATATTGGTATAGATATTGGCATCAGAGCTTATGCCTGAACAATTTCTTAGTGTTCAAGAAAACACATGTATAATAACACTTTTGACAAACAAATTAAAAATGTGGATTTTTTTAAGGAAGCTTACTTACAACATACAATTTTTTTTTCTCTCCAAATTTATGCATTAAGACTGAAATTACACACAACCCCAGGAAGCACTCTAATTTATTTGAAAACACTTAACCTTAGTGTTTTTTTCTCCCCACATTTCTTTTATTAAACACAATAAAATGTTAAGTTGAGAAAGAGAGAGAGAGAAAGAGAGAGAGAGAGAGAGAGAGAGAGAGAGAGAGAGAGAGAGAGAGAAACCAACAGACCTGCAGAGAGAGAGAGAGAGAGAGAAACTCACTATATAATTCCATTTTCAGTGGTTTCCATAAACAAATTAAACAAATCTTTCCCAGCAGCACATCTAGGATTCATTTGTACACTTCTATGAAGTCATATTGTAAGAAAATATTGCTTTATATTTGAGGTGTCTTTTTTATTGGGAAGAGCCATGGTCCTTGGTTACACATTGCTTTCATGCTACAATGACATAATAGACTTTTTTAGGAAGGTCACAGCTCACAGTGGCCATGCGGGGATTTAATTGGCAACCTTAGTGTTATCAGTGCCACACTCTAACCAACTGAGCTAACTGGTCACCCCCTTGAGATGTCTTTTTAAATCAACTTACAATATCTTATTCATATAACATGTATGTCACATAGAGGATTATATTCTTTAGATGATAGCTCTGTGCAGGATCTAATGATATCTGGGTTTTATTCCAGCCAATAGAAATAATTTGGAAAGTTATTCCTTGCCAAAGATATTGGAGCCTTCTGTCAGTCTTTAAAAAATAGGTATTCAACTTTTCTCAGTGCCTGTACAGATATTATTAAAATATGTTTTGGTGTATTATTTAAAACACGGGTACATACACATGCACAAATATATACATACCTCTCAGGAGAATTTTTCCTACAGAATGAAATTTGCTATCTACATAGAGGACAAGTGCAAATAATTTGTTGATTAATTTGATTAAAGCAGATATTAAAAACAGATATCAGTTTCACTGGGTAACTGAAATTAGCTGCCCTTTATCTGGTGAGTGAGGAAAGAGTTAAACAATCAGACCACAAACCTATCAGAATTGTAATGACTAAACTGTGATACTAAATCCTCTCTCGTGACTCTGGCATCATATTATTAGTATCACAATCAAATCAACTCATATATCTTAACACATAAAGCATGTCATTTGTATTGACATTTTCTGAGAAGATGGTTTTACCAGATAGAAATACTATAGAGCACACTCAAGAAAATAAGTCACATGGGTTCAAAAAGAAGAGTTAGAAAGTTTTCTTTTTAAACTAATATTTATGTTAGTGTTAATAATGAAGATGTACAGGCTACTAAACATGCGGATATCCAGTAACGCTTTGTTAGAGAGAGGCTAGTTGCCTTTTAATGTGGAAAATGTGGTTGCAATACCATAAAAATGGTTTTAACTTTTGCACTTAAAATTAATTTAAGAAAATATAATTCTTTGGATGTATTCAGCAACATTCTTCTGAAATTCTAAATATCCTTGCATTTACTATCAAGGAGATTTCTTCCATGTACAAAGTTGTGTGTGACATTTTCGTCACTGAGACATCGTTCAATGTATTTAATGTATATCCAAGACATTTTCACTGAAATAAATGACTGGATATGCATTTACAAGTTGTACATTGGAATTCATACACATAGCATTAAGGACTACTTGAGTTTTAATTAATGTAGTTTGTTTATTATAAAGGAGCCCCCTTTCACCACTTTTTATTCCATGTTTGATTGTGACACTTATTCATAACCATAAGGGCAATGAAAAAGAAGTGTGGCATGTTCCTGGTGACTCAATTGTCTTTTGAAGATTTTTATAATTTAGTTGCTTATAGAATTGCTCTTATTATTTAAGATTTTATCTAATTATGCAATTCAAAATAACTAAAAAACACATATATACCAAATGAACCATATATACAATGACATAAAATCATAACATATGCCTGTTCAATTAAACTTAGGTGTGTTTTCTTTATTTTGTTGATTTTCTGTGGTAAATTATCTTTAATTAAAAGTGTCTGTGACTATGCACTCCCTTTTCATTAATGATAGATATTTTGACTCCTCTTATAAATACAAATACTGCTTTCACATAATTTATATTTTAGGTTGCCAAATTTATATTCCAAAATATATTAATAGTTTCTCAAAGTGAGCACTCAACCTTGGTCATATTCTTTCTCACTTTTAGACTTTCCCGTCTCTGGCATTTTGTAATTTTATGCTTTCTTTGACTCTGTCAGCAACTCTTTCTGCAGCTCAGAGTTCTTCTGCATTCTTCAAAGGAAGAGATTCTTTTTCAGGTTGAAATCTATGTTTTTTCCAATGTACCTGACTGAAAATGTGATTTTTCATATTGTGATTTTTTTTCAGAATAGAATAAAAAGAATTTAATTGTGTGTATAGATAGAAAAACAATTATATATGTGCACATTCATTTTCATCAGTTCATTGTGATAATGGGATAAAATTATTTTTATTCAATATATTTATGCTAGCTAAATGTGAAAAATAAATCTCTATGATTTCAGGTACATCATTATATATTACTAATTATACATGTATTTTCATCCAAAATTAGCATATCTTTCTCTCCTAATTAACATGAATCTAAAGAAGTGTTCAAGACCAGATGGGTAATTGATTTATATTAACATGATTACCAAAACCCTTAACCCAGTGTATAAACATAATTAAAAAAAACTATTAACAAAGGCTATTTTCCTTAATGAGAAATAAGCACAGGCTTCAAATATCAAATTAAAACATGTAGAAACAGAACAAATGATTCTTTCCCAATCCTATCATTCAATGAAAACTATCCATTAACAGTATGTTTTTCAAGTATTATTCTAGTCACAATCTTTCTCAATGATATTTCTGCTGGTGGGGCAACAAGTGCATCACTTTCCATAGTATCTCCTGAGTTAATGCTTGCTTATAAGTGAGGCTGCAAAGTTTCAACTAGCTGAGGCAGTCACACACTGATCCAACTGTGACATTTGCTAGGTATCTGGGTGTTTGGATCAAGTAAGGTATCAGAATCGTTGAGATTTATAGTAAATTCTAAAATACTATTATATCTGAAATTTCCTATATTAATGCAATAATATTAATTACTGGAATTTTATGCAGTATAAAATACATATTCCACACATATTTACCATAACTGGTGCACATATGTTTATGTAAACTGGACTTGTTAGTAGATCCTTTTATTATATTTTCTAAATATTGGAACAAATACTTGGCCAAAATAATATTTGTATTGGAACTGACCCACATTATACTGTCCTAGGATACACTCACTGAATTTACGAAGAAGCTACATTTTGGAAATAATGAAAATCAACAAGTAATATATGTGTAACTCTTGCAGTATACAGAAAACCTCCTATTCCTATATTTTACAGTGTTGAATACAAAGGTTAAGAAATAAAGTTCTGAATGAAAGACACAAAAGAAAAGGACAAAGAAGAAAACACTGAAGTATGACACATGGCTTTTACAAGCAGCTCTTACATATATTGACTGATAGGCTTAATAAGAAAGCCTAATCTATATTTAAAAGTAATTGTCTGCTTGGCCCCTGCTCTGTCCTGTTCAGTCTTCAGCTAAACAGTAAATGAAGTGTTCACATGACAGGCCATTCAGCAGAACTGACCCTCTGATTATTTATTTAACAGTTTTATTTACTTACCAGTTTTGACAGATGAATAAACATGTTTTCCATACATAATCTTAATAGTCTTGATGATGATGCAAAGACAATATTAAACAATGTCATATGCAGCTCAAAAGATTGGAGTATTTCTTCTATAATTTCCAATGTTGGATAGAAGCATCCACTTATCATGTGCTAGGGCCATTTTCCCCCCCAATAGCAACACTGACTGACTTCGCTTTTCAAGTACAATTCATTATTCTGGATAACAGAGGCATCCACCTCCTCGAGGACCTGCCAAGATTGGCGGGGAATAAAATGCCGTTTGGAGCAGCAAAATGGAAATCAAAGGGTTGCCTTCAGCATTCATGCCGCTCTTTAAGCTGCAGGCAGCCCTTTCATCTATCAATGGTCCTTGGGATTAGAACTTTCAGAGCAGCAAGGCTCACCCACTCATTTCTCCCACACAACATCAGAATCAGGAGGACAGGCAGTGAGAACAAATAGTTGGTTCACTGCCTCTGGCGCAGAGGGCCACTGCAGCACTCTTCGGTGCTTCTGTCAGGGGTAAGAAAAATGTACATCTTTCCCTCTTTCATGTATGCTGAATGCCTAACATGAGTATAACTGCAGCGGGCACTTTTCATATGTGTTCATCCATTTCTTCAACTTATATTTATCGATTGCCTCCTGTGGATAGGCCATGTTGAAGATGTAGCACTGAACAAAATGTCTCAAGGCGCTTCATTCTAATAAGAGAAGCTGATGAAAACGTTAGATGGCAACAACGGCTTGGCAAAATATGTTGAAGGAAATAGTACTGAAATTCTAGAGTAAAATCTGCTTGCCTCGTTCTGTAGGAAGGTCAGATGAATTAGTAAGTCTCATTTCTGCTGTTATTGTAATGGTGGTCCAGGTCGGTATGCAACTATTATCAGTAAAACTAATAATAGTAAGGCATAACCAATATTGTCTCCTTGATGTTAAGTTACCAGATAAAATAGGGGCTACCCAGTCAAATCTGAATTTTAGATCAGTGTAACTATCACTTTAGTATAAGTATGTCTCAGATCATTCATGGTATAATACATACAAAAAAAGTATTCATTGTTTATCTAAAATTCAAATTTAACTGTGTGTCCTTTATTTTTATTTGCTAAAACTGGCAACCCTACCTAGGTGGCATTTACTTTTTTTCTTTGGGTAGGCTATCCTAGCCTAAGTAATAGCCTTTCTCTTTTATCTGAAGCTTAAAAATTAATATAAAATCATCTAAACATTGCTTAAACAATAGTTAAAAAGAAAAGAAAAACAGTATAATGTTTCTTACAACATGTGCATTTATTTTAAAGTCATTTGTTAAACTAAAATCATGGTGGTGCTTTTGTGCTGTGTGATATAAAAGACAAAATCCTTTACTTGATTAATCTAAGACAGCAGATCCTAATCATACTCAAAAGAGTAAAAAATGACTGGTTTTCAATGGATCTATAAAAACACTAAATATTCCTACTGAAAAACTTATTTGCTAAATATACAAATATTAAAATTTAAAATGAAACATCAGTGAAGTGTCTTGAGGAGGGAGTGAACTGAGCAGTGGAAAGTTAAATTCAGGATCCTATCCTCCACTCATAAGCATTGTGACCTTGAAGCAATTATTAGTGAATTTAAGCTTCAGGGATTTGTATTTATTTATTTTATGGGAAACTGATACTAAATTCATGAGGTTGTAATGAGGATAGAAGGATTTTAGTCAGAAAAGAATTTCTCACAGTGCCCAGCACATCTGGAGTATTCAGAAAATGGTAATTATTATTATTATTAAAGTGGAAACTGTGTTACATATTATGTAGTGTCTTGTAGTTTCCTTTTATTAAACACGTGGTAAATCTCACTCATAGGAGAGAAAAAATCATGAGTCCCCTCCAAAATGAACTACTCATAGTGAAGGCAAAATAAAAGCCACTCAGGCATAAAACACAGTAATCCCCACTTATCATCTGTGGTTTCACTTTCCTCAGTTACAGTTCCCCACAATCAACTGTGATCTGAAAATGTTAAATCCAAAATTCCAAAAATAAAAGTCTGTAACTTTTAGGTTGTGCACTGTTCTGTGTAGTATGATGGAATCCCCACAATTCCACTCTGTCCCTCCGGGATGCGAATCATTCCCTTGTTCAGTATATTCATGATGTATATGCTCCCAGCCCCGAAGCTCAAAAGTACGAATGCTGGCAATTTGAATATGACAAGAGAAGCCATAAAGTGTATGTTTGTATTGTAGTTCCCCTTATCTGTGAAGGATAGGTTCCAAGACCTAGAGTGGATCCTTGAAACCAAGGAGAGTACAGAACCCTACATACAAGGTCTGAAAATACAGTTCGTGAACTTGTTGTAATGATGTTGCTAACCTTTTTTGATATCAGAGGGTTTATTCTTTATGAATTTCTACCATCTAGACAAACAGTTAACCAAGTTTGCTATTTGGAAGTGATGAAAAGGCTGCATGAAAAAGTTAGACGACCTGAACTTTTGGCCAACAATTCATGGCTCTTGCATCGTGACAATGCACCAGCTTGTACAGCACTGCATGTGAGGGAGTTTTTAGCCAGTAAACACATAACTGTATTGCAGCACCCACCCTACTCACCTGGTGTGGCCCCCAATGACTTCTTTGTTTTCCCGAAGATAGAAAAATTTTGAATGTAAGACATTTTGATAACATTCAGGACATTGAGGGTAATATGACATCTCTGACGGACATTCCAGAAAAAGAGTTCCAAAATTGCTTTGAAGGGTGGACTAAGTGCTGGCATTGGTGCATAGCTTCCCAAGGGGAGTACTTTGAAGGTGACCATAGTGATATTCAGCAAGGAGGTATGAAGCACTTTTTCAGGGATGAGTTCCTGAACTCCTAATTGTTTGACCTCGTATTTGTACATTGCTTTTTTCCTGTACAGTCATATCTATGATAAAACGTAATTTATAAATGAGGTACAGAAAGATATTAGCAACAATACTTAATGATAAAATATAATAATTATAAACATACCCTGTAATAAAAGCTAGGTACATAGTTTGGGGACCATTATTAAGTAAAATGAGGGTGACTTGAACAGAAGCACTGTGATGTGGTGACAGTCGATCTGATAACTGAGATGGCTGCTGAATGACTAATGGGAGGGTAGCGTCTATACCTGGATGCTCTGGACCAAGGGATAGCTCAAGTCCCAGACAGAGAGGAGCAAGGCAGAGAGAGATTACATCACACTATTCAGAAACAGCATGCAATTTAAAACTTACGGATTGCTTATTTCTGGAATTTTCCAGTTAATATTTTCAGACTATAGTTGAGCGCAAGTCACTGAAACTGAGAAAAAGAAAACCATGGATAAGGGGGGCTGACTACTGCGTAGGAAAAATCATAGCATGTACAGGGTCCGGAACTATCTGTAGTTTTGGCATCGACTGGTGGGCTTAGAATGTAACCCCTGCAGATAATGGGGTACTATGGACTGCCTTCTGCCAAAGTTATTTCTAATTTCTGTGCTGTTCGAATTAATTATGTCACCTAAAGACATCTTATATACCTATATATTTAGGTTTTCATAGTACCGATGAATCAGTCTCAAAATTTACTTGATTGGGGTGATTATAGACATATAAACCCCAAATCAAAACATCTTGAAAAAGAAATCCTATTCATATTGTTGGCTACTATACAGTAGTAAAATTTTCAAACTAGTATATGTCTAAGTCATAATCAAAATGACTGAGGCATTGTCTGTGTTTACAGTTTTGTGTTTACCTGAGGGTAAGGGGGGACGGAGGTGGTAGATGAGGGTAAAAGGGATCAAACACATGGTGATGGAAGAAGAACTGACTCTGGGTGGTGAACACAATGTGATACATAGATGATGTGTTACAGAATTGGACACTTGAAACCTGTGTAACTTTACTAACCATTGTCACCCCAATAAATTTTAATTCAAACAAAAATGACTGAGATAGTTTTCCAGTAAAGGTGTTGATAAATTGTGTGACTATTTAATAATTTATGTAATTATTATTATGTGACTGCCTATTCTATAAGCAATCATCTTTTCCACAAGAAGCATGAATAAAATGAACATTATCTAAGTAGACAAAAGCAAGTGAAATATAGCACATGTTTAAAATGCTTCTTCAAACATCCTGCAATGTAGTAAGCATTCAGTATTTTTCCCAAATATATAAATAAATTTTAAAAAATGAAATTGCTGAAGTAAATGAAATAATATTTGAAATAAATGAAAAATTTAGAATGAAAGAATAAATGAATGAATGAAAGAATGTGTGCAAAGAAGAAACTTGCTTCTTTGGAAACAATCTGTGTTAAAGGGTATTTCATCATTATGTACTTTTGGCATATCTGCCCTTTATAACAAGATACAGATATAGATACATATATATATATATATATATATATATATATATATGCATATATATATATGCTGATAAAAATATTTCAGTAAAACTATGAAAACTAAAAATTAGATGTCTATAAAAACTGATTATAAAGAGTTTACATAATATAATCAGGTTTAAGATTAAACTTTCCATTTATTGTGTTATTTATTCAAGCTGCTCTTATTGCCTGGGGAAAACATGTTAAAGTCTAAAACTTCAAAAAGACCATACTGATTTTTTTAAATATTCAAAAGTCTCACATATCTACAATCTCAAACATTTCTTCTGAGTAAACACTGCAGGGAAAAAAATCACTAAAATTTAATATTAAAAAAAGTCCCCTTCATTTTGCTTTACTGATACAGAGAGGCAGCGTTATAGTTAACATTTTGTTCCAGCTGCTTGGAATAAGAGGACAAGTGGCATCGTTCACTCAAACCTCCAATTCCCCAAATTAATAGTGCTAGGAAAAAGGTAAAGGGAATAGGCATGGTTTGAACCTCACCCTAAAGGCTAATGGAAGATACTTCTGTCAAATGCCTCCAAGCAAGAGGTACACTGAGCTACACTCAGGCCCGAATCAAACCAGGGGTCTCTTTAGGCGTGCTTCTGCATTTGACCTCCATAGCACCATAGGACAAAAAAGGAAATAACAGTTCCTAAAATCTTTGGGAAATAGATGAAAAATAAATATTTGGATCAAAATTAGCATCTTGAATCATAAGAGGAAGAAAAACGTATCAGTCAGTAAGGGGAGCTGAAAGTGCATGATCGATGTAGAATATAACTTTGAATTCTAGCCAAGGAATTAGTTAACGGATGTCTCAAGGTCTCCTTTATTTCTGCCTTTCATTCCATAGAGACCCCAATTTGATGTGTACTAAGTGAGCTCTTCAAATGTGTGTCAGTAATACTGTGAGTGGATGATGGACGGGAGGGCCAGCATGTGGCAGCTAAGGTCAAAGAGGAAGAGGATGCTTAGCCATGGAGAAAAGAAACTATATCCCAAGTTCTAATGCAATTCCGTGAAAATGAGAAAGGCGGGCCATGTATCGGGGCTTTCTAACCATCAGTCAGGAATGTGTGCCTGCCACTCACTTGGGGCCAAATAAATAAGCAATTCAGAGATATAAGGAAAATAGGAAAACACCCCCCCAAATGAAATAGAAAATTTGACTTCTGTATCAATAGCATTTTGAGTGCAACACATAAATTATCACAAATATATCTTTTTTGTTCACTTAAAATATATACATTATAAAAATACATATTTTATTCTGTTGTTATTTCTTCATAGCAATTTTATTTCAAGACAGGTTACTATTACTATAATTCAAATGTCTATTAGTGTAACATAAATCAATAATTTATGAATTTTTATCACATGCAGATAGACATAATAGAAAACAGCAGTGGGTTTTTAGTTTTGAGAACTCCATAAAAATGTATACTTTCTATATACAGTTGGCAGATTATCTTGAGTAGCTGACTGAGAATTTTAAAACTCTTTACTCAGTACCTCCTAAACGATTATAATCGTGCATATTGCCTCTACTCTAATTTTATGTTTGAAAAAAATATCATTAAAAATAATTATTGATAACTAGAACGTAACTGAAATGTCTGAACAGTCAAAATGCATTTTCCTATGTTTATAAAAAAATACTGGTACATCGTTCATGTAAATATGCCACAGGATATTTACTTCCTCAAATTGTCTCTTTAGTTTATCAACTTAAATTTGATTAGCAGCTTCATATTTGGAAGGTATGAGGACATTAATAAAATAAGGAGAAACAGTATTTCTTACTTAAGAGTCATGCTGACATTTTTGAGCTCTTGTTATTTGCCAGACCTAATTTCACGACACTTTGTTTATACTTTTTCTAATACTTTTCTTTAAAACAGTTATATTAGTATCTTAGAGAGACAGAGAGCAAGAGAGCTAGACTAAGAGAGAGAATGAGAGAGATAAAGAGATAAACAAAGAGAGACAGGGAAAGGAGAGAGAGACAGATTGAGAGAGAAGACCAAGCCAGTGTCAACCTTGGTTTTCCTTATTCTGAAGTACATGTTCCCTGCAAATATTTAAATACCTTCATAGTCCATGCCCTTTTGAATAACAAACAAACAAAAACACCATAAATTCTCCTGAGAGTGCTAGCATCCTGTAACATTGATAGACCATAAAGCTGTTTTCCTTTTCTCTTTCTTATGCTGCTTGTCACTTATGTCAAGATTTTACTTCACAAGGAGTATTGGTATTTCTAACTCAAAACACCTGAATTTCTCATTTTAAATCATAATATTCTGCTGCACAATAGTTTTGATTTAGGAGAGTTTACTGAAATGTCACCGTTAGATATTTTGTAACTAGCTCTTAAGGAGTTTAAATCAAAACTCAACTTCCTCTTTTGAATTAAGAACCCTCTTTGACTTCATTTAAAAATAAATTTCCCTAATAAAAAGAGCCTTGGGGAATATTCCAGTAAAGCACCGTTCGTTCTTCCTATGATAGGGTGGCACTTTTCCTAAGCCTCGGCTTGTTGTTTAGCGGGGCTGTAAGTCTAGTTGGGCCCTAGATAGTTTCACAATTGTCACACTGTACAGTCTGAAAACTGCTTCTTAAAAAACATAAAATATAATGTACTTCCTTCCCTGACTAAAGTAACTTTTTTTCCCCATTCATAGAATGTTTCAAAGGCTAGTTAAAGTTTTCTTATTTTACTCCGAATGTGAAAGGGTTTTTCTTTTCAATGTGCAGGAATGATAAAATACTTGTTCATGCCAAAACACAAAAACAGGAAGAAAAAAATCAATGACACCAGTTCCTGCACTTTAGAAAGTTTATGGTTTAATTCTTTCTTTCCAATGAGCATTTAAATCAAAATTGTTATTATGTTATTTCTAACAGTGCTGTTGAGTTGCAGGGATTAACTGGGATATTTGTCCAAAGTATAGTACAGTGCCTGTTTGCATATCTGACTGTGAGTTAGGTTATTACTAATTACAAAGAAAAAAGGAGTTTTCTGGCCTACTGGGAATAAATCTATAAACATCCAAAATTCAAGTGAAGGTTAGGAGTGTGGAATATACTAAAATTTTCATTCATATTCTTCATATATAAATATGTACTCACCAGTTAAACCTATTTGTAGATGCTTGGGTAGATCCTATAGAAATACCACCCACCCCTCCATGTTATTATTCAAAAGCTCTTTTTAGTCTAAATCTATATAATGTTTCAAACAACTCGTGCTAAATCACACAATTTTTAAAAACAAAATGTGACTGACTATGCAAGTAAAATGAAATGCATATCTAAGATATCACCCTGATGATTCCAGAGGCTCTAAACAAGCAATATCTTTCTTTCCTTAAGTAGCTGATGAGAAATCAGAATTTAAGAAAAATAGGTCTCAGGTTTCCTTTCTTGATATATTTATACAAGGACAGAATTGAAATCAAAGCGTTTGCTTAGATAATTGTGTATAAGTTTGACTTAATTCTTCCAACAACACTAGCATAATTGACGACTTACTATGAACCTAGACCTGTTTTGAGTTGCATGTGCTAACCTGCAGTTTGCTCATCCCATGTTTCAGATGAGGCTATTTGGGAGGAGTGACCTGCCCAAGGTCATACAGCTGGACACGGGAGAGGTACGACCTGTGCTCAGTCGGTTTAGCTACCCAGCATTAGCCCCTATACATGTTTCCTCTCAGCATCCTACTTGCGAGTTCTTAAAAATGTATTTGGAGTATTCTAGGTAGATATATTTACTAGGATATGCAACCAAAGTCTTAAGATTCCAGAAACAAATTTAAACAATACCTTCCCCTTTTCCCTTCTCCCTCTCCCCATCTTTCTCTCCCCACTACTCTGTTGACATAGGTTTCTTTGGATGTGGTTAGATTCTAAAAATTATACATTGCATCCTGAAAGGAAAGAAAGTATATTAAAGTCAATTAATACATAAAAAATCTAAAATATGATGTATCAAAAGGGCCATTAAACAATGACAAAATCATGAATCACAACTTTAACCAGAATTTCTGTCTGCTTGCAACAGCAAGTAAAAGACCTACATAAAAGCCATCATTCAGTAACAGAGCAATGCATTTATACTGATGAATATAAGCACAAGCTGAACTTAGAATGTTGAGGTGTCATTATTTTTCTGGACATGGAAATAACTATAATAAAAACTGAGGCTTTTTTAAAGTAAAGAAATAATATCTCTACATAAGACAGTGTCACATGACTAACTCTAAGGTGGACTAATCACTGGTCTAAAATTTAATTGTTATTAAATGCATGCCATGGGCAGAGTTCCTCATAATACTTGCATTTTATATGACATTTAAATTGAATTGTAATTCACTTACTATCTCTTTATTAAAACACCATATTTTTAGGGTAGAATTGCCAGTTTTAGAACAAATAAAATACAGGATGACTGCTTAAATTTGAATTTCAGACAAATCATGAATACTATTTTAGTCTTAATAGACCCCAAATATTGCAAAGAGTATTGCGATATTGTAATATTTGGAACATACTTAGACCAAAACATTTTCTTCGATTATATAAAATTCAAATTTAATTAGCTAGCCTGTATTTTATCTGGCAACCTTATTTTAGAGTTATTAAAATCTGACATCCCTGCATTTGTCAGTCATACCAATCTGAATAATTCTCAATCACCTGGCAAAAATGTGTGTCAAAATAGCATTAAGGTAAATTTGGGACATTTTAGGCAAACATCCATGGTTTGTTCAATTAGTCTAAATTGTTAAAAACTCTAGATAATTAATTTTATTTTCATATATTAAAATAAAATGTTAGTGTGACTTTTATAAATATATGTCCTTTATAATTAGTAATTTATTGCCATGTTTTCCTTGTGAGATGGCTTTGTGGTTAAAAAAGAAAGGGAGAGAGAGAGAGAAACCTTTAATTTTATGCTTCTAAGAGTTACTGAAATCAGTAAGCTCCTTATTTTTATGTATGGCTACTGATTTACTTAATCTATTTATCCATCAATTTTAACACTCAAATTATTATTAACACAGATATACAAAGAATGGGTTTTTTTCTACTCTAGAGTAGACCACCCATCTAGGGTAAAGTAAAGCTATTCCGCTTCATGGATCCTTAGAAGAATGAATCACATGGCAGCATGCAGCTATGGAAATTGTGATTCCATGCTGCACACCACTGAGAGCTGACATTACCCTAACTTGGCACTAGGAGGCGTATTGTTCCTACAGATATTTCTAATGCAATACTAACCACACTAGTCATGACCTCTTAAATAAGCTCACATGCAAGAGAATAGTACTAGCAACTTTAAAATATTTATAATAAACGAGTACTCAAAGAAAAATAATTCTTTGGGGGATTAAAGTCATACTTGAAATTGATAAAATCTAAAACTTTCCAGCAGACAAATCTTATGGACATGAATGTTAGCCATTTTTTAAAACTACTTTTTGTAATCATATATGAAATCAACTCATTGTACCTCTTTCAAAAATAAAATGGTAATAAAACAGAAAGTGCTTGGTTAAAAATTAATATAACAAGTGCTTTAAAATCATAAAGTGAACATAATTTATTTAAAGTAAAACAATAAAGATACTGGAGCATAAATATGCTTTACTATATACTTTTTATGAGTCTTTAGCAAATTGTGATGTTTGAAACCACCCATCAAATATGATTAATATGACAAAATGGCCAAGAATATAAAATATAAAGTTTTTAGAATTTGAAACTAAGGTTTTGTTAGAATTTTCTTTCTTCTAATGTGTAACACTGCTTTTACATTTCACAATTCACCATGGTAATTTTTAAAACTTGATGGAAAACTTTTATTAAATAATTAAGATACACGCTCTGCCTTTTCTGTACCTTTTTGCTATCTATTCATAATAATCATCACAGTTTTAAAAATGATATTTGCAAACTGAGACTGCATTTGTGTCAAAAGCCCTTGGTTCCTAGGTCTACAGAATTTCAGCTCCATGCCAGTGATGACTGCATTGAGTTATGTGCTGCCTTACAACACGTGCACAGTGAAGGTGGTTTCTCTGAACAGTAACAGCATTAGCTGTGGAGTGAGAGACTCCTGCGTTTATACCCTGCTTCAGATACTTGCGAAGCGGTTTTAGACAAATACATTTTCTGAAATTCAGTTTACTTATAATACTAACTTGCAATATTGGTGTGGAATCATAAACAATATGTTAAAACATTTACTAGCATTCCTCATTCATAAGCAGACCTTGATAAATGTTACCCAGAAATATCATCAAGTATCAAAACCATTCTTAGTGAGAAGTTCACCAACTGGTTCATATACAATCAGGTACAGTTAGAAGCGCATGGCAGATGGGGCTTTATAAAGTAAACATAATCTGAAATCATATATATGATTAAACAGCAAAAAATCACTTAAAGTAACATTTAAAAGAAATATCAGATATAAAAATTACCTTATTCATGATTCTCAATGGGACAAGATTAAGACTTCATTCCGAATTAGTGTTAAGAAGCGTTCCTCATATAATCATATCATTGTTTTTGTTTGCTTTTAAGTTAGTGAATTTCTATCATCAGTCTAATTATATTTGTTCAAAATAACAATCTTCAACTGAAAATCCCTTACTACTTTTTCAGAATTAATGCATTTATTGGGTTTTACCTGGACTGCATGATCACATTAATGAGTTTACTTCTTAAGGAAATATGGTTTACTCTGATAACTATTTTTTGAGAATTATTCTATTTGAAAAAAAAATAAGAATCTGCACAGATGCCATACCTAAATATAGATAATATAGCTATTTATGATTTATAGGTATATAACATGATTGCTATAAAATCATGGCTCTTCAAGAATGATCAGACCACAAGCAGAAAACCCCACGGAAGACAAAAGAAACAGTTTAGATCTAAATAGCAAGATTATTACTATTGAAGATTATTGCTTTGATAATACTGTACCTCACTTCACAAATTTAGTTACTGCTGAATTTTAAGATAATATATCATAATACTATCCTAATGCTGTTTAGTTATGACTCTCCTAATATTTCTGGGCTCTTCTAATTAATTCTGCTCTAGACAGTTACGAAGCAGGTTAAATTTTAAGTCCCATTAAATATCAAAGGACCATTAGCTCGCAGGGCCCCTCAGGGCTCCTCCTTTCCCTCCGTGCCTCTGCTTCTTCGCCAGTGATGAAAAGGACGCTGTTGCCACCAAGGAGGAGTGTTCTCATTTAACACATTTTATTGACCATGATTCTCCTGGGTGAAGTCACTGTGTTGAGTTGAATGTTGGAGTGCACAAGGGTGTTTCATCCCTTGAGTCTCCTTTTCCATGTGACTAGATTGGTAAAAACTCGGGGGACTTCTTGAAGCAGGTTTGAAAGGTTGTTGTTGGTTTTTTTTAGCTTGTTCTTTTTTGGCTTTAGAATGTCTTTTATCTTCTCCCATTTGGAAGCTGGCCCAGTGCTATTGCCCAGGTCTAAGTCATGGGGTGAGCAGCTGTATATATTGGATGAAGGTCTGGTTTAGGGCAGCTTAGGTTAACCGGACTTAGGTTTAAAATGGTTTTGGCTGAGTCCCAAAGACAAGAGGAGCCAATGACTCCCACGTGCAGAGGAGGTGCTCAAGAACCAGTCGTAGTCTCTTAGATTAATTCCAATCAGGGATGCTTTAAAATTGGAGAGGGGGAAGTTGGAGAACAGAGAATCAGTTTGGAACATATTGTCCTACCTATCCGACCTATTCACACAAGTCTAGAAAAGGTTGATTCCATGGAACGACTTAAAATCATGGTGCTTAGACTAATCAAAACCAAGAGACATAAAAAGAATAGTCGGGCAACCCTCCCAAATGCTGTGTGATGGGAAGTTGCCTTTTGGGGTATAGTCTGCCCTTTTGGATATGAGAAGTCAAAAGATGCACTTATGTTTTCCTTATGAGACCAAGATATAGGACACGGCACATCAAGAGCCAGAGCTGGTATAGAATTTACTTAAATCAGTGGCTCTCAACCTGTGGGGCGCGACCCCTTTGAGGGTTGATCGACCTTTTCACAGGGTTCGCCTAAGACCATCGGAAAACAAAAAGATATTTACATTACGATTCATAACAGTAGCAAAATTACAGATTATAGAGTAGCAACGAAAATAATTTTATGGTTGGGGGCCACCACAACATGAGGAACTGTATTAAGATTGGCCGGAGTGGTGAGAAACCTCCGCAGAAACAGGATGCAAATGTAACTCCATACACCAATGAGAAGAGAACCACAAATCAGAGAAAACTTTAGAGATGGGAGCACAGCTTGGGGTGGGGCATATGTACCAAAGATCCTATACTACCATGCTGGAAAGAGCTCAAAATCCTAGAAGCCAGAGAACACCAGTGCTAGACGACCATTTCAGGACTAGTTAAAAATGCCCTTTCATGCTTTTTACTTCCTTTTAGTATTTCTACTGGAACCATGGAATTGCCATAATGATTCTTCAATTGGACTTTTAATTTCCTAATAAAAGTGAACTAATCAGTGATGTATATATAAAATAACATGACCACAAAAGGTATAGCAATTGTCCAAAATTCCCTCCAAAGACCAAGAAAAAGTGTCCCATAGGGCTTACTTTCAATGGGCAATGACTTCTGAGATGGGGAGTGGGTCTGTGCAGAATTAAGCTTTGCCCAATTACATTTCACTCATTCTATTTGTTCAATGACCTGGTTCAAAAAAATCATCCAAAACTGAAATAAATTAAAAAAAATTGTAAAACCCCAGAATTGTTATCACCACTCTTCACACCTGTTTAAAATCACTACTGTACTTTTTTAAGTCTTCATTGGAAAATAGCATTCCACAGGACACTTTTCTTCTTATTCTGTACTGACTAGATTCCGTTTAACTGTGCTTCGTCAGTTAAATATGTTAAAATGTCTCCTTCACAATTAACTTCTTTGACATCAAGATGCCTTGCAACAAAAGGCTTTTTTTGCAATTGTATTTATAGCATTTCCTTTCTGTATTAATGGTCCATAAAATAAAGGTGCAACATACAATGGCCAATTGTGGTATAAGCCACGACATTTTTATTTTCTTTTCTGTAACGCAAATGTCTGACTTAAGCTCTGATTGCTGAGGCATCACCCACTTCAAAGCGACATCTGCTCCAGGGCTGGCTATCTCCCATGAACACACTGCTGACCACATGACCGGATCAAGAGCCAGGCTGCCTTCACTGCACTGAGGCTCCGTTGTTTCCCAGATCTTAGTCGATGTCAGTAACTGACCTTCGGGCCATTTGAGGTCCTTGCTCGTGTTCTCTACCCCTAGGGCCACACCCTCGACCCCAATAAAAGCACCACCTCATTCTCATGTGCTCACTCTTTCTCCCTGGACCTCACTGTGTGACCCCAGGTGTGCTGTGTGATTCCCAGGTCTTGCAAGTAATAAACATGTATCTTATCAATGTTTCCTGATGGTTATCACTGACCTGCGCCTTGCAATCATAATAAGGTCCACAGCGCTGGACCAGCCACAATACTGGCCCTGGATAGGCTGACACCAGTACAAAACACCAATATAGATCAAGCACATTGCACTTGGCATATTATAAATCACACAAGAAAACCAGAAAAACAAAACAAAACTGAATGTTCCTTTCCTAGCTTCCCAGAGTTCTTGCGTAAAACTTGAGCGCGCAAAAGAGAAGCAGCAGAGCTCCGAGAAAAGTGCAGGCGAGGACTCACCGGAGTTGGGGTCAGAGTTGCCGTCTGCCTCGGTCCTCTTGTCCGGAGAGGCCTGGTCATAGAATTCGTCCTGTGTCTGAACCAGAGGAAGAGGGTGTGAGATCAGGGTGCCACTACCCACCGGCTCGTGGTCTCCTAGACCACTGTCACTGCAGCTTTCCTGGGAGCCGTCGGGGAGATGAAACGTAACGCGGCGCTGCGACTACAAAGAAGACCACAGGACATGCCATTAACACTCCTCCCCAGGACGACAGGCGCAGCGGAGCGCAAATCAAAGCAAATTTTAACAAGCAATACAATGTAAAAGCAAAACAAGTGACACTTAGAACCAGGTGAGGAACACGCACTGATAACGTGCCGTTTGCTATGTAATACCCAACTCGCCAAATACAAGAAGGAATGTCAATCTCGGGTCATTCAAGAGCAAAAAATTAATGGTGAGCCATTGGAAATGGCAGCAAGAAAGGCAGGAAAAAATATGTATACTAGTTGTCAAAGTTATAGAAAAATATTTAGAAATAAACAGAAGGTGCAAATGTGCAAACATATAATACGACAATCCCATTTCTTTTGAATGAATAAGCAGTGTGCTTACTGAGTGATTTTAAAGTAGGGAAGTGATCATTGCCCACTGGCCTAGGTATTGCTGCAAGTCATTGGTTATAGGACATCCCCGTTGAAAGGTGTTTGGAACGATACTTGGCCTCTATTTGCCCAATGTCACTATCAGAAGTGACCTAAAATATGGGTACTTCAATAAGTTTTAGTGTTTAATAAACTAAAATTGCACATTTAAGCCCACATTGCTGCGTATTTCTCTTGGTAAATATAATTTCAGCTGACGTAATCCATGAGATAGGAGAATATTTACAGCTGAGCAGGATGGCGATTTATCACTTCCAGAATTACATGAGCATAGTAAATTCATGCTACTTGTCTGAGTGCATCTAATTTTCATTCTGCTTTAACAGCCAAAACACTTTTCGATATGTGTCACGTGACCATTTTAACTGGATTTAATATTTAATAAAAGTACGAATATACAAATAAAATCTATAACCTATATATAATGTATAATATCATCATTTTATAATACAAGAGAATTTATAGGTTATATCCATTTCAAGGAAAAATGAATGCAGATAGAGACAAAATGCAGCTATAGGTAGAGATACTGCTACTCTATAAATGCATTTTTATACACTGGCAATAGAAAATAGCCTATTTCCTATGAGTCACTGGTTCAAATCCAGCTCAGTCATAATAGAGAAGAGCTGATACCACTTTATTGCTGTTCAATGACCTGTGTAAAATGATTTGATAGTTCAGTACATTTTTAATGAACTGATGCCAACATCACATAAACTATAATCATAAATGGTCCTAATTGAGTCTATTGCAGCATGTCTCACCTTCATGCACAGCTATCTGAATGCTATCATCCCCTTCTCAGTCGGTTTTGAAATGCACTTATGTGAGAGCTATACAGTGAGCCAAACTTTCATATTAATATCTAAAATATATGTATCCTTGTATTGAAAGGCCATGTTACCATTTTTACTTATTATAGTGTTTCTTCTCATTGTGAATTTAGCCTTTTATGAAAAACCACTAATACAAGTATATTTTCCATTTCTGTTTCAACATGCCCTTAATACATTGGTATAATTCCATGATATACACAGCATTACAGAAAATGACCAGGCTATTCATTATACATGGCTGTCAAACTAAGCTTTTAAAATAACTGGCCCTACTAAAATGCCATAGTTTTAGTGATTGAAATGTCTTTGGTGTCATCTCTGCAGGACTACCTCTTAGTTATAGCTCCGATAAGTAAAGTCAAACATAAGAGAAAGAGAATATAATGAATGATTCTGCAATCTTTATAAAGAATTTCTGGAAGCCTCATAAGCCATTAAAAAGTATATGTTTCATAGACACACAAAAATGGAAAATTGGCATATGTGATATTCTTTTAAATATAATTAATGTTACTTTAATTACAGTATATTTTTTCCTCCTAAAAAAATGTCCAAATCTGCAACACCAGTTATACCTGAATCTGGCAATTCTCCCAATGTGGTCATTTCAACTAATATTTATTGAGCACCTATTAAATTCCTAGAACTCTGATTACACTGAAAATAAAAAGTAAAATCTATTTTTTAAATCTATTTTAAATATAAATTAATAGATTCCATCTCACATTTACTATACTATGATATTTCTTTACCACTTTATGAATAAGAAAATACATAAATCTAGCACGATTTATTTGCAGTGAGACACTGAATTAGAGTGATATAATGTTTAAACTACTGTGGCTTATGGAAATATTTCTGAATTAATTTGACTCAAATATGTTTAGTTCTTAATTGGGAAAATTGTGCACAATTTATCATGTGGGAGGTGGGAGTGGTGATACATATGGACTAAGAATTCAAACATACATATAATGGTAGTAAGAAAACTGGTCAAGCAAAACAGTCTTTCATTTATCATAATTATTGATGCGGGTAGAAGGATGTCTGAAATATCAATGTAGATGTATGGCGATGATTTGAATAAATTAAAATGCAGAAGAACAAGGATCCGTGAAGCGTTAAGAAACAGGAGTTGTGAATGTCACCAAGGACTCAGCAGTATTTATTCTGGTTTTGTCGAATAGCACCAGGTGAGGAACCAGAACCAGACCTCCTGGCTGGGAGCCCATGCTCTACAGAGACTGGCCCTGGACAAGGTATATTATCTCTTGAACAGATTTGTAAAATGGAAAACATGCTGTCTTCACCAGAGCGGGTATTAGAAGGCTAAGGCTCAAATCAAATAAGAAGTGTTCTTGGTATATATTGGATTGTCGGAAAAGTCATGATGCATTTTTGCAACTAAAAACATAGAAAGATACATCATGACTTTCCTGACAACCCAATAATACTTGATACATAGTAGGTACTCAAGAAAATGTAGCTATACTTCTCGAAATGTATAGCTGCCTAGTATCTTTTAACCTCTGTGTCTATCAGTGTTTCGCTACTTTTACAGATGTGAAACCTTCACCCCAGAGGAAAACGATGGCCCTTTGAGAGGGAGCTGCCTGAACCCCAGAATCTTAGCATGCTTCACTCTGTGCCTACAGACCACCTCAGCTCAGAGGCCCCAGAGCGGAAGCTGATCTGGGGTGGGCGTGAGGGATAAAGAAGATCAACATTCTAGAACACATGGTTTCTCCTCAGAGGATGTGAAGGGTTTCCCATTACCTTTTCAAGACACCTTCAATCGCCTGTATATTTGAACAGAGAAAGAGGAAGAAGTTTTTACTTACTTCCTCTGGAAATTTTGCTTTTGGGTTACCCCCATGGAAAAAGGCACAATTTGGGTTACATATAGTCAAATCCTGCCTGACTGAATTAGGATAACATGTTATCATGAGACTATTTCATATTTTCCAGATTCTGGGCACTTAGATTTTGTTTTTCTAAACCTATTTCTTACACATTTCAATTTCTTTCATGAGAAGTACCATTATTATTATTATTATTATTATTATTATTATTATTATTATTATTAATGCATTATTATTGGCTATGCCTGGTTAATGGTTTGAATGTCACATTTCTTTATTTGTTTTAGCACTGGCAGGTTAGTTTCAGGCCTGTAGCTGCCCTGCAAAAGAATAAGATGGGACCAAGTAACTAATGAGGCTGTTTCGTCTTATGTTTTCTCAGGGCTGCTGATATGAATTCTGACCTAGCTAAGCTTTCATCAGAGATCCTGTACTCTACACAAGCATGAGGGACCATGCATGCAAATAGAGGTATGTTTAGGATCTTGCAAGTCCAAAGGAGCCACGCTGGCTTGATTTAAGAAACATCACTAAGCACCTTTGCAATGTTCTTCCCCATCCCTAGTCTCCCGTACAGGGTAGTAGAAAAGAAAGAGGAAAAATTCAAGATGCCTCAGGAAGATACACGTGATCCTGCACTGGGCACTGGCCTTCAAGAGTCCCTGGAAGAATGAGTCACCTAAGATATCTCAATCATTGCTTGAATGTTTCTCGTGTGGGTTGCTTATTGGCGTAGAATATCCTTCATCAATGAATGATTCACTTCCAAGCTAACAACTCCAGTCCCATTAATCTAGAGGAATTCTCATATGCAAAGATTTGGTGGTAAAGTTCATTGTGTCTTTGAATGAACAGCAACATGTAGAAAAGAGTGAAATATTTAGGAGGTGACTTATTAATAAATTATGTAATATCATTCAATTGATAAATTCACAATACTTAAAATCATGATAATTGATACAGAAAATATTTATAATCTATTGTTAAGCATACAAAACAGGTTAGTAAAGGTTTTGCTTATTCGAAATACATTTTTGTGAATATGCTTTCATATTTGAATGTACATAAACTAAGTTCTGTCTGAGCAAACACCAACTATTTAAAGTGGTATTGTAGGACCATGGAATTAGATATTTAAAATTTTTGTTATTATCTTGGCTGCACTAAAATTTTCATGCATTGCCTTTGTAATAATAAAACACTCTGATTTTTAAGTATTTTTCTTTGTCACTTATAACAAATTAGCACTTAGTCCAAGAGAATGGAAAAATCCCATAGACAGGAGGAGGTGAGCATTATCTTGAGACAAATATCTTCCTGTCCTTTCTCCGGTATTCTAACTTCCATTCTTTACCTACTTTTTTAATCACTGCCATTAAAAATCCTTGCCTTCTCCTCAAATGACAAAATAACTACAAGAATGTGGCACTAAGCCAATTATTACAAGTCAAATAAACAAATTTACCAGTTAATGACTGCCATTTAAAATAATTATTATCTGGAAAATTATAAATTGATAGTATAGAAGTAGAAAAATAGTGCTCTAAAATTGTTTAAACATGGTTTTAGCTGTAGAGGACTCTTTAAATATCTTTTCAAGGAAATATTCCTAATTCTGATTTAGTTCCTTTGACCTTGTTAAGAAATAATCTATCATCTGTGTATATATCTAATCACTAAACAGTACATACACACAGACACAGACACACACACACACACACACACACACACACACATCAGCCAGAATTTACTTATGATGAACTACAAGACAAAGTCATATTAAAGTTTCATATGCAAACCTGATTTCATTTTATCTCCACATTAAATTCAATAAAGGTATGCTTTTCCTTTTCTTGAAATAATATTTTCATGCATTTCTCCTCATGTTAGCAAAGGAAATTTTCCCAAAGAGGGTTAAAAAAGTCTAGAGACTGAAAACTGAATTTTAATACAGATATTTCTTATAATGTTAATTAGAAACATTTCCATCTTTCTTAGGCAAAGACATTTTAATTGAAAATTTAAAAAATAACAGTTATGCGTACAGTCTTAGGTTGCAAGCTATGCAAAGGGGAATTTTTAAATGACAAAAGAACACATTTTCAGCTAAAACCACCAATTAAATAGTAAGCTTCTCAGACAGCTTCTTGCCATCTAAAATTAATGGACACAATACAACTTCTTAATAAAACCAGAGCTGAGTAAAACTTGTAGTGTTTTAGAAAGCAAGGTAAATGCGACCCAAAGGCAACCTATGGCTACAGTTTAATTTGCTATTATTTAATGTTTGCAGGATCAGCTGAAGGGAAACAAATATTAATACACACATTTTCTTCTTTGTGTATGTTTGGGAGAGGTGTACCAAAGTGGTAAATCAAGAAAAGATTCTGGATTTATGATTTAGGAAACAAATTAGTGATTATGAGTAAAAGGGGACCATTATCAAGAACAAGGAATTGTTTTGAAGGACAAGCTAATAAGGAACTTTTTAACTGGTGACAATTGAAATATTCTGAGCACAGAATTATTTTGTAATGAGTCATTTTATTATTTGTAACTGACAAATTGAGTTATTCTCCTCTCCTGTTTATTCAAAGCAATTATGTTTAAAATGATTCTGCTATGTATAATTTGTGTTTGCTTGTTTTTTTCAAAATGGAAATTATTTAGGGGTTTTCTATTTTATTTTATTCCATGACATGTTTTTAGATGAAATAAGGTAAAGTAACTTGTCTCCATGGGTTGCAGTGAGAAACAAAACCCACATTTTCTGATTTTCAAACTAAAGCACTACTCATCATTCATGTATTCATTCAATAAATAATTACTGAACACCCACAATATGCTACACACCATTCTAGCTGTTAAGAATAAAACGGTGCATAAGACAAAAACTATATCCCACAACTTCCTAAAAAGCATAGTTTCATTAAAGTGCTCCATCAGTTCTGAGGATGCGTTTGGCAGGCAGATGTGTCACCTTTTTATAATGTGACTCCCTTCTCATTCTTGCAAACTCTGCAGACATAGGCAAGGTCAGTGCATGAATGGAGACATTCATTGTATTAATCAACAATAACCTAGGGAGACAAAAGGGGGAAGGTGGGTGCATTCTGAGTTTATGCCAAAAGAATCTCCAGGTCTGTTATAGATAGATAGAAATGCATCGATGATTTGTGAAAATAAAAAAATAAAAGGAAAGAAGAGTAACCGGAAATGTAGAGTAGGCTATTCTTTTTTTTTTAAGATTTTATTGGGGAATTGAGGGAGGGAACAGCGTTGGGGAATCAGGGAAGGGGAACAGACAAGTCGCTGTCGTTTTGTTCTTCAGTCTAGTTGTGGAGGACGTTGCTTCACTGGCCCAAGTTGGCACCATCATTGCGCTCTTCCTGGGCGAGGCAGATCAGTCGCCGGCTTCTGGACGGCCGCTCACTGCGGCTGCTGGCCGCTCACGCTGGCTGCTGGCTACACACGGTAGCCCATGGCAACCCACTGCAGCAGGGGCTGCAGCCTACACCATCGCCGGCGCTCACGGCAGCCCAGCTCCAGGTTGAGCTGTTGTTCAGCATCTTAGCTGTAGAGGGCAGTGTCACTGGCCCTCATATGTGGGATCCGAACCGGGGCCCTCTGGCGTCCCAAGCCAGCTCTTAACCAAGGCGCCACTCAGCCGGCCCTAGAGTAAGCTATTCTTGACTCAAATACAGAATCATTGTTAACTTCGCACAACCCCAAGCAATTTGATTTTCATCTAGATGGTAAAAAAAAAAAAAAAAAGTTAACACCTCAAATAAAAACGGATGAAATCTAATCATCTCATTTTTCTTATAATAGTTTATGAGGTTATAATGAATATTTACAGAATGCGTTTAACCTACCCAGAATTGACCTAGGAAATCCAAAGGGGATGCAGCAGGAATGGAGTGTCATCGTCCTTTCTCCCAATGTGCTTTTCCGCAGGAAAACGTTCTGTCTCTTCAGCAAGAAGTTTTCGGTGAGTGTGGCCCTCGTTTAAAAGTAGCAAAATGAAACATGACAACAGCCCACTAGCTGCCAGTCTTGCCTTCTTTCCTCTTTCTGTGTTTCCATTTGAGAAAATACAGAGACAAATGAGGAACCTCAGGTAGTGTTTGAGAAAGATGCCTAACAACTTCACTGATCACAGGTGATGGATGTAACGGTGTCAACAACTTGAACATGATTTTATTTTTGATTCCTAGTGTCATCTTCGTTATACAAAAAAGTACTAGGATGTGGATGGTAACTGGTCATATAAAATTGAGTAGCATTTTTAAGGGAAATGGGGAGTGTTTGTTTACAGTATATTTAACTGCTCTATTAACCTAGTTTGCTATTTGCTCCTAAGCAACTGCTCATTTCAGGACAGAGCTGTCAGCTGGTTCTAACTTCACCAATAACTGCATACAAGTCTATTTAGGGACCTTGTTCCAATGTGTGTGGGAAACTCACATCCACTTAGACTCAACCTGTTTAGTTCATAAATGTCTTATTGTGAAATGACTTTCTTAAAGTGGAAACTATTTTCTTTCCTTTTTTTTTTCTTTCCTTTTTTTTTTTGTGTGTATGCTGTATAGAGAAAATGCAATGAATACCTCTTCAGAGTGCCTACGGCTGTACGACTTATGTTAATAACATATGGTGAAATTTAATTTAATTTTATTTTTATTTCTTTTTGATCTCAGTAGGATCTGAGAGAAAGATAGCAATTCTCTTCATGTGTAAAAATAATTCAAAGCTTTAAGAAACTTGAGAGGAAAAGTACACTCTTTGTCCTCTTTTTGGGTGTAGGCTCGGGTGCTTGAATTGATATACAGGAAGCAGACATAAAAGAGGGGCCTCTTGCCTACATCATGTTCCCCTGAGGAACAGTGGAGAAAGGGAAAGGGTTTTGAATCAACTTTGCTCTTGATGTGGTGGCATCACCCCACCCTTAAGGTTCCACTGGGTCCCAGGCAAGCAGCGAGGATTAAGGGTTGTCAGCCTTGTTGGCTGTTTTGCTTCTAATATTCTTACTTCGTTCCTGCTATCAGAAACAGCCTCCACCTATTTCTCAGAGTAAACTGCTGCTCAGTAGAAACGCAGCACGTTATCTGAGCACACAAAATGTAAAATGACTACATTATACAGGGGCAGCTGCTCCTGACTCTGCAAGCAGGATTTCTGCATCTATAAATTCTATGCACAGAAACACGGAAGACATGACTCAGCAAGAGTCCTTCCCAATGTAGTTTTCTAATATAAACACATCCATGGGACAAAGTAATCTACCTGTATCATATTTACACAATTGGCAGCTATGAGAGTTGCAGCAATGCAACAAAAAATGACACCAGATTACCACGTTATTCAATATATAGAACCCACTGACATAGCATGTGGTCTTTTACAAAAAGTGAGTCTGCCATTGGATAATAAAAAAATCACAAGAAAAAAAATGTGTCAGATCAGTCAGTATTGGTAACAGAAATAGGGTCTGAGTTAGTGTCTAGGATTCAAGAATTCATCTCAGGTAGTTTTAGCAGTATTAACCAAATAGGTGACAGACATCTCTCTGGCATTCCCCTCTGTTAATAATTCTCAATACAAAATAAGTCTTGTAAAACTAAAATAGGCCATATTTTTTTAAGTACTCAGCATCTTTTAGGAGGTAGCCTCGATTTTCTAAAGTTCAAACATTCACACGTGCGTACACACACACACACACACACACACACACACACACACACACACACACACTTTAAACGCCCCTTGTGTATTGCTGAACAGGCACAAGATGATAATGACCCACTAAGAATGAAAAGTAGTAATTCAATGCTTTCGCGGACGGATCATGTTATTTCAAGCTAGAGAATAAAACACAAATAGAGGGGTTCAAGAAGCCATCTGTATAACTCCTCCGAGAAATACTCTTCCTGTACAGTAAGATTATCTGGAAGTGCTCATGAAGAATTGTTCATTTGCACCTACAATGTGTGGTCTAATCTGTTTCAGTTGATCTTGTGCCACATGTTGCAGTTTGATTTTATTTATTTATCTTTGTTTGTTTTTGTAGCATAAAGAACAAAGTTAAATTTTACTTTTAGAAGCAGTGAAGGCATAGGAAGGACTTTGAACTCGTCCTAAAATGTGTAATAAATATTTATCACTGGCAGCCCATGGATTACAATTAAATCTGAGCCACTCGTCATGTCTTCTTCAGCAAAAATAAAGAAAATGGCAATGAGGCCAATATTCTTAGAGGAAGAGCCTCTTCCTAGGCTATAATTCATGTGATTTGGATATGAAGACAGTCATCTACCTATTAATTAGCACAGGAGCCACCAAAACAGTCCTGTTAAAGAACTAAATCTTCATAAGCAGGTTAATGGGGACTAGTTGGCATGAAGAAGGGGATAGTGGGACACAGTTTACAAACCAGAGGTAGAGATCCAAATTACACTTAGAAGATATGGAAATGTGTGTGTGTGTGATACTATTGACCAAGTATTGAATTTTCTCTTCCAGGTTTCCTATAAACAAAACACATATTGAGAAATGTTTTTCCAGAATGGGGAATGGGGAAGCAGTGTGGGTAGGACAGGGGCTACCTTTGGCCATAGAAAGCACACACAAAAATCAGGCATTCCTGAAATTTCATCTGAAATCTTGGACTCATTGGTCAATGATCCAACAGGTGACAGATGGGCAGAGAGACATATTGATAAGAATGATATGTCTATCCTCTAAAACACTGTCTCCATTAACTACCAAACTAAAACAAAAAGTTACTAAGAACTTCATTTATACTTTGTAACTGTATTATGAAAAACACTTGCATTGTAAAAGACAAGGATTTTCTACCTTTGTCTTCTTTTGTCTGTTCTCAAAGGACCTTAATGAAAATATTGTTGGCAGTTGAAAAATTTTGATTAGGAATGCGTGATATTCAAGTCATATTTTTTTCCCCAAGGAAGAAGAAAATAAGGATACTTTTAGAAATATAGACACAATATATACATAAATCTGTGTATGTGTATTTATATCCATCTACAATAAAAAACTTGTACACAAACTCTAATACAGACAGACTACACATGTCTTCAAATATGACATTTTCCTATTCTTAGACAGGGAAATTGTTAGATAGCTGAGATCAATGTTTTATTTATTAACATTGAAAATGAAACCCAAACTTTCTTAATTGAATATGAGAAAACCTGAATTAATCTAGATAAATTGTGATACCACAAGTTAGATCCCAACATAGTCTCTTCATGGTGATATTTAGTGCTGTATAATATGTAGCCTTACCAGGTGACAAAAAATTACTTGGTTAGCAATGATACGTCACTGTGTGTAGAATCTATCATATAACACTGTGATTATGAGAAAATTGATTTAAAAAAACACAGAAATTGTATAGAACATCTATTTAATTATTTCAAGGATTAGGTATTTAAAAATCTAAATAGTAATAACAGTGATACAACTATATTTTAAAGATTTTGGAGTTTGTGATTTTGAATTGTTTTGAGATCCTGCATGACATTATATGGTTCAGTCTCAACCTGATCATAATCTTTACCTTTTTATTATCTGATTTTACTTTTACAAACAACTATAATAAAGCCATTCTTACTGATGAATAATAGAATTTTAAAAGAAGATAATACAAAGTAACATGGCACATTTTCTTCAGTGACTTAAAAATTACCTTGGAGGACCATTACAAAGATGAGTTCCAAAATACTTTGAGAAATGGCAGCATTAAGCAGAGGAACAAAAGAGGGCAACTTTGAAGGACAGCTCTCAATTAAGTACATAGTTTCTGTTCTTTAGATAAAGATCACTCTTGACTTTATTCTCAGCTTATATGCAAGAATGTTCTTTCTGGATCATACATTTAGAAAGAATAGTGAAGGCAGTATGGCATTAGAGACTGAGATGAATGGTGATGGACTTTCATAAGCCTCATTGAATTACAGAAATCTGAGGAAAAGCTTACAAAACAAGTTTGCTGCATATGTATTGAGCAGTAAGCAGTAACATTTGGATATGGAAATCATATGAAAATATTTTTGAAAGTATCAATAAGCATTCTTCAGTAGAGTGTAAAACACTCATGTCCTGATAAGTTGGCAGGAAACTATTTTAAGCCTCTAGTGCTTTGAAAAATGTAATGTGTAAGTACCTATTCCACTAGAATCAGAACCCTTACAATGTTCTTAAGAAAACAGATAAACTACCCAGTTGGAATAAACATGAGGAAGGTTTTACGTCTGTTTTCTCCTGGGTAGTGTGGCCTTTGTTCTCTACAAAGTGGCTGGAATATGAATATATATAATATATCCACCTATTATTGCAGACAGTCATGTGACTTGGAACCTGCTATCTGAAACAAAAATCACTCCTGCATCTTATTGATAATCATTGCTCGCCCTGTGGCTTTTGGTCTTGCCTTTGAAAATATTACCGAGTCACCAGTCTTAGTGATTTGTGTGCTGGCAATAATTTGTTTTCCTTGAATACAAATATAAAATTCAAACCTATGTCAAGAACTTCTTATGACAAAAACTTCTGTCAATTTAGGTAGCATGTGTATAATAATAAGCTGTACTTAGAAACACATAGTTACTTTCCAAGAGGCCAAACTCCCAAATATTAGGTGGCAATGTGGAAACAGTGATCCAGAAAGTAAATATCCAAAATTCTTAGCAATAGTTTTTGGAATGTAAGCAAGGAAAGACTTGTAAGTTCACCTGACTCTGAGATCCTATGCATGTGCCCAGAAATTCCTTCTAATTTTTACCTTGGGCAAAGAGAGAAAGATGGTTTCAGAATGAAACATTTACAAAATTGTCCACAATGGGGGTGAATTACTATATGGTACAAGTTGGCCTGTGCATTAAAATTTAAGAACAGTAAACATTCTGCAATTTGAAAAAATATATATATATATATATTATAAACACACACATATGTATATAAATATGTATACAGATAGATATATAGATATAGATATTAGATATAGCTATCTCCTAAAGTTTATATTTAGAATCTTGAAAGTCTGGAATATATTACCCTATGTACATAATGTTAAAAAAGATGGACAATTCACAAGTCTGGAGTGAATTATTTTCCTCAATTAAATTATTGTTATGAGCAATTATTTAAACATGTGTACTTAAATAAAATGGGAGAAAAGTACAATTAAGTATTTGAAATAAAATTTTCTTTGTCTAGGATATATAAAAAGAGATTAGAACAAAACCCACTAACACTAATGTAAGCTAGAGGCTTTAGTTAATAATAATACATCAGTATTATTCAGTGTACTAAACTATGCAAGAGATTAATAGTAGAAATTGTTTAAGAAGAAAATATATGTGGAAGCTTTGGACTCTGTGCATAATTTTTTTCTAAACCCAAAACTGCTCTAAAAATAAAGTCTATTTTTAAAAAATGCAAGGATTAAACAGGGAGAGAAGGTAGACAAAGACTTGTATAGTCAAAGTAAGGGGGATTTCAGGCCATTTTCATGGAATTTAAAAGATAACACTGTTCTGCATTATGTTGAATTTGACTTCTATTTAGCGCGTGCGTGAGTGTGTGTGTGTGTGTGTGTGAGTGTGTGTGTGTGTGTGTGTGTGTTATATAAATACTCATGCATCATCATTCTTATATTTAGCCCTGACTGGTCCTTTCAAATCATAAATAAATGTGCTATATTTATATAAGTATATGCATTTCAAAAAATATTTCTGTATGTGCAAATTTGTGATTGCTGTCTATAGTTGTCCTTTGGTCTTTTTTAAACATTTTTAAACAGTACAAACTTTTAAAGGCTCTCCATTACATAAGCACTTTAATTTGTATTTTACAAAGATATAAATTAATTTTGACACTTCTAGGGACATATTTCAGAGTGTTAGTTCCATGAAGATGAAATAAAATGTTCCTCATATCAGAAAATAATTCTGATCTCGTCCAAGTCCTAGCCTGAGAGGTGAAAGAAGATAGATAATGCTACTTTGGGAATTAAGGAACTACCTTTCCTGGAATAGGTCATAGGGTTCAATATCTATAGAAAGCATCTTATCTTAGGTTTCACAGTCTGACAAAGCACATAGAGAATGTTGTTCAGCTTTTTGATCACTAAATTTTCATAGATATGAAAATCCAGGAGATTTTCTTTGGAATTGCAGTTTGGGTGATTACTGATCAAACATAGCAGCGAACCAATTTTAGTTCCTGGGAAACTGATGGAAAACAGTTCTTTCAGTTCAAGGGCATGGTCATTTGACTCCCACATGCATAAAATCTCTCCTAGTGTCTTCAGGTCAATCAATACTGTTACAATAGAAAGTACCACCATAGTGTTTTGGGTGAAAGAAGGAATTGAAAATTAACAACTGAAGATTTCAATCTATTTTAGCAGCACATGTTAAAAATCTTCCAACTTATTCTATTCACTAATTTTATTACTAGGCTTCAAAATGCATGCAAGAGATGTGCATATTAACAAAAGAGAGTAAAAGGGAAAATATGTAAATTAGGAATCCTCATAAGACAGACACTTCTGAAACTATACCATTACAAGATTTGTTAATGTGTAGAATACATGCTAAGAGAATGGCTAAAGATTTAAGAGATTCCCTAGAGCTCTTTACTCAGTTATTCAACAAAACTGTTAATTGCCTACTTCCTGTCAGGTACTCAGACTCTGAGGGGACTGTCGATCAAGAATGGCACAGTTGAAAACCACATGACTTCACTCATACGTGGGATATAAAACTGAAAAAGAACAAGACAAACAAGGAAACAAAAACTCATAGATACAGACAACAGTTTAGTGGTTACCAGAGTGTAAGGGGGGAGGCGAGGTGGTAGAAGAAGGTAAAGGGGGTCAAGTATATTGTGATGGAAAGAGAACTGACTTTTGGTGGTGAACACATAATGCAATATATAGATGACATAATATAGAATTGTACACTGGAAACCTATGCAGTTTTGTTGACCATTGTTACCGTAATAAATTTTAAAAAACAAACAAAAAAACCTTAAAAAAAAAGAATATCACAGTTTCTCCACTCATAAGGCATGCAATCTGGTAAGTGAAAGGGACTGGAACAAGTAACTAAAAATGTGTTAGATATAGATGAAGGAGACGAAGGAGAAATTCAGGGTGCTACAATGTATATAACAGAGGGATCCAACTTACCCAGGGAAGTCTTCCAGTAAGGGATACTGACAACTCACACTTGGCTACATGACAGATGTGGGAAGGCTACAGTTCATAGTTCTCCTAGCTTATCATTCCTTGCAAAAAATATGAAATCATAACTCTCCAGAAGTAGCCCCTGGTACTTCCTTTTTGCTTTCTTATGTGAAACACAAATTCTATCTTTCCTAAATAAAGCTAACACTAAAAATTTAAATGCTATTGAAGTACATTTCCCAATGCTTTTGAGGATATCTTGGTTTTTACTGCTTTGACTTAAATACATGAACATGAACATGGATATAGTGATGTATATCATTTCAGGATCTGATTATTAGGTCCTAACAATTCTGCGTACTTAATAATGCTTCTTTAATATAACCTACATTGTTTATTCCAGGTTTCTTTTTTTAGAAAGCTTGTATTTTCAATTTATTCTCTGAAATTATGATCAAGATCATACATGGAGAAAATTAGGGCCAAACAGAACTAGACGTAGACATTCCTCCAAGTCAGGTACCGTGTCATGCTTGACTTGCTATATCTAGCCCCTAGTATAGTCCTTGGGAACTGACAAGCTCTCAAAATATGTATTCAGTGAAAATATATAACAATCTACATAATCACAAAGCTTTATTTTCCTTAATGGCAGTGTGAAAATATAAGAAGTGGCTTATCTGAATTTTAAACTTGAAAAGATAATACTTACCTGTTTCAAAAGTAATACTGAAAATTTACCTGAGTTGATAGATATGAAAAAAAGATAAGCAGGTAAGCTCTGCATTTAAAAAATAATAATTTTAAAAGCATATATAAAAGCATGTCAAATGGACTCTACAGAAATGTTGATTGTCTCAATGGCTTTTTCCACCATTTTAGTTCTGAAGGCCATTCAATAATTTATATCCCTGCTTACAATTTCTTCCTCTCTGGGAGCTACAGGGAACTCTGCCATGTATGACCCTTGTGTTGTGAGAGAAAATACGGAAGCACAGCCTGAATCTCAATAATCAAAACCAGCAGTTAAGCCCAATAAGTCATCCCTGACAAACAATGAAATTCAGTTTCCTGATCATAGGTTTAAACAAATCAAAACAAGGCACAAAATAGCTCTACCAAATAAGAACCAGAAAAGTGGTAAGTACCTTCAAGCGTTTCTTTATTTTCACATACAGAAAACATTTAAAATGTTAGGAATTTTAAATAAAAAAATTAAAATCTTAACGAATCATTTCAATGTTATGAAATGCTGCAATACGGAAATATTGGCTAGAATATTTTTTTTACAAAATCTTCTTAATGGGCCTTCTCTTTATATAATATAATAAAGTCAATCTTTTCAAAATATTTAGTTTAAATGTTTTAAAAATTACAACGCATTTGGAAATATAAGCCACTCTGACTATAAAGTGATGGAACAAAGGAATATGTATTTATGATAAACATTAAGTAAGGTAACTAATGCTCAGAAATAATATAAAATATTTAAATAATACCATGAAAATTATTTATTACATAAGCCTCTTCTTTGGGTGATAATTTGTTGCAATGTCAATTTGTATATATATATATATATATATATATATATATATATATATATATATATATATATTTTTTTTTTTTTTTTTTTTTGTCATAAAAGGAATGATGACTTTTGCTGGAAATCAAAAACTATCCTAAAATATATTTATATGTAATAGTAGTTAATTTCATATTGTGATGATTAATCAGAGGGAATGACTTTATTTTCTGCTGTTTTGACTACAAGAAATGATCTCTTCTGTTTTTATCCTATTATAAGGATCATTACAAAAATGGGAAACAATTAACACTGGGTTTAATGCCTGAATGCTATAGAGCTGAAGTAATTGCACTCAAGGTCTGCTAACTTTTTAATCAGGCATTTGGTTGCAAGCTGCTCGCAATTGATTCTGTGAGAACTAAGACTATCGAAGGAGGAAAGCAGGTGTGCCAGAAAAGCAGGCATGTTGGCAAAACAAATGAAAGTTTTTAAAAGGAAAAGAGAAAAATAAGCAAAACCAAAGGAAAATGCTTGTCAGCAGGCCATTTACTTGGCTCAGTCTGTTCCTGAACAAAGTCGGTGTGTGCACAAACACAGTGGTGAATGCCCTACTGACCTACTGCTTTCTAAGGTAATATTACAGCTTTACAGTGAGGAGCCCTGTCTATCCCAATGTGAGTGAACTGAGTTAATTAACGGAGTAGGCTTGAAATTTCCATATTCAGTAGAATTAAGACACCATCAGAGGTTTCTGGAATTACATCCTAATTAGAAAAGTTCCCACTTCTTCGCATTCAGGCTACTCGTTGATAAACAAATTTGGTTAAGTACTCTGGTCTCTCCTAAAAGAAAAAGGAATTCTACAATGTTCCTCAGAAAACTAATGATTTTTTTTTCTGTTTTTTCTTTAATAAGTGTCATTCTCTTACTGTGAAAGTGACTCTCGGCATGCTGCATACATTGAGAGGTGTATGTGTCGCTTAAGAGCACTGGGTGGGTAGGGGGGCATTTCAAAAACCCCTCCTGCATAGTCCCTTGAAAGCAGAGCCCCCAAATTAATAATCCTGTAAACGTGATTTCCACAAATAGAAGAATCTCACAAAAAAGCAGAAGACAAATAAATACTTATAATATTTCAGGTTTGAGATTTTTTGTGATGCTTAGGCACACCACAGACTTTCCCATTATACACAGAGAGGGAAACAAACGGCAGATTTGACCATTTACCTGGTGAATTCCAAGAGAGTTGATATTGCTTTCTTGAATCCCCAAAAAGGAAGCAAGAGCATTGGGACATTTAAAGAAAGATACAGAGCAGAAACACCTCTTGTGCCAGGATAGCACGACAAAGTAGGGCTAAGAAACAGAAAACAGCAGAAAGGAGCTTCCTCAAGCAAAGTCCTAGGAGCATTTCAATTATACCTGTGTTCCCCGGGCCACCAGGCAACCTACATTAGATTGTGTTAGGGTGTGTCAGGGCCCAGAATAAAGTATATAGAGATCAGTGAATTGAACACGTAAAGGCTGGCTCTGGGTGGTGAACACACAATGTGATATATAGACGACATATTATAGAATTGTACACCTGAAACCTATGTAACTTTACCAACAATTGTCACCCCAATAAACTTTAATTGAAAAAAAAACCACAACGTAATAGCCATTACATGAGCGCCTACTCCAGCTTCAAACAAGTTATGGAAGATGCAGTTCATTTGTGTGGATCATTTTAGCTTTCAGTGAGCTCTCCCTGATCCCCTCCCACTGTAAACAGCTCTAACTGTCACGTCAGCATCTGCTGTTTCTTGGTGAAGGGCCAATACAAATGAAAAGAAGGTACCCTGTACCTGGGCACTGGCACTGAAGTCCCTGAATCGTATGGGACTCTGCCATGGCCCTGAGCATTTCAGGAAAAACGTCAAGTAGGAGGAGAACAAAGCAGCCGGCAGACAGGAAGCCCCTTGATGGCTCAGGTTATGTCACAAGGGTGACTGTTGCCAGATTCACTAGGAGCTTTCTGACTCCAAATGTGACTTCAAACAATATTCTCATTCTCTGTGCAGCATTTACAGTAATTTGAAATTCAGTATTGAAAAAATCCTTTGGAATCCAATAGATCTGAGTAGTGCATGCGTGCATGTGTGTGTGTGTGCGTGTGTGTGTGTGTGTGTGTGTGTGTGTGTGTATTATAGTCCAAGAATTTGTGGAAACACACGACATAGTGTTTCCTCCTGCCACTGGAACTGGGAAAGGCATCCCGAACCTCTGGCACATTTGTGGGTGCAAAGTACCACCACTTACATGGATGAGCTGTCCATGCTGGTGTTGATTATAAGCTAAATTAGTCTTCCATGGCCTCCACATCACAGGAAAGCCTTGCCTTCTCCAGACTTTGATGGCTTTGGCATTTTTGTGTGAATGGTCTTAGTTTTCTGAAGTTATTTATAGCAACCAAATTTGTTTTGGAAAATAGTATCATCAGACAAGTTGGTTGGTTGAGTTGTATTTAATTTGCAAGTATTTCTTATACCTATACTAATTCTCCAAGTATAAATATATATATATATATATATATATATATATATTTTAGTTTGAGGTACCTATAATTTTTAAAGATCATTTTTTCATTCGTTTCAGGCTGCTGCTTAAACTATAGAATAAGTAATTCTTAAGGGTAACATTTGGTCATGACCCTGTATTGGTTAATTTACAATTTTTATTCCCATCTCCTTTCTCAATACATTCATGAATGTAAGTACATATAGTTATGAATTTCATCTTTTTTCTGTACTATTAACAAGTTATTTTTGAATTTAAAGCACCAAAACCATTATGTCCCATGAATACAATTTAAATAATTATCTATTAACAAATAGGTATTCAAAATATTTTCTTAAAAAGGTATGTATGCATTCTAGATTGAGGGTGTATCTGCAATAGGTATACTAAGACTGTGTTAAACGATAATTTGACAGCATTGCTTTCTTAAAATTACACCCTTTTTTTTTAGATTTTTTTATTGGGGAATTGGGGGGATGGGAACAGTGCTGGGGAATCGGGGGAAGGGGAACAGGCAGGTTGCTGTCATTTTGTTCTTCAGTCTAGTTGTGGAGGACGTTGCTTCACTGGCCCAAGTTGGCACCATCATTGCGCTCTTCCCTGGTGAGGCCGATCAGTCGCTGGCTTCTGGACGGCCGTTCACTGCGGCTGCTGGCCGCTCACGCTGGCTGCTGGCTACACACGGTAGCCCATGGCAACTCACTGCCACAGAAGCTGCAGCCTACGCCATCGCCGGCGACTCACGGCAGCCCAGCTCCAGGTTGAGCTGTTGTCCAGCATCTTAGCTGTGGAGGGCAGTGTCACTGGCCCTCCTATGTGGGATCCAAACCGGGGCCCTCTGGCGTCCCAAGCCAGTTCTTAACCATCACGCCACTCGGCCGGCCCAGCATTGCTTTCTTAATAATACATAAAATAATGATATTCTGTACTTTGCAATCTATGGCTTCTCAGATCTGACAAAACACTATGTTAGTAGCTAAGGGGAGGGAAAAAATGGAACTTTTTTTTTTTTGAGCATATATTGTTGTTTTCTGGCCATTACACTAGGTGCTTTGTGCTAATGATCATATTTCAACAAAGACCTAAGAACTAGTATCCTTGTTTTGCAAAGGAGCAAACAGACTTTAAGAGGTTCAGTAACTAACCTGCCTCAGGTCATACTTTTGAAGTGTAAGGGTTAAATCCCTTGCTTGTTATTTGCATATACTCTTCCCATTTGCAACAAACAAAGAGACACACATCCCAAGTAATCCCCAATGATAGGAAAAGATACTAAAAATTTTTAAAAATTAAAAAAAAAAACCCAAAGAAAATCAATGCTAAACTGCCTACTCTTCCACTCGTTTATAAGCACCATGAAGACAGGGTCATGTTTTACTGTCAAATATATCTGTAGCCTTAGAACACTGTTCAATAAATATTGGGTGAGTCATAGAATTTCAGCCTCAAAGACTTGTTTTGTGCATGCACTAGTCATCACCAAAGTGGCCTAACACCATCAGACTCATCAGACTCAGTTATAGGTCTAAGTTTTGCATCCCTTAGGGAGGATCACTGTTCCAAGTCATTCCAGAGTGCCCAATGCCAAAACAACTGCACTAAAACAGACCTTGGAACATTTGAAATCAGGTGCAGCTTAATGTGGTTTACCTCTCCATTTAGGGTATAGTATACTTCATGCATTTCACAGAAGAAGCAGAGAAACGAGTGCTCATTCTTTAGCAGGTTTTAATTTTCTTCCCCCATTTTAAAGCACACACATCCTGCTGCATTTTCCCTGAAAGACTTTTACAAAAATTCTGTTCCTGTTGTTGCTTCTGTACCCACACCCAACTGTCCCCTTCCTTGCCCTGGTCTTTTCTTTCTCTATTACTCCTCCTGTTCTCAACTCAGCTCCACCAATGGAATCATTAAAAATGTTGTCCGACATTTGCCACAAAGGTAAGCTGATTTGGGAGGAGGGTGGCTATGTTACTTTATTTTTACCTAGTACTAGTAAATGGGCAAGTTGCCAAAAAGAGTGGAGTGTAACTAGTAACTACAGAGAGGATGATGGCAGTATTTAAGATGTCATTGCCTTTTGCCTGTGCTGAAACCAGACTATTAACTACTGGGGGATTATCATCTACAGTGTCTGAGCAGTGCTAAGTATTTACATCTTTCCAATGTTCAAAGCCAGATGAAATACTCTCTCTCTCTCTCTCTCTCTCTCTCTCTCTCTCTCTCTCTCTCTCTCTCTCTCTCTCTCTTTCTCTTTCTTTCTCTTTCACACACACACACACACACCCATACACACACACACACACACACACACACACTCTAGCTTTCATTTGTGTGTTGAAAATGATAACATACCATTATGCAGTTGAGCAAATCATAAATGGTCGGAGCTTGGGATATGGAAGAAGAATACTGGAGAAAGATAAACTTTCCAGCCCAGTAAGGGTTCCTTGGAAAAGTGACACCACTTGTTTATACATCAGCCCCAGCTTTCATCCACTTGGAGACCCAAGAGTTGTCCTTGCTGCTTGCAATACTACATAGAGTTGAGGTCTGTATTTCTCTACCCCTCTCTACTTTGAATATTTTTGTTCATTGTTGTTGTTTTTTGTTTTTCTACCATTGGCAATATTAATTAATCATTTCATTCTCTGAGTAATAAAGGCTAAGTTTAGATAAGGAGTCTGTGACTAAGAAAGAGGAGTATGTTCAAATATTCATTACTGACTTATGCAACTGATTACAGTGACCAATCTATTCATATATCTGACTTCAAATGCCTGCTAAACTTACATGTCAAACCTCTCAGAAGACAAAAACAGATTTTTTGTTGTGAGTTTTTTCTTTAATATTCAATTTCTAACTGTGGCAGTAGTTTTAGGGTTCAACAATATAAATAGTTCAGTGATGCTTTCTAGAAATATATCTAGCAATCTATTTTTCACAATGTATTAGTAGTAGTTTATTATGAATAACTAAAATGTAAAACAATACATAGAAGTAATTAAATGAAAATAATTATTCAAATAGGAGTATATTAGTAAAAACATCAAACTATAAACAAAATAGTGAAAAATCAAGCCCATATATGAATCTTTACTTTTTTTTTTTGGACTAGGGTTTGGTGACATATCGGTTTAGCTATAGCCATAATTATGCCACCATTTCCTGCTTCCTTTAATAGGAAATAAAAATTCAGAACCAAGGATTTCAAGATGGAGAAGCTTATTTCTTGGAGAAAGTTAACTTAGCATTTCCCTTTCCCTGGCTGGAACTGAAGAATTGAGATAACTCTGAAACCTGACACTTTGCTCTGAGATTTAATGCCAGGAGTATGAGTGTCCTTCACTTTGATCCTACTTCCAGGAACTCCCTCTAAGTGACACTTCTCATTACCCCTCACCAGATCTTCCCCCCAGCTCGCTGCCTTTCACACGTGGTGAATGAGAACTCTGACTGATGGTACCAGTATTGTCTGCTGAGTAACACTTTGTCTTGAATGAGCAGTTTCAGGATCTTTTACTAATTAAATTGCTTTACCACTGAGAGGTCCCCTGAGGTTTACCCTTGTTTATCTGGGTTAGATCATGAAATCATAGTTGAGACAACCCTAGGACCACAATATGTGACTAATTCGAATGAAAATGCTGGAAATAAACTCATAAAATTGGTTCACAATTGTATCTGCACACGAATACAATTAGGTTCATCATAAACCGAATAAATCCATGTGCAGACACACAAACTGATGCCAGAAGGTGAGCCCTCGCTATGTGTGGACCAGGGAGCTATATGACTAGCTTCCAAATATCTATTTACAAAGGGAGAAGGGTGGACTTTGAACTATCTTCATTTTCTGGTTGATTTACACTTACAGCCATATAGTAATAGTTCCAGAGATCTAATAGCATAGCCCTTTGGTGTTCATTAACACATATAGTCTTTAGGGTATAATCACTCAAAGCCAACCAATAAAATAGTTCAAGCTGATTTTTCCACAGTAGGTTAGTGCTGTGACATGCTGAAACATTACTGTTTATGCATGTGCTTTGTGAGTGTGTGTGTGTACTCACATGTGCATGTGTGTATGTTGGGGAGTGGGGACGGGAAGGCCTCCAGAAATTTTAATTCCTTCGGTGTGCTAGTAACTTTGAGAGAAAATATCAAGTATAAAATATGGGACCCAGAGAACTGGTAAAACAAATGATTCAAAGGCAATTGGGAAAACAGGACTTAAATGTCAATGAACTAAACAAGGTTCCTAATTTAGATTCATTGTCCAAGGTATTTCCTACTCACATCCAGCAAAGGCACTGGCGTGTGGAAGGCTTTCATGCATGTTTGAGGCGATCAGTGGGGAAGGATGGATGGGCAGATGAAGGGTCAGTGGGTAAAGGAAGGAGTTGGTACAGGGCTCTGGTCTGTTGCCTCCAGCTCAATACCACTAAAGGGAAATAAGAGAAGGCAAAGAAAAGTAAGACCTAGATAATTCAGTTTCAAAACAGAGTGTGTTGTGTGAAACCTATACAAAAAAACCCCAAAAACTATGAGAGAGACAATTAGTGGCTAAGGTGATTGATCTGAATGGAAACACTTTAGCTTAGATTTCAAGTGTCATGTTATTTTCTATAACCGTGGAATATCAAGAGACACTTATAGTTTTAAAAATATTACGACATTGTATATTTTAAGAGACACAAATATTTTTTCATCTTTTTGACAAATTTGTCTCTATAGGAGAATCTTAACCATCATAACCTAAATGATGCGAATGGAGGTAAACAAATATACAGGTAAATTATCCTATTTCTGATTAGATTGTAGCACCTAATGATATGTATTGGCTTATGAGATTTCAAAAAAAGTTTGGCAGAATTTTCATTTATTTTACCTAGAAGGTTGATGTCCTGGGATATTTAAAATTAAGGTGTCTATTTATCCAAAGCAAATAATAATAATAATAATAATAATAATAATAATAATAATAATAATAATAGTAATATACCTCTGTAACCATTACTATTATTCTATAACTCTGAAGGCAGCGGGCTCTTTCCAAATGTGGGTGAAATAAAATCTGGGCAGAATCTGACAGCATGAGAGGAAAATGTTGCTGAATTAGCACTGTGTGAGAGGCCTTGGGGCATAGAGCATATATTATCGTCTTTGGTAGTAAGTGACAAAAAGAGATTTGAGAAATAAAGATGAAAGTTTTCATAACTATGCAAGTATCAATGCTAACAGAAAAGTGGATTATATCCTAAAATACGTAAATTATTATTCACAGAACACATGAATATGCACATGTGCATTTCTGCAAACAACCCTGACACCACTGACCTATCAATTATTACTGTATTTTCTGACACCTGAATTAGGTGCATAGAAAGAGCCCAGGCATGAAAATGAGTTAGCCCTTCAAAATCATATCCTAATGGTCTTCCCTTTCAAACACAAGGTTCACTCTGGTTTAATTCTGTAATTCGTAATTTCCTGTTGTGACTTGGAGTTGCGTGCGTGCCTTGGAGGTCCCACAGAATCCTTTTTGTGTAGAGCTGGATCTAAAATGAGGCATATGTTAGAGCTTCTTGCACCAGGCCAGACTCTCATCTTGCTCTGCACCCCACAGTGCTCATCCAAGTGAAGAGCCATCTTTGAAGGCAATTGGAGCCTCTTGCTTGGCTGAACACCATGGAGCTTGGAGCAAGATAAAAAAGGAGCCAACGGCTTTCAGCTGCGATTTTGCTAGCAGGACACACTGACTCCATCCATATGGACCACTGTGAGGTAAGTTCTCTAGTCCCTTATCCCCATAAACAATGCTATCTAGTCTAATTGGCCAGCAGTAATTTCCATTAAAAAGCGAGAAAAGTGTCTCTAAACATGTTAAAGGTTTATTGCATTGGAATTCTCTTCTGAATAATTTGCCTGCTTGCATACATAATTATGTCATTTACAGCCTGAACAATTTTATAGGTGATGGTATAAAGACAAAAAAGAAATTCCTTTTATAGAGTTGCCATTAAAATAACTTACAGTGATGCCATCATATCAAGAGAACATTAGCGGCAGTTTGTTATGACTTCTGGGAAAGCTGGAGGTTGAGCATGGATACTCCCCTGCAATAGCAATTTTCAGATCCCTTCCTAAATAGCTACATTTTATTTTTCAAAATGAAGATTCAAATATCTCATTTAATACATACTAAATTTTAAAAACATTATGTAATATAAATTATATATATATATGGTGGGTGTGTGTGATCAAAATATAAAATAAATGGGAAATTTTGAATAAAAAGATTATTACAGTAAAAGACACATTGCCATTAATTCCCCTCAAAATACTCTCCCTTGCTTCAAACACACTTATCCCATCGTTCTTGCTAATTTATGAAGTGGTTCTGGAAGTCCTCTTTTGTAAGCATCTTTACGGGCATTTAAGAAATGATGTGCATAGAAAATGGCCTGAGAAATGGGCAAATGGTTTCACTCTCCATCATGACAATGCTCCGTGTCACACATCGCTTCTGGTATGGTAATTGCTGTCAAATAAAAACATCACGGTGTGTCCTCATCCACCTTATTCACTGGATCTAGCACTGTGCAACTTCTGTCTCTTCCCCAAAGTCAGAATGATTCAGGACATCGAGGCAGCCACGACAGTGCAACTAAAGACACTCACGAAAGAGGACTTCCAGAGCTGCTTCAGAAAATGGCAAGAAAGATGGGATAAGTGTGTTCAAAGTAAGGGGGAGTATTTTGAGGGGGATTAATGGCAATGTGCCTTTTACTGTAATTTTTTTAATGTAAACATTCACTATACTTTCTGATACATATAAATAAACATATATATGTATATTACAGTTATATATAAACATTTTGTTCAAGTGATTCTGATATGTCATCAAGTTTAGAACCACCCTTCTAGATAATATTATGACTCCTAAAAACTATGAAGTCCAAGAAAGGATTCATTTCTTTAAGTGGAGAAATGTGTCTTATTTCTCCTTTAAACTATGATCTATATTCCCCATGAAAAGAACTATGCTTAGAGAGGCCAGCATAGTTATAAACATTTTAGTTTTCTCAAGTCTACTCTGTGCAATGTATCTCCTACTCACACTTCTTCTATATTCTCGTTCACTATCTTTATTTAGCTAAGCACTTACGCCTTCTTACCAGGAATATTTCTAAGGCTTACTCCTATCTCTCCTCCCAGCCTCTTTCTCCCTCAAAACACACACAAAAAAAACATACATAATCTTCGTAAGGTAGAAACAAACTACACAGTGTCTTACCAGTCTCTACATAATAAAATGTGGCCTTCCCACACAAGTTTTGAAACCCTCAGGGGAAAACCCAGCAACCAGTCCACTTTGTTCTATTATTTTCGTTTGCCAGCATCATCCTCGTGCCTAAATAGAAAGCAACCTACTTTCCCGATGATGTTCTATATTTTAACAATTCTACGTTCTTTCCCCTTACTGTTCTCTCATTTTATTGGGTCCACTTAATATTGCCCAACTTCCTGCTCAAATCCTGCTAGTTCACTAAGATCTGTATCAAATTTTACCTCTAGAGGGAAGACTTCCTTGGTGTCCCAGATAGACAGTTTCTGCCACCTAATAACGCCTTTGGCTCTTTTGTCATTGTTGTACATTTTTTAATGTACCTCTGGGACCCTTGGCCTAGACTGACTATTATTTATGTGGTTATTTTATGCCTGGTATTGTCCTCTACACATGTCTTCCCCTTGTATATGCTCAATATAATTTTAAATTGAATTATTGATATAAATTCATTTAAGCTAACACTTGCATCATTCACGGGAGAGTAAATGCATGCTGGCAAAATTGATTTACTTACGGCTTTGAGAAATATTAAACTAGGGTGGGAAAGTATTCCCCACTAAGGGTGAATAACAAAGGGCTGTTTCAAAGCCATCCACTGCAGAGGGACATGGGCATGACCCAACTGACATCCCATAATCAAGCAGATATCGTCTCTCTCAGGCCCATCTTTGGGACCTTGGGCCTAGACCTCGCCTTCTAATCAGGGAAACCAAGAAGGCTTGAAAAAATATATACAAATAACATTGCAAACGAATCCAAAGCTGGGAACTAAGCACCCGGCTGTGTGTGGGGATGGAAGCTGTGACCAGAAGCCAGGCTGAGTCAAAACCACCACTGGTCGTCATGGCAACAGGGGCACATCCAAAAGTCAGAGCTGGAAAACAGAGCAGGTCGAATGTGGAACAAGCTGTCGGTCAGAGCAGGGAAGCGAGGTCCAGAGAACCAGACTAGGTCCCAGCCAACGAATGCTCCATGCCATGCAGGCTGCAAGGGACTTTCCTACGTGAGTCCAGATGGAATTCTGCTGGATGTCTGGTCACTGCTCCAGCTGGCTCAGAGTTCCCTTTGCTCCTTATGCACAGATTATTCCAAATAGCTTCTGATGTTTTATGGTTTTCTATCTTTTGGATGCACTTGAAGCAGCCTCACAAGGCTATTTTTTGCCAGAAGCTCCATAAGGTGACCCCATTTGTAAAGAAATGCCAGAAGTAAGTTAAAGCGTAGCTTTGTTTTGTTTTGTTTTAAAATTACCTAGAAAGATACAGCCTATCTTCCTGTATTATAATGAAAGAGTTCAAGAATTTTCACCGTGCTAGCCAGGCAGAGTCCAGAGTGAGTTTCCAGGAGATCTGGTCTACAAAGTGTCATTTTCTCCACAGAAAAACACCTATTTCTCTATTGCTATTAATAATGGTGATCAAAGTTTCTGATACAAAATAGACTGTAGTGTGAGGGTTAGGCATGTTATCATATTACATTAATTGCTTCCTAGTAATACCTGAAATTGATCAATGCTTGGTTTGACTTGCTATATTCCCAGGATTAGCAAACATATTTGAATAATATATGAAATATAAGTTTTATCTTTCACACAAAACTATGAGGTGAATTATTATAATTATTATTATTATTATTTTCCCCCTCTTTTATCATTAATGAAACTGAAACATTGTTATACTTGTGAACCAAACAAGAAGAGGAACCAGGATATCGAGAAGGAAGCCATGATGCCAACCTTAGACTCAAAATATAAAAATCTATTTGGGCACATCATGCTTTAAAACTAGTAGGGTGACTGTCAGCACATTTTATCTACAGAAGTGAGCAGAGTAAGCTGAGAAAGGAGAGAAAAAATCTGGCAAAAGGGATGTAACAGTGGACACAATCTGCCTTTCCTAAGATAGTGCCTGGCTTGATGACTGTATATGAGGAAGGAAAGAGGGGAGGAGGGAGGATGGGGAAAAAGAGACGGAGGAAGTTAGGAGTGTGTCATCATGGAAAGCTCTTTACCACCCGTACGGCTCTCACAAATGTGATGGTTTATCACCTATAAGAGCTTTGTTATTCCCAAACACTTTGATGTTTTATAAAACATTCACAATGGAAATATAAATACACTGGAATAAAAATTTACAAAATCGTTGTTTAAGCTGATCTTAAGTTGTGTCTGTTTTTTTCTCAGTGCCTTTTGAAAATACAAACCCATACATATTGGGGTTTACTGGAACCCTGAATTATTGAACCAAGTCCAACGGATCTAGTAGTTATTGACGATAGGTTAAGAACTCCAAGTCTATAATATTTTATTGCTTAACAGCTTTTATATATCCTTTTGAATTATGAAAGCCTAGGCCTACATACCCCTACAATTGGGCATGCTTGAATTTGTTCTTGTTGCTATAGGGGGTCACCAATTCTATTCCACTAATGACTCTACTCCTGACAAATAGAACACATATCTAGCCCTGTGCACAGTGTTATATTCTATATTGTTATATTTTACCAGTATAGTTTGAAAACAAGCTATATTTAGTTTCTCAACTAGCTGAATCTTAGTAAGATTCTGTCTATGTAATATTAACTAAATATTGGGGGGAGAAAACTGCAAATGTGGTTATGATACATAGATTTAAATAACTGTAGCTAAAGATCATTGTAAAGATTTATAACTAGTAGCAAAAAGACAGAATTATGTATTTCTGTGTACATGCAATTTTACAGTAGAATAAGCACAATGAACAAAATCCATTGAAAGATTGGAAAAGACATGAGTTTCAGGAGGTTGGGAATTAAAATAAAGCTTACTTGTTTCCCCATTTCTCTAGATTCTATAGCTATAATTCTAAGGGGCCTATATACAGTAAGGTGGGTTAGGGTGATTATTTTTCTCTGCCTCTTCTCTTAGAACAGTTTGAAAAGGTGAATGATAACTATAAAACCAAAACATTGGAAACTTTTTTTTATAACTAAATGTTTTTTGTTGGCCTTCAACAAAATTTGTACACATTATTTTTTTTCCTACAAGTTTACCTAACCTCCCTTCCCACTCATCTCACTAATTCTCCAAGATCCCAAATCCTAAATGTTTCCCTTTAGCATATCAATCCCACCTACATGGTGGCTGCATACCCACAACTTCTCTGTCATAAAGTCCCTAAGCCCTGAAATACTGTTTTTGTTGTTGTTTTGTTTTGTTTTTTTACTGTCATCCAAACTTCATTCATGCTGTTAAAAACAAGCAGCACAAGGAGCTCATTTGTTTGAATTAAGCAACTCACAGTGAGATATGAATTTCTTGGTAAAATGTAGATGGTAATATGGAGTGGTGATTAAAAACAAAAAAACAAAACACAAAGCCCTCTAAGGACTTCCATAGCACAGGCTTTCACAGACCAAACTTTTAGAAGCAACTTGTTGAAAATCAACTTTCTCTAAAGAATCTTTCTGTCTCCCTCCTTTCTTTACAAAAACATTTGTTGAGCATTTACTATGTATAAGTTAGCTCCTTGTTAACGAAGAAACAATTTGTATTCTGTACCCTCATTTCTTTTAATCTAGGTATTTAATAGTTTTTACTCTTTCATAGTAGCATAATGGTCTCACATTTGTTTTCAGTAATTTCTGCCCCACTGTTTTCAGATAACTGATTTGATAGAAAACACATTTTCATGCGCTTTAAGGACATATTTCACCTATAGGTTGTGATAATAATTGATTCATTTAATCTTATTTTGTGTTTGGTGTTGGCTATGATTTTACCTCACTGAATCTAGTTCAGTTGTTTTGCATCTGACAGTAAGCAAATGGAATATCTACATGCACCCGTGCCCATCTAGGGCTACGTATATGGACTTTGTTTCTCGCTTTCACTACAGGGGTGACATTTAGCTAGGGATTGGTCTGAAAACTAAAGAATACAATTTAAAGACACAATTGTCTACGCCCCCATTTCCATCTATTTGTATCTACAAGTTCTTGTTTAAAAAAAAATCCGACAGTAAATTTGCCACCTCTGCAAACAAGAATGGAAATTCAGGTTGTTTTCACTCAGAAAATGAACCAGTTTCTCAGCAACTGTGTTTTACATCTGACTTGTCTAACTTAAATTGCATGTCCTTGGGGCGGAGAGCGGCCTTCTATTTTTTTTTTTCCTGCAGAGCCAAGTATCCTGTCACTGTTCTATAAAACAATAAATAATGAAGCAAATTGAAGATGTGTGAATCGTGCTAGGTTGACAGAAATGGAGCCAGTGTTCTCAGAGGTGGTACAGCAGTATTTCCTAACAAGCAGCCTGAGCTACTCTGCAGCTTCTCAGAACCAAATAATGATAGAGCATCAGAAAGTGTAGGTAAGGAGAAAAGTAAGCAGACAGCAAAGGTGTAAAACAATATGTATTTAGAGTTAAATAGTAGTGGCTTGAGCTGACACACCTATATGAAATGAAGAAAGTATTGAAAGGTCTTTTAACCATCAGGCATGTTTTAAAAGTGTCACTTTGTAATTAATTATTTGAAAAAATACCTCACAAAATTTTTACTTTATACTTCTACTATGTAAATGATAACACTAACCATAGATACTCATACATGTTTAAAAGTTTTTACTTAGTTCCTCTTCTGAAGAGCCAAAGTACCTCTTCTTAGAGGACTTCCTTGACTGTATTAAAAGTAGAACCATCCTCAAATGTCTCCCGAACATCACTCTCCCACTATCCCATGTGATTTTCCTTCTACAAATCATCCCTATCAGGACTGATTTATTTAGTCTTTTTTCTTTTTAATCTGTCATATTATTAGAATATGAGTTCAATCAGGGGAGTGGCTTTACCAAATATCATGCTGGATTATGGGAGGTACCAATAAATATTTGTTGAAAGATATGATTTCACTGACATGTGAAATATAAAACTGAAAACAAAAAAAGAGCAAAACAAACAAATGAAGAAACAAAAACTCATAGACACAGACAATAGTTTAGTGGTTACCAGAGTGTAAGGGGGGAAAAGGGTTGTAGATGAGGGTAAATGGAGTGAAATACATGGTGATGGGAGGAGAACTGACTCTGGGTGGTGAGCACACACTGTGATATATAGATGATGTACTACGTAGTTGTACTCCTGAAACCTATGTAACTTTACTAACAATTGTCACCCCAATAAACTTTAATAAAAAAAAAAGGTAAAGAAATGGAGCTTTGAAATACAATGAGCAATTTAAATAATCTGCTCATTTTATTTAAACAAAGAGTGTAGCACGCAGTAGGAATTCAATAAATGTATGTTAAAAGAAGAAAAGATTGGAAATTTGAGATAAGAAGCTACATGAATATCATTATCTTAATTACGGGTTGGGATCCAAATATTTAGAGCAGCATCTTTTAAAATATTGAAGCTTTACCAACTTGGCAGCATGACTTTCTTAAAATGTATCTCATAGCATAGCATAGCCATGTTAAGGGGAAAGAATAATGTATAAACAAAGACAGAAATTACATGACACTAACTGAAGCTGAAAACATGTTCTACCTAATGTTGGCTGTTTCCATACCTTCATACATATCAATCACTATTCACCACTATTCCTGCAAAATTTTGGTCATATAATGAATGTATATGATATTTATATGTTACAAATTGAATTGTGTCCCCCAAATATTGATATCCTAATTGTAGTACCTGTGAATGGGATCTTATTTGGAAATAAAATCTTCGCAGATGATCAAGTGAAAACGAGGTCATCAGAGTGGGCCCTAACTTAACATGACTGTGTCCTTAAACAAAAGAGAAATTTGGACACAGAGTCAGATACACACATTGAGACACACAGAAAGGAAGATGATGTGGCATCACAGGGAGGATGCCATCTACAAATCAAGTAACACTGGACACTACCAGGAGAAACCAACTCTGCGGATACCTCAAGCCTTCTAGCTTTCTGACCTCTAGCCTCCAGAGCTGTGAGACAAAACGTTTCTGTTGTCCCAGATACCCAGTTTTGGTACTTCATCACAGCATCCCTCGCAAACACCATCCACTCTCAACTTTAATGGTTGACATCGCTACATAGGCCTAATATCCAGATATTGGCTCAGTCAACTTATCATGTTACACGGCATCCATTTAAATAATTTACATTATTTAATGATGTTCAATAATTTATTTATTTAAATCATTATGTAGTTGCAATTAATTTGTCTTCCTTGTATCATTTTCTTGCTCTAAAATTAGCTGAAAGTATCATGCTGTTGCCATTAACACATTTAAGAAATTATATGACGTAAAATTTGGAGATAGTATTTGGAATTATAATTATAGAGGATGTAAAATTAAATATTAATACATTTTTCACATAAAAAAACATGGAGAGTTAATTTATAATGTTTTGACCCTCTTCAAATAGCATACAACAGATTTTTCTATCATCACCAAACAAAATGTTTAGTGTAAGGAATACAGATAATAAAATAAAACATTTTCAAACTTTATGAAGCTAATTACAGGAGAGTGATTTACAAATTTTTACTTATATCCATAGTAAATAAATGCCCTAAAATCAACCTTATCTGATACAGTTATAAAAGGAAACTTCAGTTATTTTTCTTAAACCTTAAAAATGCACATTCTACTTGAGTACAGTTTAAAACAGAAAGAGCTAACAATTTATGTTGACAACACTTATGTATGTAGAGCAAATTCCCACTTTACACCTTATTGATTTAAAAAATGATTGAATGTAGAGGGAAAACTAGTAGTAGAGTTTAATACTAACATAAATGGGTCCTGTGGGCAAATCATTTTGTAAGCCTGTGCTGTACTCTGAAATTTTATAACCTAGAAAAACACTGCCATTGGTCGTTTCTCTTCTACATGCCATAAATTTGAATATAGGAAATTTTCACTAAATATAAAGACTATCAAAGAAATTAATTAAAAATAAGAATTAGAGCAAAATGGTAATTATTTTCCTTTCATATTTTTCAAAAAAACTAACACAAAACTGCACCACAATTTTGGATATGTGAGTTCAAATCAATTATCTGCTATAATAAATATTTGCCTTTAATAGAATTCACTTAAATTTCATTAATATTTATTTCACTTCTCTAAGATGCTCTGAACATTATATTAAAAAACTCAACAAATACATTTTCTGTTATAAAGATATGAAAAGCTACATTGAGCCTTGATATAAAAGTATAGTTAACTGATGCTTCCAATGAAATAATGAGAACTACCATTAAATTACATCTCCCAGTATATTTAATTTTAAACCAGTCCTGACCATCACTGAATTTAACCCTTGTCTTGATTTGTGCTTCCACCTACTATTCCAATCTTAATTGTTGTGGAGTTTGTTTAATACTACTGGAAAATTAGTTAGGAATTTTACAGGGATAAAAAATTTAAACTCCTGATGCCTCAGTTTTTTATTTGTATAAAGTAAACTGAAGATTTTAAGATAAAATCCTACATTTGCATTTTGTAGATTATTTTATGAGTTTCAATTATCTAAGCTAAAGAATAAAATTCAATAAACAAATGACAAAGAGCTATGTGTTCTTTTCAGAAGCCTGTGGTTTGTGCCTTTGCCTATGGTTTGATTTTTATCCTAGAGCTCTTTATTGAAATCATAAACATCACTGTCATGCAATTTTGAGTAATACTTTTTAAATAACCAAAAGAAATGCAAACATATCTGGCTTTCAAAGTTGCCAATCTAATAGATTTTGCAGAGAACCGTGCTGATAATTGTTTTGTATATTATCGCATGTTTTGGGTTCTAAGTCCTGTCACACCTCCTGCAAAGCAGAGTAGTCAAAAATGCTCTCTTTAGATCAGAATATACATTTAGGACAGAGACTTAGATAAAGGGCCAAATCTTTCATGCATGTATTTAGAATTACTTGCAGGTTAAGGGAACATGTGATTTATTCAAATTGAAGATCAGGTGTCATAATAATGACTAATTGCAGCATGGTTGAGTAGGTAGTGTTAAAATAAATGGGATCAAATATGTGGTGATGGAAGGAGAACTGACTCTGGGTGGTGAACACACAATGTGATATATAGATGATATATTGCAGAACTGTACACTTGAAACTTATGTAATTTCACTAACCATTGTCACCCCGATAAACTTTAATTTAAAAAAATATTGCTAAAAAAAGACAACAGTACCTATCCTGGTTGCCAGATATTTGCATACATTATTAATTATTTCTTTAAGATAGCTTTTAATAGGGAGACTTAATACACACACACACACACTCACACACACACACAAAGGACATACTACGGCATCTGTAATCAGCACCTCGCGGACATCACTTCCTTTCCTGACCCCTCCTGCATCTTTCTTCAGAATGGTAAGAACAGCTGCCATGATACCTGGGTTTTGACTATAGCTCTCTTACCAAGAATGCCTTCTTCTTGTGTAAGTTATTTATGCACTCTGTGTCTATTTTCTTATTTACACAAGGGGAGGTTTAACTTCTTAGGTCTCTTTCCCATAAATTCTGTAGTTCTCATCTCCACCTTAATTATTCTGGTCTATATACGCAAGTATTGCACAAAGTGATCTGAAAGAGCCAGGTTGCTTATTTTCCCCCCATCCCATGCCCCAACCTTGGGTAACAACTTAGTACTGCATCTAGACAGCTTTAACTTTCACAAATAGGTACTTGCTTTGTAGATCTAGATTCTGTAAAGGGACAACTATCATTTGTCAGTCTCTATGCTATTTTTTTCATATATTTCCCCTCAGATTTTCACAGCATGAGAGATCACAATTTTAGGAACTTCATTGCATGCTGCTAAGCTTGGCATCCCATATGAACTTTGCATTTCTACTGTTACTGTTACTTTTACTATTACTTTTTAAAAATAATGAGAAATTATTTGCCTGTTACTTAGCATGGTTACTTTAAAAAATAGTGAGAAATTATTTACCTTCTATTGGGTTGTTGGAAAAGTCATGAAGTATTTTGTCTATGTTTTTCAAAGGTCATTTATTTATATAAAGAAAAAGATCAATCAATGATATATTGCCCATTTTGTTTGATACCTTTGGTTATCTTTCAGTGAGCTTCATAATTCTTTGTTCATAGAAAGACCTGTCTTTATTTGTGAAAAACTGAATAAGGTGCTGATTTACAGCCTCATCTGAATTGAACGTTATACCCCACAAAGAGTTTTGAAGAGAGCGAAACAAGTGGAAGTCTGATGGTGCAAGGACAGGCGGGTATGGTGGGTGTGGCAACACATCCCATCCAAGCTCCAGTAATTTTTGACGGGTGGTCAAACTTGTGTGTGGTCTCACGTTGTCTCGATGGAACACAACTCCTTTACAATTAACAAGCTCTGGACGTTTTTGGATGATGGATTCATTCAAACTGTCCAATTGCTGACAGTACATATTTATATTGATTGTTTGGTTCCTTGGTAGGAGTTTGAAAAACACATCTTTAAAATCCCATCATACTGAGAACATAACCTTCCTCTGATGAATGTCTGCTTTCGAATTAATTTGTGGCAAAATATCACATCGGGACCAAGGCCGTTTGTGCACCACATTGTTGTAAACAATTCCCTTCTCATCAGTCACTTCAAAAAAGGATTGTTTTCCTCACGTTTGATGAGCACATTGCAGATGTTTATATGCACCATCAAATGAACTTCATTGAGTTCATGCAGAACCCAAATATCGAGCTTGCTTACATATTCCAGCTTCTTCAGGTGGTCATGAATGCTTGAATGATGGATGTTCAACATTTCTGCAATCTCTCGTGTTGTGTAACATGGGTTTGACTCTATCAATGCCTTTATTTTGTCGTCATCAACCTCAGTGGGCCTCTCTGATGGAGAAGCGTCATTGAGATCAAAATCACCAGCACGGAATTTCATGAACCATCATTGGCAATGACGTTCTTGTAGAACATTGTCACTATAAACTTTATGCATCTTTTCACAAGCTTGATGTGCGTTCTTCCCTTTATGGAAGTAAAAGAGTAAAATATGGTAAAAGTGCAGTTTGGTCTTCCATCTTCAACTTGTTGTAAAATCTCTAAAACTCAACCAAATCACTCAATTTGTGTTTAGAACGAAGCTAGAACTGTCAGTTGTCAAATGACACAGCAATAACATACATGCAAATGACTCTAGTACTTCCAAAAACGAAGTAGTGCCAACTGTCGCAAACATGCATCATGACTTTTCCGACAACTCAATATTTTAATATGCCTCACTGAATAACTCATCTTCTATAAAAGAGGCCATTATAATTATTGCAGTCCAATGAAAACTTATTACATATTAGTTATCAAATTCTTTTCCATTGGAACATGCTTAAACATTTGTTATTTTTAATCAGTACCAAATAATTGTTTGAAATGTTGCAAAGATATTAAAGGAAATATTAAATACACCTCCCTAATAATAATGCTCCTAATCCTCAGGTCACTTAAAATATATGCTTAAAACTTCGAAAGTTGTCCACAGGTTATGAATTTACTTAAGATCACATAGTTAATTATTGTGGAAGCTAATCTCTTCACCTAGGCCTATTACTCCAAACATCAAGGCTCTTTTCATTTATTATCCTACTCGCTTAAAAATAACTTTTTATTATTGAAACAAAGGATTCATGATGTTTAACTATCACCTATCTCTTTAAGAATCTAAAATCTAACTAAGAAAAACCATTCTGTATTTAAATATGCACAGGTGGGCCTCTTTCTACTACTGGTTGGCATGCATGTTTTAGAGTGCAGATTATATATATCCTAACTGTTAGATCATAAAACTATAACCCTCAGGTGTACAGAAGCATTGTTTTCTGTAAAATATATATTACAGTTAGCAATCCTACCATAATTTATATATTTATGTTCCCTTATACTACTAAAATATAACCATCTATTTATGTGTATTAAAATTTCTTTTAGATCACACTCAAGATGATATAGATGGTGATACAGAAATATCTCGAAGGTTAATGGATTGACCACGGTTAGAAAATCATTAAAGGGTACACAGCCATCAGGGTAACTGTCATCTTAACTTCTTTATAAAGCAATTTAGAAAACCATAAACACGATGCCCAGACAGCAATTTTAAGATAATAGAATTTTAAAAAATGCTATCTAATCAATGTGAAATTTCATCTTAAGTACCTTGAAATGAGAAGAAATGCATGTCTCAGTTAACTTATAACATGCCACTAGTCAACAATGTTTTCATCATTTTTTTAAGTTATATAAATATGAATCCCATTATTTTCAGCTCTAGGATAGTAAGTAAGCAGGTTTAAATGTATATAAACAAGTTTTTAAAAGTGAATAGGCAGCTCATGCTGCCTATTTTAAAAATATATATTAGTTAATGTTCTGCTTCAGTGATAGTTTGTTTTCCTTTTAAAATACTTGCTTTGTATTTGAATATTTGTTTAAAAACAGAATTGTAGTTTTATTTAAAAATTAGAAATAGTAATTTCCCTTTTTAACTGCAGTTAAACAATCATAAACAGAATCCTCTAAAGGAATCTATCATATTGTAAGCTATTCTTTAAATTTTTAAAGCTTCTGATTACTTTATATAAAGTAGATACATTATGGTTCTTATTTCCTTCCCCTATTCCTGGAGTAACTGTACAAACGTTGGCCTTAGCTTTCCCTCTGGGCTCACTTTATCCCTACTTTATTATTTTAGTATAGGCTTATATTTAAAGTTCATTAAAATTGTAAAAAATATTGCAGTAAATTGTTGTCATGGTTAATCATGTGCTTTTTTTTTTTTTAAAGATTTTTTTTGGGGAATTGGGATGGGATTTTTATTGGGGAATTGGGGGAAAGGGAACAGACAAGTTGCTGTTGTTTTGTTCTTCAGTCTAGTTGTGGAGATGTTGCTTCACTGGCCCAAGTTGGCACCATCATTGCGCTCTTCCCGGGTGAGGCAGATCAGTCGCCGGCTTCTGGATGGCCGCTCACAGCGGCTGCTGGCTGCTCATGCTGGCTGATGGCTACACACGGTAGCCCATGGCAACCCACTGCCACAGGCGCAGCAGCCCACGCCATCGCTGGTGACTCATGGCAGCCCAGCTCCAGGTTGAGCTGTTGTTCAGCATCTTAGCTGTAGAGGGCAGTGTCACTGGCCCTCATATGTGGGATCCGAACCGGGGCCCTCTGGTGTCCCAAACCAGTTCTTAACCATCGCACCACTCGGCCGGCCCTTAATCATGTGCTTTTAAATGTGTATAACATTAAATTCAAATGAAATGAATTTAAGAAACACATAGAAGTATAGCATTTATATCTCATCTCCATTACTCTAGGCCTGGAAGACTCCTCAGAATTTAGTAATAATTTAAAATGCATGAACCAAAAATTGAACACAAAACCTTTTATATAGTACAGAAGAAAGTCACTGAGGTCCTTAATATACATTATTGTATTAAATATCAATTTTAAAGATTTAGAAACTAGGGTTCAGAGTAATTAGCAACTTAGTAAGAGTTAATGTACATAATACTTGTTGTGCCCAGGCACTGTTCTAAGCATATCCTACATACTCAATAATTTATTCATGTGCAAAGCCAAATCATTATTAATCAGCAAAGCCAAAATTGGAAACGAGGCTTGTCAATACAAAATATACACTCTGCACATCAACCATGCCGAATATATGGGAGAAACATTTAATAAGAGGAAAATTTTCTTATGAAGGAAATAGGATAAAAATTGGATTAGTAATTGAAAAATGTGAACTCTGAATATTACCACTCAGATGCTGAGGGCCATGGGCTACTCATGAACCTCTTACACAAACAGAAACATCATTACAACTGTAAATATACACATATGTGTGTGTGCATGTGTAAGTGTGTGCGAGACAGGGAGGGAGGGAGACAGAAAGAAAGGGAGAGAGAGAGAGATTTTTCTCTAGGAACTGTGTATTATACAATTTTTTGTGGGTTTTTTTTGTATAAAGGTTAGAATACCAGTGGAAAAACGTCCATACCACAATTTGAGCACAGCAGAATAATCTCTCCAAACTGGTTCCCAATAATTAATGAATGTCCTTTGAATACTCAGTGATACTCTTGGGGAACCACACTGACTGAGGAGGCCCAGAGAACTCAGAAGACTCAGACCTAACAGGCCACACTGTAGTCCATTTTCTGGGCTCCCAAGTTTTCACTGGTGGGATGAAGTGTTCACCAAGTTCTTTGTATTCTCAACCTGTTTATTTCACTAACAATTCTACTGATATTATACACATTAATTGGCTATTATGAAATGTGAACTTGCAGTGACATATGAGTGCAAGATACATTGTTTCTATGAGGATTAAGTTGAGTACTTAGGAAAACCTTGATGAAGTTGCTAAAAAACTCTGTTGAGATTTATATGAACAATCATAGGAAAAGTAGAGAAATATTCAAAAAATCTCTAAGGATCCTCTACTAAGACTCCTGAAAACAAAATCTAGAATTCATAGTTTCTAATACACTTATTTGGATGTTTCTGTAAGAAGAAAGGGGCAGAGCTCCAGTAAACACACAAAGCAGGCCAGTGGCCTGTATATTATATGTTCCAAGGTAAATACTTTAAGGTATGCATTTATATATTTAACCTATCCATTATGATCACTTTGGATGAATGACTGTATTGTATAAATACATTATTTATGTTCAAACAAAGCTTTAAATTAAGCTAATTGTCCTCTTCCAGAATTTTCTAAATAATTTAAAAGCACCTATCATCAAATTTTGAACATTTTGTGCACATAATTCATATTCTGAAAGGCAATTTTATTATAAAAAAATTTAATATGGTCTTTAATAATTCCTTATTGTGAAAAGCTATAAAAAATGTTTATTGTGCCATAATAGAGATACCACCATTATTATAGTGTCAGCTTAGTGTATTTGAAACCTTGAAAAGGTTGAGCCCAACTGCATTTTACACATTGTGATAACACGTCCATTCAGAGGCACAAGCCCACATGAGTAGAAGCAGTGGGCCCAATAATGGCCTTTTTGAAGCTTTTAGGCTAAAGATTACAATATCCTCCCAACTCAACATAACCTTCTCATGTATGCTTAATTTTTTGTTCCAAATTATTATTGCAGTGCTCTGAAAAATGAAGAGCAGTTTTAAATTGGAATTGATGTATCTGAAGCCTGCATTTTTGTATGAATATGGCAATGTTCATGTTACAGTAATTTAATTGCAAAAGTAAATCCCCAATAAGATTATTTAAATGTTATCTAAGATTATAGAGACACAATTGCTTTCAGTATTGTAATATGAATAGATTTCCAATGCCAAAAAGAACAGTTTCTATAATTTTTATATGCAAATACTTTTGAAAATCACCTTACCATACATGGCAAGGTCCTGAACGCATCTTTAGTTAGATGATCTTTTGGAAATTCTATTTAAATAAAGGCAGATGATTTATGGGACAAGCCATCATATGAAATTTCTTTTTGTACATCTTCTTTAGTGCTACTAAAGAATTCTAATTATCAAGCTAGGTTTCCACATATTTTTCTTCCTAGTTATTTCTTTGGTAAGAATCAGCACATGTGCTTAAGAGTTTAGATTCACAGGTTCAACTCCTGATAACTTTGGCGGATACGTATGGAGGATAAGCCATGTTCGAGGCACTCTGGGAGCTGACATCAGAGGACAATGGATGTCGGGTGTGTGTTGTCACCAAGGAGCTTTTCAGGTTTATACTGCACCATCTTGGACTCCTGTGAAATTGATCTCATTCTAAGAGCAACAGAAAAAATATACATATATTTAGATGCTGATTCAGTGTTTCCTCACGTTGTAATTAATGACCATCCTATTTATAGGTAATTTAGAAAGTTTCTTTTCATCGATAAGAGACAGAGATTAATGGGAACTTGCCAGTTTAGAATGCAGCCAATCAATCAATCAATTAATTTTGTAGCCCATGATACTTAATGCACGGTTTATTCTCTAGGTAACTTGGGTAGTTTTATTTGAGTTAGTGTATTTCATATAATGTGTTAGTATTTTACATTTAAAAACAACTCATATCCATTTTCTCAGTAAGAGTCTTTGTTTTCTAGGAGTCTGCTATTTCACAAAGTGTTTTTGGACAAGTTTACAGTTTTTTCCGGTCTTACTTTCATGCATGGGTTACTGTCATGAAATAGAATTCCATTATCATTTATAATTTCCTGTTTTGATTAATGGCATTTCAAAAGTTCTACAGCTTTCTAAATGAACGTAAGGGCTACTACCAATGGGAACTCATACACAATGAACAACACACACAAAACAAACGCCCCAAACACAGAACAATACACTTCTTATTCAAGGAAATATGATGAATTTAAATGTAATGTTTTATAAATAATACTTTTGCTGCCAAATATAATTCAAAAAAGGAGAAAATAGCAACAAAATTAATGTGCCAAAATAAATATGAACCATGTGTGCATAATAACAATGCGTAAGACAACATAGAAAATAAAAAGACTTTCTTATTTTTCAGGTTTTCACTGCAGTGCATTTTTATATTCTCCTGTGAACTATTTACATTTTAGGAAAGCTCTGGTTATTGAATTCTTACAATTTGTTACCTGATATTATAGAAAATATTTTGCGGTCCAGTTTTGCTTTTCATTCACTTCATTTGTGAAAAAATTAAAGGGTAGATAGGGCAATGGCATCATTTAATGGATTGTGTATCACTGTTAATGAAATGGCTTAAAATCTTTCACTCCTTTTAAACTTTACTTTTTAAAACAAGATGTGATCAAAAAGATATTTGGCTACAGCTCACTGAGGGGCTTCAGCTCCCCAGGACCACAGATAGATCGACCCCAAATACTCCAAAAGGCTGTTGCAAATAGAAATCACATAAAAAACCAGCTCAATTATACTCCCACTTTCCTTCAAATTCTGTTGCATCATTCCAGCAACGCAGACTGCTGCATTAACTGCTGAAATGTAGGGCAAATATCTCAGGCATCTTAAAATGTTCCACATGCCCTGGAAAGACTTGTCACAATGGGTTTGTACATTACAAGTACACTATTTGTATATTTGATTAAATAAACCATTGCATTAATTTTTTCCTTTTTTCCAATGCCCACATGACATATCGCCAAGCAAGGATTCCAGCTTTTGGAGTTTTCGTTTGAAACAAGAGCCTTACATGTTTGCAAGAATATTCATTACTAGGTAGAAGGAAATCTGTTGTTGACATTTATTTACATTGGACATTTAACTTGACTTAATCAAGTCTTTCAGTTATACAACCCTGATCAACTGAATCACAGTCCTTCTTAAATTCACAGTCCCTCTAAATTCACAAAACATGCTCCTTTTTCTATTGGGCTATATTCCAAAATACTTAACAAGGCTCAGGTGGCCTCCATCTATCTCTGAGCCACTTCTTCATTTTTACCCCTTTCCACTGGCCTCTTCCTTGTCTCCAAACCTCAGCCTCTGGAGCCCATTCCCGTATTTGAACACATCACACTGCCTCTGACTTCTGGTGCTTTGGAAATCTAGTATCTTTGCTTGGAATACTCTCGTGCATGACTTTTGCCTCCAGTCTTCCATTTTTTACCCAGTGAAAGTCACTTCCCATGGGTTTCTCTGCTACATGCTCTTCAATTAAACATTGTACTTCTTTCCTTCCCACAAGCCACTATACTAGTAATAGTTAGATATCTGTTTTCATTTATCTCACAGTCCTCATAAAACCATGTTTACTTCTTTATTCCAGGGGAAGTACAAGGCCGGGCACACAACAGGCACTTCATAAACATGTGCAGAGCTGCACTGAAGTTAAAGACATGTTTATCAAATAGTGTACATATCAGTGTAAATATATGCACTTAACAGCTTGGGGTTGGGTTTTGTTTGTTTTGGTTTTAGTTCCCATGATGCTGCTGTCTTGTGACCACTGTCTCTTTATAATTAAAATGCCTGAAAGAAGATGCCTATGACTGAAAGTGCCTATATCTATATCAATATTGCTCAGTTGTTGTTTTTTTCATTATCACATGGCTAGTCAGTATTTTTCAACATTTTTTTCCTCAATCGCCCCTGCCCTGTGAAATTTGAAAAACACATATACCTACACTGTACAGCTGTTTATGTACTATTCATAACCATTATAACAGCTAAGACTTTTTTTCCCCCAATAATTAATGTTCACCCCTTAAGGAAACATTGCTCCTATTGAGAATGTATATCTATATTTATATCTACTTATCTATCATCATTTTTATCAGGAGAGAAAAAAGAGGGAAAGAGAAAGTCCCAACTAAGCACTCTTTGATGTACGGTTTCAGCTTCTCTTTGTAGAATCTTTTCCCGTTTCCAGCTCAGTCTCAGAGTTTGGGTCTGCCCAGCAGCTTTGCACAGAAAAAACAACATCCCCCTTCCCGATGGTTCTGTTGGTCTCCTGGCTATTGCGTACTTCACAGAGTGTTAACAAAACATTAATTTGTATGGAAATATTAAAGTCAGGATGTATTATAATTTCATATTTTCATATTTTATATTTACTATAGTTATAATTTTATTCATGTCAGTTTCCAAATGAAATGTTTTATGCGTTCCCAACTAGAATTAATTTTCTTTATCTAATTACTTTCAAAGCCATATCACAGTTGAAGCTTTGACAGCTATTGGTGGCATTAGGATCTGTTCAGTTTCCACAGGCAGCTTGAAAAAAAATAACTCTCTATGGGCAAGCATCTCAGGAGCAGGGAAAAGCCACAGTCTTGCATGAGCAGCTTCAGAGAGAATGGAACTGCAGCCCTATCTCTTGCTTTCTCTGGCTTTTATTAGTCCACAGATTGGTTAGAAACAAATGGCAGGGGTTTGCTGGGCACGTTTTACAATGTCTCTAGGAACCATTGCCTTGTGAAATCTACCTGCAGTGGCAGCTGTCATTTAAATACAATGTCACAGGAGGTGGATGGCTTGTAAAGCCCACAATCGAGGGAGCTTCAATGACGATGGCAAGTCTAAAAGTTACTTCCCACACGCTACTCCACACCCCGTGACTGAGCAGAGTGTGGGAATGGAGTCGATGGAATTGTGATAGATAACTATGATATGGGGGGTGAGAGGGCAGTGGATGGGGGGGGTTGTTACTTTGTGAGGGGTGAAAAGGATAACTATTGCATTGTTCTGTACATCTGAAATGAATAATAAAAAATAAAAAAATAGAAGTTACTGCTTGTTTGTCTCTTTTTTCCCTCCCTTTTGCTTAGCAGGCACTAAAAAACTATCTGTGCAACCCCAGTTTAGCTCAGACACATTGTCAATTTACATGACAAGTTACCCTTGTCACCAACCATTAGTTGTTTCTCTTCACGTAATCGTCCAATATCACATTGGCTTAAAAAAACAACAACAAGCATTAGTTATACCAAACTGAGAGAAGTTTCCAAAGGTTCTCAGTTTCTCATCCCCACACTAAACCATGGGCATTATAATATTTCATTTTGCAACTCCCATGAAATGCCTACTCCAGTTCAGTGGATGCACTCAGGGCCATATCTTGATATTCACACTGGCACTCACTGTGCTGGTAGTACTGTGTCTATGTGCTTCACTTTATTTTTCCTCACACCAACCAATCGAGAGAGCTGTTATTATCATTCTGTTTATACAGATGTGGAAACAGGCTAAGAAGAAAAAAGACCTGCGTTACAATAAACAGCCAGGAAATAGTAGATCACAGGTATGAAGTTATGCACACGGAACCCACAGGCTTAATGTTATGCTGAACAGTTTTTTATTCATCATTACATAACACAGTCAATTGTATTTCTCTCTCATCCGGGGTACCCAAACTTTAGACACATTTCAAATTCAAATTCAAATTTAAGCCCCTTTAGTCTCTCTAAAGTAATGTAGTTCACAGTGATATTTTAAGTGTAGGAAGTCATGTGATTTTGTATAGAATAATGACTTATCAACATCATTCCACATATTACTATTTCACTTTTGTAGATTCTTTGCCTTAAATAGATCACCCCCTGAAAAGTTAAAAGGTTTTAAGGGGAGGGACTATTTCTGATACGTCTAGTACATTTTTATAATGACTAGCACAATGCTTTGTACATAATATGAAACTGTAAGAAAAAAAATCCTTAGATTTAGTCATTGCTGGCAAATGTCTGGAGTTACCATACACTCCAAGAAAATAAATGACAGCTTACCCTAGTCTCTTATTTGACTCCTGCAGCATAGTCAATTAAGAGTCCCGTATTTTAATTGCAATTGTGCCCTCAGTTATTCCGTATTATCGGTCATTTTTCTGATTTAACCTACCTATCGTTATGTTCTTATTTATCAGTACACGAATAAACATCTGAAATTCTTTGCACAAATTATACAACTCTTGGGAAGTTCGCAAGTATTGTAAGTCAGATCTGCAGGGCAGACACACAAGTATGAGAAAGCAACTGAGCAGCCTCCAGCAGTGGCCAAATAGTTCCTGACCTAGTAAATTAAGAGATCTTTAGCTTCCAGGTACACAAAATTATTACTGCAATTGTCTCTCAGAAATTTGCTCATTAGTTCCCCTCTTGTTTTCCAAATAGGAAACAAAAAGACATATACATATATATGAAGGCAGAGCAAGATGCCAAGTAGCGCAATGGTATGAACATTATGACTTTAAAAAGTAATCATAGTGACTCTTTATTAGCAATGAAGAGAAACCAGGCTTCAAAAACTTTTGTGGTAACCTAGAATCCAGAATAGACAAGTAACAGGCTTCAAGGTGGAAGATATCGTTGCAGCTAAATGGCTGTAACCTTTCACAAATAATTTAACTTTCTTAATTCTTAGTTTCTCATTTATAAATTTATTGGGTTGTTGGAAAAGTCATGATGTATTTTTGCAACAAAAAACATAGAAAAAAATACGTCATGACTTTTCCGACAACCCAATAGTTAAAATATATCCTACCTATACTTAAGTGTGTATATCCCTAATCATTTTACATGAAATATTACTATGATTACAGTCATCATTATCACTACACATTGCCACATTTTTCAAAACAGCTTTTGATGAATTATCATGAAGAAATAAAATATTACACTATAAATTATTCACCTAAAATGTTCCCAGTTAGCCAGTACTAAGTGTTACCTAGTGATACATATTCTTTCATTGCCTACTTTTGTCTTGATTGGCATTTTTACGAAGCCATTGTTATTTATTTATTGCAATGAAAAATCATGAAGTTGGACATTTTTTTTACTTTTTTTTTTTTTTTTTACAGCTGAGCCATCCTGCCACCTGTTGGCAGCTCAGCGGCAGCTCAGCTAGGGCCTGGACTTGAACCGCTGTTGCTCAGAGCTCTCACTCTTGAGCGATCTCTTAACTAACTGAGCCTCTTGACCGGCCAAAATCATGAAGTTGGAAGTTTACAACTACTCTATACAAAATTTAAAACAAGAATTGAGTTATAAGCTTTGTCTATGAATTCCTGCTTTGATTTTAGAGTAGGTATTATATTTGTATTTGGCTTAAGAAGCATTATCCTTATTAAAAAGTAATATAAAAGGAAGGGAAAAGGATACTTTATGCTTTGTCACAAATAGTTTCCACCTTATGTAAATATAATAATTTTAAATCATATCATTGATTATATATATACAAGGAAAGGAATTGTTTTGCATTCCATATCTAAGAAAAAAGTATTAGCTCTCATAATGTTAATTTTGAGAGCTTCAAGTATGTTTTATTAATAGAAATTTATTTTATTTATTTAAAAAAATCACCTCATTTATTTCTGGAAAACTCAGTGTAGTCTTCTAAATCAATAGCCAAAATTAAATAGCTGTAAGATGACTGGCTTATTTATTACCTTAAGGGAACAGCATCAATTTGGGAGTATGTCAAGTTACTTGAAGAAGTCATCTGACATACGCTCAATAAAATATTTGCAACTAAAGAAAAAAAAAACAGTCTCCATATCTTGGTTATTGTGAATAGTGCTGCAGTAAATATAGGGGTGCACATATTTTTTTGAATTAATGTTTTGGATTTCTTTGAATAAATACCTAGGAGTGGAATTGCTGGGTTATAAGGTAGTTCTATTTTTTTATTTTTTGAGGAACATCCATACTGTTTTCCATAGTGGCTGCACTGAAATGCCCATCAACAGAAATTGGATAAAGAAATTGTGGTACATTTATACAATAAAATATTACTCTGCCATAAAAAGAAAAAAATGAATTCTTACCATTTGCCACAACATGTATGGACCTAGAGGGTATTATGCTAAGTGAAGTAAGTCAGACTGAGAAAACCAAATACCATATGATCTCACTTATATGTGGAATTTAAAGAACAGAATAAACAAACAAACAAAATATATTCAGAGATACCGAGAAAAAAAACGATGGTTGCTAGATGGGAGGGGGTTTGGGGATGGGTGAGAAGGTGAAGGAATTAGAAAGTACAAATTGGTAGTCACAAAACAGTCATGGGGTTTTGAAATACAGTATGGGGAATATAATCAGTAATATTATATAGATTATGTAGGGTGCCAGATGGGTACTCGACTTATCTGGGGGATCACTTCATAAATTGAGTATATGTCTGACTACTACACTGTACACTTCAAGCTGATGTAGATTAATATTGAATGTCAACTATAAAGAAAAAAGAAAAAAGTCAATCTTTGTTTTTCCATATGCCGAAAAAAATCATATGACAAAATAAATGCTATTTATCCTCTAGAAAATATGCATTGATTTTATGGTCCACTATGTCTGAGTGAATAAGAGTGCAAGGTGGTAGTGTAACCATTTCTTCTTACTTTATACCAATTTATCACATTTGCTAATGAATGAGTAAATTGTTAGGTGAGTAATTTGCTAACTAGTGGCAGACCCAGGATTTGAACACAGTCCCCATCCTTTCCTTCAGAGGCAACATTCCCAGGCCGTGTACAGGACTAGAAAATTGGGCACCACTCAGTTTAGAAAATTCTAGAAATACAGATTATCAACCTTTTAATTATAACTTCTAGACTTAAATCTGAGGAGACTGAATACGGAGAAATGGAAGTTTTTAAAAACACTATTCAGCATAAAAGGCCCTGGGTTCTAATTGTGCCCCAAGAAAGACATGTACAGTTCCACAAAAAGTAGGATCAGATACAGTTTGGACAACTAATTTAAACGACAGGTGATCTGTGAGACACAGGGTTATTATGAGAGGAGTATGAGTTTCTCTTTCTTTCTTTCTTTCCCTTTTTTTTTTTTAATGGCAATCACAAGCTCCAATAAACTGGGCTTTGCTTATGTGGCCAAACAGAAGAATATGCTTGATTCGAGATTGATAATACTAGGAAAGAAACTTCTATGAATTATCTTCAGAGCTTTTTGACATAATGATTTTTCATTTTCTAGAATTTGAAATTTTTAAGTGCCATTCCTTAAAATTCTGCTTTATTGATGTCTATTTATTCTTTAGTTTTTCCCATTTTGTTTCACTTACTCCTCTTTTTTATTTACTCTGTGTCATAGTAATTCTTTTTTATAAAGTCTGCAAAAATATACTTCCTGGGCCCTTTTCCTTCATGTGTCTTTATGTGTTATCAGACTTTGCATGCACTCTAAACTCAGTCATCACTCCATGTACAATAGATTTCTACCAATTCTACATACCTGGTTTTGACACCCTGTTCACGTTGTATATGTTGAGTGTCCAGTTACCTATTGGACACCCACCACTATGTATTCTACTGGCTTCTAAAACTTTAGTATCTAGCACAAAAATGTTTTGAATGAATTAATAAACATACAAATCTAAATAAAGTCAAGCATATTTTTGCACCTTATTCCCTAATTTTGGTCACTTACATCTCATCCATATATGTGTACATTAATGCCAAATAAGTATGTGAGAGTTATTATTATTTTTTAGTATATGGTTTTGAATCAATTACTTCACTAACAATGTAAGTTTCCCCAATTTAATCCAGTGTGTTATTGTTCCAGTAACAACTGTCTGAAAGCGGTTATACTATGGAAACCTAATAATTAACAACAATAAATATAGTCACCTTACATTTTTATAGCACTTGCATAATTCCAAAGCACTTTCTCATCTATTACCTCATTTCAGCCACATAATATCCCTGCTATTATGTATATGGCACACATACGAGCAAATTCATTGTAGCTACCTGCATAGTTTTTGCATCCTACTGTTAATGTGCTCCATTATAAACATATTAATTATGCAAGAAAATATATTGCCTCTGGTGGCTGTCTGGAAAAAAAAAACTAAGGACATTTAAAAACTTAAGGTAAGGTTGCATTGAAAACCCATAGATTCAATAAATAGTTGTTCTCAACCATAGTAATTATGCTTTAAAAAATACCTTATTACGGGAAACACAATGTATGTATCTAGCCACTAGGATATGCTATCTTTATGAATTCTGTTGGTATTTGTTCATTTTCAAAGACAAAGTTTCAAAGTTTTAAAGGTTTGAATTTAATTTACAATATGAATCCCATCTTCTCATGGAATTCAGCACCATTACAGGTTACTAAAAAAAAAAGACGAAATAAAAAAACAAAACACCTTATACAGCCCTCTAGTGTTCCAAAGCTAGAGAGACCCTCCCCCAGTAGAAAATACTTGTGAGCATGGCTAAACTTGTCCCCTGACCCATCCCCTGTAATGTGGAAAGACTGCTGACAATACTACTGCTAGGAGCACATACTGTTTACGTTATAAAAAATCATAGCATCGGCAGTGGGAACTGAACTGTGCTCATATCACTAGGGAAAGAGAGCTTAGTACATGACAGCTTAGAAACTGCCTTCATGGGGAAAAACGTTCAGATAAATCAATTCTCTGCAGGAAAATAAAGAAAAAAATAATAATTTGCTGTGTACGTATTTAAACAGCTGACTGAAGAGTTTATTAGGCTTGATTACAGGCCTTCAGCGATAGCTGTTGCTTCTTTTTCCTTCTCTCCCCCTCTTCTAGTGAATTCCTATTGACAGACCCTACAGCTATCCTCTCAGAAATCATATAAAACCTGACATCGCTAAAAAATTAACCTCCAAAAGGTGTCTTCGGGTGTTGCCTTTCAAATCAAATTTTAATAGACAACTGCAAGCTGAGAGCTCATTCTTTATAACCTGATCACTAAGCACCATTCACAAGCTGCCCCTGGTCTGCAGATGGAGCTATTGACAAAACAGTATTACTATCCACTTGAGAAAAAGCAGAGCACAGACTTGAGTTTTATTAAATCTTTATATGTTTTATGGACTATGCCTCAGGTCATATCTTACATATTATCTTTTCAATTAAAAGAAAACTATCCTCTGAAAATTAAAAACAGCTTCAAAATTTGATAAGTATTATCTATCTTGGTTACAGAATTGGACCACATAAAACTTACATTAAAAAAAAAATGGAGATACAAGCCAGTGAAAAGTGATTCAGGCACGTGGATGAACTATGTAATATAAGAAACACTAGCATAGAGATATACTCTGTATGTCATTCCTTTCTCAATGGGAATATAGAGCATGCACACTAAATTATTTAACATTTAGTTTCAAATAAAAACTTCTCTGATGGAATATATATTATATACATGTATTATATATACACACATATATATTATACATAATATATATATGTGTGTGTATGTGTATGTGTGTGTATATATTCTGAATATATATATATATCAAATAGCCAATAGTCACAATATAGCAGGTTGGTGACATTGTTACTTAAGACAATCTAAGTATGGTATAGATGCATATAGAACTGTGTTATTTTAAAGTTGAAAGGAACTTTGTTGATCATCCAGATAAGATCTGATTGATTGTTTCATAGTTAGAATTCAGGGATTATTCATTTATTCTTTCAACAAATACAAGTGTACCTCATATGAATGGTTACCTTTGGTTGGTATAAGGATTAAAGAATCAGATAAACCATCTCCTGTTCTCAAGAAGTTTACAGTTAAATTATATACATAATAGACACATCAAAGGTTTTAGGACAGTGTAAAGGGTCATAGAAACAAAATCTTTCTGCAACAAAACACATATTTACGTGAAACTTATATTAGTATCTGCTCAGAATGAAATGAAAGAGTCCTAGTGAATAGACTAACCAGATACTAGAACACAAGTGAGACATCTGTCCTTAACTATGAATTATATAAGGAATCTCATGAACTTGGTTCTGAGATATATAATACTACGTTTTTTAAAAATGTTAACATTAAAAAAAATACACACTTTTTTTATCCCAATTTAAATACTTTTCAACCACTTTGTACTTCTATTGACATGGCTAGAATAACAGCACACTGAATTTCTGTCATTATGGAGTGCTACAAGCGTACTAGAAAATAACACATGGTCCAGTATATTGTCAGAATACCTTTCCTTTTGTGTTGTATTGCTGTAGAATTAAAAAATAATAATAAATAATAAACTATAAATGCTTTCCTGATTATTTTTTTATATGATAAGCAATAGAAATTTCTTTAACAGAGATGCTTTGCATCTGAAAATTACTATAATATCTGTCTTGATATCTCAGAAAAAATAAACTTAATCACTATAATCACCACTGGGAAAACAAACCCACATATTCTATACTCATTGAAATTAGAGTTCTTTAGAAGAGAATAAGAGTAAAAGAAAGAAAACATGCATTATATTCATAAAAAAGTGTTGAGTGCTGTAAAATACTAAAAGTATGATAATGATGTTTTCAAATTTCATATTTAAGTCATAATATTTGAAATAATGGCCAGTATCTTTATTTCTAACCTCCAAATAGATGTTCATTATATTTACTTTCATCGAAACTATGACATATCTCAAAATAAAAGAGTTTCCATTGATGGGCTTCAGGGATGCTGTGCTACCTACTTAAACCCGGGCACTACTTGATGTCCATGGAAAACAAATTTTAGAAAATCAACCATCATTCATCTGAAGCTCTGGCTCGGTATCTTGAGCCATGGAGCATTGGGCTTCTGAATTTTTATTTAAAACTTTATACATCAATGTTTAAATCAATAGCAGATTGACTACATGATGTCTGTATTATGGAAAAGTTTTTTTTGATATAAACTTCCATATAGCATGAGATTATTTTGTCAATCTTTAATTCACTTTGTAAGTTATAAATTTGAGTGACACAACAGTTAGCCCTGAAGGAAACTTAAAACTATGTCTTTATCATCAATGTATCACCTGTTAGAATTTCAAAGAGAAAACATTTCCTTGATCATAATATATGAATTATTAAAAAATAAAGGAAAACTTAGTTTTGGTGAATTTGAAGCACTGTATTGGTTTTGAAGATCTTAGCATAATTCAGTATTCTTCATCTCTAGTAAGACACTCAAAAATAAGTTGTGAGATGAAATAAAAAATTATTTTCACTCTACAGGTATTGATTAAATTTCATATGATAGGTATTGATTAAGGAAAATGATATTCTTAGGTTTAATTTCTAGTATCTAAGATACTTGGTTACAATCCCAGGGCTGTCAAAGTAAATGAGTATATTCACATAAGCCCATACTAATCCATAATCATCTACTTACACATTGCATTTCAATATGATGTATCTTGTCATATAGTATTTTACACAGATACTCTTAGTTATAGTATACCAATCTAACTTAGATATTATAGACATTTCTTTTTTTTTTTTTTTTAGATTTTTTTATTGGGGAATTGGGGGATGGGAACAGTGCTGGGGAATTGGGGGAAGGGGAACAGGCAAGTTGCTGTCGTTTTGTTCTTCAATCTAGTTGTGGAGGACGTTGTTTCACTGGCCCAAGTTGGCACCATCATTGCACTCTTCCCAGGTGAGGCAGATCAGTTGCCGGCTTCTGGACGGCCGCTCACTGCGGCTGCTGGCCGCTCACGCTGGCTGCTGGCTACATACGGTAGCCCATGGCAACCCACTGCCGCAGGGGCTGCAGTCTACGCTGTCGCTGTCACCGGCGACTCACGGCAGCCCAGCTCCAGGTTGAGCTGTTGTCCAGCATCTTAGCTGTAGAGGGCAGTGTCACTGGCCCTCATATGTGAGATCCGAACCGGGGCCCTCTGGCATCCCAAGCCAGTTCTTAACCATCGCGCCACTCGGCTGGCCCTATAGACATTTCAATTACATTTAGAATTACCTTCAATTTTTATTGTAAAATATTCCAATACAGTTGACCCTTAAACAACATGGGTTTGAACTGCACGGGTCCACTTATATGCAGAAACTTTTCAATATACCCATGTTTCGCATGGCAGCTTCAACAATTGGGATTCGACAACAGTATTTTGATTGGCAGTTGGGAATCTGTGGATGCAGAGGAGCTATTGTATCATAGATCTGCACCAATTTTTACAAGGAACTTGAGCATCTGCGGATTTTTTCAAGGGGGGTATAGAACCAATCCTGTTGGATACCGAAGGACAACTATTGTTTTAGGGAGTAAGAAGTTATACAATTATTTTCAACTGCAGTACCCCTAACCCCATATTGTTCAAGGGTCAACTGTAATTGCATTATTTAGAGATGTGCTGACAAAACAATTATATACAGTTTCTAATAAAAATAAGTATCATTGTATACTAATCTATCACTAGACATTTATCAACATTGTACTGTACTGGGCACAGTGGTGATATAAACAAAGGAGTCAAATGTTTGAGGAAAACTGTCCAAAGATACCTCCAATTCAGGGAGCTAAATATGACACAATTAATACAATATGAGTGGTACAATATGATGCCAGATATCAGGCTCTTTGTGGTGGACTAATTTTAAGTTTAGAGACGATTCAGGTACTGTGTTATCAAGTACATTTATCTAAATAACAGCAGGCATAGATTCTAATCCAGGGTCTACCATTAACCATGTCATCTTGTCAAAATATTTTACACTTTATGAACATTAATTTACTCATCTGTAATTATAAGAGCAACACCTTCCTGCTTACATCACAGAGTTGCAGTATTATACTTGGTTTTATAAACTTTGATAGTCTTAAATTTGTCAAGTCTCATTCAAATACATATTGATTAGAATTCACTTCTTAGATTTTGCTATCTTTTTCAGTAAGCTTTTTATATTATTGTACTAAGGAAAATAGAAAACACTTCTGTAAGATTCTTACAGAACCCACAGATAAGAATGGAAAGTAAAGGAGATCTGTTAGGTGCTATAAATCATTGTCACTTGAACATAGTAATTATCAATAGAGACTTGGTTATAAAATTATTTATTAGATATTCCTAACTCATGATTTTATTAAATCATTATTTTTTAATTCAAAATGTCAAGATGTTTCCTGAGATTACTTTTTATGGACATTTTTCCAATTGTTTATATATCCAAACGCCCTAGAATCGTTCAGCTGTTTTCCAATAACAACATTGCTTTGGCAGGCTTTCTATTTTGCCAAATTGTATATCAAATGGTTCAAATTGTGCCCTTCAAATTGAAATATGTGATATGCTCACATGATAAATGACCGATATGTTATTAGGTTGGTTTAGTTAACTAGTCCTAATATTGGTAACATGAAGTAGGAGAGGTGGATAGGACATTCCTTTATCATCTGTAAGACAATTTTACATGGCAAATGGCAGGGTCCCAGTTCACAGTTTTACACGAGAGCGTAGAACATATTGACTTGCCTCCAGTCACAAATTACCTCTCAAATATTGAAATATACAAGAAATTAACTGAAATAAAGATGGAATTGCAAAGCGGCATTGAGCAGCCTTGCTGGTGAGAGTATAGGAGACTCCCATGGGGACATCCCAGCTGAGTAATCGAGTTCACATCCCGTTGTTTTCAAAATGTTTTTATACCATCAGTGGAAAATACTCTAAATGCAAAATATAATCTATGGGTGACATTGCAACTCCAAGCTGAAAGGAACTCATCTGAATTTCTATAAAGGATGTCTATAATAAAATCTTGTATATAATGTGATTTCCAGAAACACATTACCAAAGCAGAAACACCTTGCTAATACTGTCTGTGCACAGCAGTGGCCTGAGGGGCTGTCGGATGATCAACATAAACCAAAATATCAGGAAACAACGGTGTGGGTTCCAGGCAAGTTAATTTATGAGGTCAGTTAAGGGAAAGACATTATCACACAACTGAAGCTGCATTTACTCCTCAGGAGAGTATTTTCATTTATATTGATTGCATCAGGGACACCCTCAGGTGATAGGAGGCATTAATTTGGGGCTACTCTCACACAAATTCACCAGTAGGTTAAAAAATTAGGCCCATATAGGGAAAAACATCACTGTAAAAACAATTGTGATTGTTATATAATATTAGCTAATTACTTTAAACAAATATTATGGAAGATATTTGAGTGAAAGTAAATAGACAAATATAAAATATATATTATAGATTTCAGAAACGTCTCTATTTTAACATTTTTTTCTCATTCATCTTTGCATACCCAGAAATTTGGATAATATCAGGCACACTGCAGTTAGTTAATACATATTTGCTGACCTAAATATGTGAGCATTTCTTAAAGATATACATTCATCACTCATATAGAGATTTTAATCACTAATTGTGTTTTATAGACACCAGTTTAAAATTGGCAAGCAAAATATGATTTCTGGTTTCTGTCACTAAATCTGAAACTGAAGTCCTATAAATAACCCATTTTTAATCTAGATTCTTCCTGCAATTGATTCAATGAAATCTGTGTCTAATTTCAAACTACCATATCCCCAAGACTGAGATATTTACAAATGAATAATAATACTGATTCACTGTACATTGAGAAAATGTAACACAATCATGCTTTCCCTTTCAGTAATTACAGTAGTAAGTTGATGGTAATTTGCTCTGTTAGCAATAAATGCAACATATATTATTCTATAATCACACTGTAAGAGAGGTGTTAAAACCAGCTTTGGATATTGTGCTATTTATTAGGTGATTGTCTTTCAATCCAAATCCATTGCTCTAGTCTCTGCTTTATGACACAGTGACTGAACTGTGCAAACTGCATCTCTTTTTTGCCAGCTGGCTCCCTGCTAGGTTCTGCCAGTATGGGGCACTTAGCTGACTGGAAGGGAGCAGGGGGTGCTTTTCTGATTAACTGCTGCCAGAATGCTGCATGCAGGAGGAACCCAGTGAAGATATAACCCATATATTTGAGGAGAGAGGGTTCTCGTCAGTTCTGACAGCAGTGCCCAAACCATGGTACCAATCCAAGCTGTGTGGCAATTGGTTCCAATTGCAGTTCATTTCAGATTTAGCTTCTTTTCACACTTCCAGACCCATTATGCCTCAGATGATGCACCACTTTAGAATTCTAACTCCAGAAGCCCCTCATCTAAGCTACTGGGGTTTGGATTCTACTCTATGGAACTTGACATATAAGCTCTTGAGAGACCAGCATTCCTCTGATTGTCCTGTCACCTCAAAGATCTGGTGGTAGAAAGACAGGTGCCTCCTCCTAGGTTCTGAGCACCCTCTTCCTTCCGCTTTTGCAGTCCTGAGGATGGTAGCTGTTTCCAGCAGCCATTAGTTCATTGTTCCCTCAGGGCTCCTATTTGTCATTTTAGTCTTTCAATAGCTCTTTAACCATTTGCCTATATTAAAACTCCCTGTGAAAATAACCAACATAGTTTCTGGTTTCCTAAATGGATCCTATTTTTTTTTTAAGTTTTAGCTCTATACAAATATTTTATTAATGAGTTGATCACATTGTAACACACACACACACACACACAAATACATGTTAGTTTTAATGTCCCTGAGCTTGAATATGAGATTAAATGTAATCCACAGATTAGTTTAATTATGGGGTGATTATATTGGTTATTACATTGTGATAGCCATTTCAATGTTTTTAATAAGTGGTTAAATGATCAATAGTATAATTTACATTCTGAGAATATTAAGAAGCAATTAAAAAATAATTTTCTTGGCATCATCGTGCATTATCATTGTATTTATGGCTCTGAACATGAACATGATGAATAAAAACAATAGATTTAGTTTATTATCCACCTTGCATTTTAAAAATCTTTCCTATATTAAAAGTCATATGACACGTGAAACCTATATAAGTTTACTAACAATTGTCACTCCAATAAACTTTAAAAAAAATAAAGCATCATATTTGCTTGGTTTTCTATGCAATTAGATTATGTTTGACTAGTACAGAACATTAAAAAGCAGAATATTATTCACTAGTTAAAATTCACTGGTAACTAAAATTATGCTACAGGTGATATGTGAATCTAGTGCATTTTTAAAAAATAATCTTTCTGAGAGCATAACACTGAAAAAAAGGAGAAATTATTTTCAATTGTACTAAATTAATGATCACCAATACTTCATTTATGCTACAACAAATCAGTAATTCAGTAATTATTGGTGTGCTTTTCTGATAATTATGTAATCTTTGCTAGAAAAAGATAACTCAAATATTAATCTGTGCCTTTGTGCAGCCATCTATTTTTAAAAAGACATAAACTAACCATCTTATAATTATTTCCATATTCATATCAATGCCAGGCAAAATAAATATTTTCTATCTTTTAATTCTCAACTGTTTAAAGAAGTATTCCTTGTTTATTCACTGGGTTTTCTATAATATATTTGTAAGTTTATGTCTACACAAATCATCACTCTTGTTAGGCAATGCAATTGACTCAGTAACAGCAAAAGTGGATTGCTCTGGGAAGATGTTTTGATTAATAGTATGTCATGTAACTCTACTTTTGTGCATTCAAATGTCTGTAGTCACACTTTTTTTTCTACCTCTAATTTATAGACCAAATGGTCTACTGGAAGCCTCCATTTCTGACTTTAAACGAGAAATGTTACTAGTTGTTCAGATAGGTAGGACCTGCCTGGCTACGGGCTGCCAGTACTGGTAGCTGGGATCTAGCAGTGAAGAGTGGAGACTGCAACAATTCATAGACTGAAGAAAAAACTACAACAAAAACAAAAAAAGCTGTTATGAAAATACACAAAATCGGAAGCTAGATTTGATCTTTGGTTATTTGCTGACTTTGGCAGTGTCAAAATTTGTTGGGCCTTAGCTGTTTTGTTTTTCAAATGAAGGTTGAATCAGGAAACTTGTAGTAGCACAGATGGGCCATTGGAGCCAACAGAGAAGAGATTTACTCTTGGACCCACTACCTATTATCTGGGTGGCTTTGAGGAACCTATTTAATATCCTTGAGTGTCAGTTTCTTTAATAGATGAAATAGGTATTGTGGACTCAATTTGGTAATAGCTATAGTTTCATTTATGCAAAAGACCTGTATAAATCTAAAATTTTTTCTAGCTCTAAAATTCTATGGCCAATAGAGGTTTAAATTTCTTTTTCTATAAAGCAGTTTGTCTTCTAATCATTGGCTGTTATATTTTTTTATCTTTTAAGAATATATTAATGAAACACAGGAAAATTAGAAGTTTGTAATCTATGTTTTGGGAAATGACAAATAATGTAATGACAAGTTTAAGACCCTGATATTAGGCATACTTATGCATGATTCTATTTTTTTCCTGAAATTTCCAAAAGTCACGCGAAACCTGAGAAAAGCAATGGAGTTGAACAATAATCCTCTTCACCACTCACCATATAAAACAACATTAGAGAGTAGACCAACAACAGGAGACAGAGGTGATGGGCTCTCACACAGGAAAAGAAGAAATTGTATTATACTATCTTTTATCATTGAAGTACTATTTACAAAACTATATAATGCAATAGTCTACATCTCTCTGACAGTATTTGGAAGAATGAAAGTAATAGAATCAAGATCATTCTTAATTTAAGATTTCTTTAAATCAAGGCTTTTCAATAGGGGCATTATTGACATCCTGGAACAGATAATACTGTGCTGAGGAGGGAGGGTGCTGCCCTGTGTATTGTAGGCTGTTTGGCAGCATCCCTAGTTTCTATCCACTAGATGCCAGTAGCACTACAACCACCCCACCCCCCGCCCCTGCCCATCATGACAATAAAAAATGTTTCTACAGTATGGCGGTTCCTCAAAAAAAGCAAACATAAAATTATCGTACAATCCAACATTTCCATTTTGGGGTATATTTCTAAAATAACTGAAAGCAGAGACTCAAGCAGATAGTGACATACCAAGGTACACAACAATTATTCAATACAGCCAAAAGGTGGAAGCAACTCAAATGTCCAAATGTGGTATGTGCACACAGTGGAATATTATTCAGCTTCATAGAGGAATGGAATTCGGTTGCATGCTACAGCATGCATGAGCCTTGAAAACAGGCTAAGTGAAAAAGGCCAGATACAAAATGGCAACTACTCCATGATTTCACTTAAATGAGGTACCTAGAATAGTCAAATTTATGAAGACAGAACTAGCATGGTGGTAGCCAGGGCCTATGGGGAGGGAGGAATGGGAAGTTAGTGGTAAATAGGTAGAGTTTCAGTTCAGCAAGATGAGAAAGTTCTGGAGCAGGCTGGTGGTGATGGTTGTACAACAATGTGAATATACTTAACATGACTGAATTGCTCACTTAAAAGTGGTAAGCTTTATATTATGTAAATTTTGTTAAAATGGAAACAAAAACGTCCTAGACATTATTACCAAATGTCCCCTGGGGAGCTGGGCAGAGGGGACAAAAATGACCCACGACTGAGAACCACTGCTTTAAAACATAGTTCATATTTATATTTTCTTTAATTTTTAAAGAATTAATTACTTTATTTCACATTATACTAGTGCTATTTCTTTCACATATCAAACTCTTGTCTTATAAAAACATTTTCTCCTTTTTTAATTTGTTAGTACGTTTTTTCCCTGAACCCCATATTTGATGAGAAACAATTTCCATTTTAAAATGAGTCCTTAATAGTACAACAGAAAATAGGTTGTACTATTAAGTACAATGTCATTTTCTAATGACTAGATCACTAAACACTCTGGCTGAATGGCACATCTGGGATGTAGTGTGTTCCATGGTGGTCCCCACAAAACAACAATATGCATGTTGATGTCCTAATTACCAGAGTCTGTGAATGTTAACTTATTTATAAAAAGGGTCTTAGCAGATATTACAAAGTTAAGAATTTTTACCTGAGATCACCCTGGATTATTCAGGGGGGCCCTAAACACATAGACAAGTGTCCTTTTAAGAGGCACACAGAGGAGTGACACACAGAGAGGAGAAGGTGATAGGAAGACAGAGGCCGTGATTGGAGTGGATGCCACCACAATTCAAGGAAAACCAAGAACTGTCACAGCCGCCAGAATCTAGGAGCGAGGCCTAGAAGGGATTCCTGCCTATAGCCTTCTGAGAGCATGTGACCCTACAGACACCTTGATTTTGGACTTCTGACCTAGAATTCTTAGAGAATCAAGTTCTGTTATTTAAACTACCAAACTTTTGGTAATTCGTTACAGCAGTCACAGAAAACAAACACAAAAGGCAACTGAAATTTGCAATTAGAAATATTGTATTCACTCTTTTGTAACATAAGATTTAAAATATTTAATGATATCTCAAACATAATGTCAATAGAGAATATGTTAGGCTGATACTTGTCTTCAAAGTAATGCTGCTATACACTGTGTCTATTTTGTGTGGACCAATAAAAGTATCACATAGCAGTGTCTGTAACTGTTCTAAACTTGTTCATTTAGGGACTTAAGAAGTATGTAAAACAAGGCATCTGTCCCTGGTCTCTGCTGTCCGAGCCGTTTGATTGTGACACAAGACGCTAGTTAACATGCACTTACCATAGCAGACCCCAGCACCTGTAATGCACACACCAATCAAAGTGCTCCTTTGTGGGGTGAAAAAATCATTATTTGTAATGCAATAATTAGGCTGTGAAGAAAGGCTTGTAAAGTAAATCAATCTAGTCTGCTTTCGAGATCTGACATTCTCTGGGCAGATTGTTAACATAATGAGACAGAAGCCTACAAGAGGTCCTACAGAAAAGACCGGTGCCATTTCTCTCTTTTTTTTTCTTTCTTTCTTTAATGTTACAAGGCTTCTTAGGACATAATTGCAATTAAAACTAATAAAAGCTGCTGATCAAACATGGGATTCTAAGCTTTCCACAAAGTTATGAAAAGGATGAGCTGGAATGCAGTAGCAGCCTCAACCCGTTAGTCACAATTTCTGAGTCTTCTTACTGCAAGCTCTCAAAAGAACACAAGAATTCCCAGTAAGCAATTACAGAATTACAGTTAAGGAGGAAAAAAAAAAAGCATTCAAAGGCCAGCTTGGAAATACTGCTTGATTAATCAGAAGTTCAACAAAAGGAAACAAATTAAGTGTTCCTTATATATCAGGATGAGACTTTCAAAAGCAAACGCATTTGTTCTGTCAAATGTGCTGAATTGGCAAAATGTGTTTCTCATCCCCAACAACGAAGCTGTTTCCTTATAAACAGAAAGAGTTTCATGTAGTCATTTAAAAATATACGTCAATGGGATATATCAATGGGATATAACAACCAATTCTCAAACACTGACAGGTTATTTTCTACCCTTTTCTATGCTTTGTAGTCCTCTTTCTATAGAATCAACTATAAACATTTCTTTTTCAATTCACAAGCATATGGAATTAAACTAGAAACCCTTTTTTCTCTACTTACATAATTTAAACTTTTCATAGAATTTTTTAAAGTCGGTATTTGTCTAGAATAAGTATGTACCCTAATTATTAGTAAAAATTAGAGATATTTGCATTCTATAACTTGCATCAGAAAACTTCAGGTAAATGAGGAATAGTATCTGACTCAGGCACTGAGACTTTTCTGGATAGAATTGTACCACGTGTTCTCCCTTAGTGCAGGCTTTCACATCATGGCGGCTGTAAACAATAACACTGTATTTATCTCCATTTCTACCTCTATCTCTATATCTGTGTGTATGTATATGCTACATGTATACATGTGTGCATATACTTTCACATTTTATTAATAATCAGGCCACCCAATACTTCTGATTAATTCAGCACAAGTTAAGGAACCATAAACTTTCTGATTACCATGATTGTTTTTGTCTTTGACCTGTCTATTTATTTATGTGCAGGATAAAAATGCTTTCTTTTACCAGCAGGATCAGAAGGCTTCATCAACAATGTTGTTATTATTATTTGGTTGCTTTTGCTTATTTTTCTAACCAGCAACAAGAAAATTTCTTTGGCCTTTGTTAGCTGAATTTCATTTCTCTGATATTCTCTGGTGAGGTATAATAATAAATGTAAAAATAGTAAAGAAATTAGCAAAACATTTCATTTAATGCTGGTTAACTATATGCCCAAAACCTTACACATTTTCTAATTTAAACCTGATAATGTCCAATCTTGTGATGCAGGTATTGTTATACCATTTTTACAGGTGAAGAAACTGAAGTCTAGCAAAATGAACAGTTTTCTCAAAGTCAGGAGTCTGGAAAAAGAACAGGTACCCAGGTCTGATTCTGCAGCCCCTGCCATTAACTGGAAAAACATGCTGTACAGAGAGCATTGTCATTTTACTCTTTTATATTTATTATGCTTTATTTTCAAATAGCAACATAATCAACGCTGAATCATATAAAGTTTGATGATACAAAGTTAAAGTCTCACATTGCTTAGAAATGTACTTCCTTTAAAAAATGAATTCACATAAAAAAACACTTTGCAAAAGGGAAAATGTGGCAATTATACAGCAATAAAGATACTTAAAATTAAATTTTAGCACTAAAATTTCTATTGCTAAAGGTATTTAAAAGGAAACTTAAAAATAAGCCTTTTAGAACACATATTTTTAGCTTTAAAAATAGGTATACTACTAAACTGTGAATAAAGGAAATATGAATAAAAAAATTCAAACTGACATTGATAAGGTTTCTAGTTTTCCAAGGAAAAACAAAAATTTGGAATATATGTCATCAGGGTTTTATTTGAATGTTTCCACCTCCGATATCACCCCTCTCATAACGGAATGAGACTTCCAGGAATAGAAAAACACATCAGTTTAGAAAAACAATATGTGAAAACATAACATGTTTGTAGATGTACATGTGTATGTGTATGTATGTATATACAGATGGTGCCAAAAACATGTATACACATTTTAAGAAAGAAAAACTGTATTAAAATTGTAATATTCAATATATACCTATAACAAAAGTAAATACAGGTCGCATTTGACTTCTGCAATTACAAGAGGTGCTCAAAGAGGTTCCCATTGGTGTCCAGACACTTCTGATTATGAAGAATGACTGCTTGCACAACGTTGACCAAAGTGTCCACTTGTATACATTTTTTTGGCACCCCCGATATATATTTTTTCTATACGTTTTTTATGCATTTACACATTTTATATGTGTACACATATATACACATATATACACTTGTATGCACATACAAACATATGCATAATGTGAGTGTGTGTATGTATTTTTTTATCAGGAGAAATTTGGAATAAAAATAAAATTACACATTAAATACAAATGAAAAAATGTAATTATGATTGCTATTAACATGTCCTGAAATAAATACCAGTAGAGAGTGTACAGAATTTTAAAATTTCAGTTAACTGAAATTTCTTATTTCCAATTTGGATTTAAATTTATGATTTAAAATTTCTTTTTACTGAACTTATCATGCAATCCACTGTATTAGCTTTGTATTTTTTGTTAAATGTTCATCATTCTAATTAACACTTACACTTGACCCAATTACTTCCTTCTAGTTATTGCCCTCCCCTGTCTCTTGCTCGTAAAAGCAATACCACAAATAACTCTCTGGCTTTGACTCTGCAGTAACATAATGAATTATAATGCTTTGTTTATATAATTAATTGAGCAGACTGCCAGGATTTTAATAACCAACACAATGAACAACAGTTATATGCTCAGATAGATCAAGTTTTGTGTTAAAGCCCTGACACAACCATATTCACCCCTCTCTTGGCATTGCTCACCTCCAGATCCAGAATAGTAGATGGGATTAAGAGATCACTTATTTTCTCAGGTTAGTCTATATAGATTTGATGGACAGGTATATTAATTGAAGTTAAGAAAGATTTTTCCAGTTGGCAAAATCTTTATGGCCATATACACTCAATCATTGATGTTGATTCAGACCATAACAAATAAAAAGTGATGAAACTAAACATATCTGCCCTGATTATATTTTTTTCTTTTAATGACACTAAAAATGCTTCTTACGCTTATGGTATCATGGTGCACAGTTTAAAAATCAGTTTTTCACAAGATTTATTTTTGAACATTCAGGTATATAAGACTCATACAGAAACAAAACCTTGAATAGATGCTTAATCTCGATTAAAACAAGAAGCTTGTTCATTAAATGAAATTCAATATGTTCAATTATGAATGAAATAAAATTACTGTAAGTTTAGGGAAACACATTAGAGCTTCAATTTTGTAACATGCCTTCACTACAGTTAAAGTGTAAACTGATGTCTCATACGTGACAGACAGTTTAGTTGCCTGAGGCTAAGCTGATATGATCCATAAGACTAGACATTTCTTAGGGCTGTTTTCTCTCTGTAATGTTTCTGCCTTACAGAGATAATTCGTGTTTTATTAAGACTCTAAATAAAAGCAAATTTAGTTGGGTTTATCCTTTCCTAAATGCAAAATGTAAAAATGAAAAGAAGGTAAGCCTCTGGCACTTGAGAAAATTAAAGCAAATGAAAAAGGCAGCTGGGAAGAGGGAAAGGGTGATTTGCAATTCATTTATAAATTATAGGAAATTATTATAATATAATAAGACAAAACGACCACAATGGAAATGACGTCATAAAATAAATGGAGAAGGTAAGTGTAACATTCAGCAAAAGAAAATAAACTCACATTTTATTAGGATAGACAGGGTGTATGGGAACATGTTCTCTAGATGCTGATATAGAAAACATAAGTGGAGGGCTATCCTAGGGGCTCAGTTGGTTAAGAGCTCGCTCAAGATTGTGAGCTCTGAGCAACAGGGTCTCTGGTTCGATTCCCAGCCTGAGCTGAGCTGCCACTGAGCTGCCAACAGGTGGCAGGATGGCTCAGCTAAAAAAAAAAAGAAAAAGAAAATGCAAGTGGCCCTGTCCTGCACAGCAGCCCTCGAGGCCTTATTTATTTTGCATGACTGAAATCTCAGGCTCTGTGACTAATACCTCTGCATTTTCCTCCTCCTGTCAACCTCTGGCACCCACCATTCTAGTCTCTGCTTACATGAGTTTGACTATTTTAGATTCCTCATCTAAGTGGTAGCATGCAGCACTTGTTGGTGACAGATCTTTATGGTACAGATTGCGGTGATGGATTCACAAATGTATCCTTATCTCCTACCTCATCAAGCTGTATGCATTAAATATGTGCAGCTTTTTGTATGCAATCATACCTCAACAAGGTGATTTTAAAAAGAAAGGAAGTGTAAGTGACATAAGGCTCCTAATTTGCTCACTTTGTTCTATTTAGAGTCTCAAAACACATTTTTTTGATTTGAGTAAATATTATTAAAATACTAACACAGTGAAATGTATTTCTGATGCTCAACACTTTACCATTACAGTTTATAGAAATTTCTGTTTATTAATGCTTAAAACCAAAAATTTTAATTTGCAATTGTTTTTTTTTTCTTTTAGTATCCCATTAAAGCTGGGGCTATAAAAGGTATACCTTTTCTCTAATCAAAGAAATGGTTATCCTAGTAATTGTTAAAAGGGTTAAATTTATAGTGATCATTTATACAATAAAGCTTTTATGGAAGAGATAACTCAGTTCCTTCATGAAAATAAGTAAGGTCTCTTGGGATAATTTTGTATCACAGGAAGAGTATACACAACACATGTGCATACCAGGACATTATTTTCTAAAACGAAAACAAAAGGTAAAATACATAGCACATAAACTGCTGTTATTGTGCTAATGTTTAGAGGAGACATGGGAAAGATTGCTCTCCATGTTGGTATTAATCATATCTGGATGCTAGCACATTTCTCCAAGCCTAACTATATGTTGATTTAACACGTTTGTTGCTTATGTTGACTTCCTCCTAAATTATACAGTTAGCTGGAGGAAAACAACAAATCGCCTAATCCCCCATTACACCTAAATAAAGTTCACCTCATCTATTTCAGGAGAAGCTTGAAAGTGCCTGTGAATTGATGTAATATATTGCATTTTTTATAAATAAATTTATATTCCACATATATTAAAACTGTATAAACAAACCTCTTTTTGTATGTGAGACTATATTATACAAAGAAATAAAAGCAAAGATGCAATTTTTACTCCTCTCTCTCCACATACACAAATGTAGAATTATAGGAGGAGTATAAATGCTTATGATAGGGAAAATGATATACAACAGGATGACAAGTTAAAACTTAATAGTGAATTTAATTCAATAAACTATATAAATAAACATAAGAGGGCCAGCCGAGTGGCTCAGTTGGTTAAGAGCTCACTCAAGAGTGTGAACTCTGAGCAACAGCAGTTCAAGTCCCGGCCCGAGCTGAGCTGCCAACAGGTGGCAGGATGGTTCAGCTAAAAAACAAAAATAAAATAAAAAAATAAACATAAGAGGACTATAGGAAATTTGATTTTACAAGCAATAAATATATTCAATTGATCATTATTGAAAAGAAAAGTCCTTCATCCCATGGCTACTTTTCCTTGGCCCCACAGGCATCTGATTTTAGACATTTTTTTTTAACTTATTCATCAGGGATTGACCACAACCCGAGTGGCTATAATTAAATACTTAGATTGGGTAAGAATGAAAAGCACACTTGGGGCCAAAAGCCAGCTAACATTATATAAATGAAGAGTCATTAATTATAGCTGAGTCAAAACATGAGGATTAGAGTATGTAGAGGAGATACACTCATCAGAAGGAATAATTTAACTTAGAAATGCTTAGAAACCTGGTAGTTGCTAAGACCATGAAACTCAGTGGCATTATCATTATTAGTTTCAAGAACACCCCCATGTATAATGGGTAATTTTGGACAATAGGGATGCAAAGATACTAGGCTAAATCCAGAGACTCTTTCTACAAAATTCTTATGACTTAGTCTAACCTTGGTTCAATGTGTGTGCCACCATTTTCTAGGTAAGAAATGTGACCGGTTCATTAACCTTTCTGAAACTCCTTTTCTTTAACAATACAGAATAAATAAACACTTAGGTACCAGGATTTTTGTTAGGATTGCAGCAACAGAGATAATATAAAGTGATTAGCAAGCCATCTGGTAATTATTGCATGCTTTACACACACTTAAAATTCAACTGGCTATTGTAGCAGCAGTAGCAGTAATATTTATTAGTTATAAAAAGTCCATATCTATATACATACCCAAGACATAAAACAAGAGATGAGATGTTGCAACTGACAAGTTAAGGCTGGAAGGCTACAAAAGGCCAGGCATTGCTTTTCCTCCTCACCCAGTGAAAACTTTGGAAACCAGAACTGAGATAGAGTTAAGGAGCAAGAGATTTAGTTTTCAGGGCCAGCACCAAAAAAAAAGCCACTTTTCAAATGGTTCATGGGTGTTACCCATCAAGCCAAAAAAATGGGCTATTGGGGGACAACTAGCTCTGTCATGGAGACTCTTATATTTTAGTGCTATAAGAGCAGCATTCCTCAGATGGGTTCAGCATCCTAAGCCTATAGGACGACAGATGTGGGATCATAGGGTGGGGTCAAAACTCTGAGCCAGAGGTAAGGAGATACCTGAATAACTAATCTTTCAAATTAATGTGTTCTGGATTCCTTTAAAGTTGCTTCCCTCAACCAAAAAAAAAAAATTAATTATAGCACCTAATCCCTCAATACATGGAGTATAGCATTGGTATGAAAGAGGTGAATTTAGCATGGTAATCTTTGGTCCTCAACGAAAACATGTAGCAATAACATGGTCTAAGAAGCTGAACAGTGGCATTGAAGACAGGCTGAGGCTGACGATTTTAACTTCTTTTGCCATTTCAAACACTACAGACCATCTTTCACTGGGTTTCTTAACCTAAATAGGTGTGCTGTTGAATTAGTTCAGTGTTGAATGAGAAGACACAAAGATGATGAGGCTCTTAGAAAAAACAACTGACATCCAAAAAGCAGCAGATAAAGTCAGTGATTAAGTTAAGGTAACCCTCAAGTGCTGGCAATTTAAAATGAACTGAGTTTAGGTAGCTCTTAATTCACTCCACACTTACAGAGAAATGCTCATCATTTTTATTTGTTAATGCTGATCAACATAGGGATAAATGAGATTACATAGGCTCTCTTACTAAACTCAGATAATAAACATTAAGTAATTAATTCTTCAATGGAAATAACCCATAGAGATTACCAAGAATTCAAGGATGTCAAATTAGTAGCAGAGGAAAAGAAACATGTTCCTCTCTTTGCTCAGGTCACTCAATTATCTTTTATGTGCAAGGGAGATGTTTGGCAGGATTTTATCTACTCTACCATCAATTAACACTCATTGGATGATTCATGAATATATCACTCTGTATTGAATTGCCAAGCAACAGAATAACAATTTACAGTTAAAATATGTATAAGGTAAAATATGCTTGCCTTGATATGCCATGATAAACTTTTGATAAACCTAAAAAATCATTCTGCTTGTTCATCTTCACACTAATTTCTTGACACCAATCCTGACACTAATTCACTGCAGCATTCTCTTATCTTTTTGATCCTGTGTTTTCCTGTTTATTTTCAAGGAAATATTCAAGTTAAACAGAGGGAAACCCCATTTATTTTAAACTTAGAAGTGTCCTTGGTCATTTAGTTCTAAGATGTTTTTCTTTTGGTCTGTTCTAGCTTGAAATAGCTATGAAATCACTGCAGTCCGAGGGATGTTCCTTTAAACTCGATGTCTAAAAGCACAGAATTGTATTCAGGAAAATTAATAGAAAATTGTGGAACACTATAGACTGACACGTAGATGTTTCTTACGGACAATAAGTCATCAATATTTGAGTTTTAGAATGGAGGAAAGACTGTGAATGTATTCATATACCATCATGGACACATTTTCCAGATCAGGAACATACAGAGATGTTGAAAATATATGGCTTCCTCAGTACAAGCATGTGACCCCAAAAACTGACACTGATTTCAGTGATCGGAGAATTAAATTTGCAAGTAAAACACAGACCCTGTAGCTCTAAAGTAGAGTCTTAGTAAAACAAGCCCTGGCTTCAAAAACAACACCCCAGCATAAACTCTATGACATTCAGCTGCTGTTTTGATAGAGATCACTCATTCTGCCCCCAACCAAATTTTCAGAGGTTTGGTTTTAGGGAGATGATTACACTACCCATAAAGTGTCGTAGTAGTTATGATATTTTCTGATATATCTTTGGGAAACATGCTATTTCTAAGTAAGCCCTTGGTTAAGGGACAAGATCAGAATTGAGATTGAAAGCTTTGCCCTAAGATAGTCTTCAGGCTTTTTCATTTATAGGATACAGTGAGATGTGCTGGTAGAAAACAAGACTTGACAATTGATTTACTGCACAACTTCCTGGAAGGAGGTTTTTCCAATTCACTGGAAAAACAACATAATATTTTCTATACTGCTATTATTAACATCAACAGACTTACAGAGTCACGGCACTGTGAAGGACAGCAAGAGACTACACTTTTAAACTGATTATTTCACTCTAAAAATAAACTATAATCATGAATATTTTTACACTGTTATTTTCAAATATGTTTCCTAGTCTCAACAATAACTGATAAAATTGCATCAAAAAATAATTATTTGGAATTCAGAAATACTAATTCACTTTTGTTTCTACTTTTAGTTTATCCAGGAAAAATTGCATGGTATATCCTGTGGCACTTTGCAATCATCTTCTCATAGTTTCTAAAGCCAGATTTTACTTCAAGTCCCATTTTCTAAGTATGCATTTGAGTTAACAGATTGAGAATGGGGCTTGATTAGCGAGCTACCAATAGGCTGCTTTACTAACAAAACAAACAAACAAACAAACAAGAAAAAAAAATCAGTTCCCTCTTCTGGTGCCTGAAATTTTCATTGTCAAATACAGCACATGCTTGTGAAACAAGACACTGGATTTTGAACATTGATGTTAAACTGAATATGTTTCCAACATGGAAGCAATGTGTTCGAAATCATTGCCAATGACTAATTTAATTTGTCTTCTAGCAAAAAGCTTCAATACAAAACATGTGTGCTTGGATAGGATGATGGAAGATGCAGACGAGAGGATATGCACTTGGCAGAGAACAAGGCAGATGCAAATTTGAGATCTCCCTTCATCTAAGGAGACATACATTTGGGGAGAAGGATGAAGTTGGCAAGGGAACAGGATGTCAAAGAATAGTACTAATTTCTTGGTTGTATTTTCTTGGGCTAATTCTGACCAAGGATATGGATTGAGATAATCAATCATTCAATATGTACATGCATGCCTACATACATAGACAAATAAGTAAAATTATTTAAATACTGTCAGAAAAGGAAATATCTTCTCACTTAAAATAAATAAAATTTATCACAGTGATTTAAAATTATGAATGGATGTTTCTGTGTTTTTAAGTAGCTGGGGGTTAAAAATTGCCCAGTGGCAATTTAAGATAAGTTTAAGAAAAGCCATCAAAGGCCCACTCCAGAGGGCAGCAGAGCGCGGAAAAGCTGTGCTCACCTCCTCGCGTGACCACGTCAATTACAACTAAACCACACCATACACCATTACTGAGAATCACCTAATGTCTAGCTGAACTGAACCCCACAACTAGGGACATAGAGAAGCCACCTTGAAACAGTTGGGAGGGGCAGAGACAAGGAATTGGCTGGTCTGACATGAGTCAGTGACCATTAAAAATCAAAAGGAATATCTCGACTGCAGAGATCCCCCCTGAGGAGTCCCAGCCCCTCCCCAGCCCAGGGTTCCATTGCCAGGGAGAGAAGTCCCCATAACATCTGGCTGGGAAAACCAGCAGAGATTGTGGTTGAGTGAGACTGAGTACAGTGCTCCTCTTAAAGGGGTCGTACATGGACTTACCGATGGAATCACTGGCTCTGAGCTCCAGCGCTGGGGCAGCAGCTTGAAAGGTGCCAGGGACATACAGTTAGGAACTGAATTGTTAGCGTCAGGATGAGGGCTGGCAGGGCCGCTTTCTCCAGGACAGAGGAGCTGGTGGGAGCCACTGTTTCTTTGTTGAGCCCTCCTGCTCGCTGCATGCAGACACAGGCAGACACCAATCTGCATCTTAATCAAACTGGCTAACACCTTTCATCTGCTCTGACCTAATGATTCCCAGAGATCACACCCCGCCCAACTTTTGGGCACACGCATGCCTCTTCTGGTGGCTTTTCTGTAAAAACAGCCTGCATTTATACAGGCTCATGACACAGACTTTCCTAAAATCTCTCACAGGTTCATAAAACCCAAACAAGCAGCATCTGGCTTCAGCATGTGCCATATCTCTGGGTGAGCAACCTAATCTTGGTTTGTTGCTTGGTCCCTCAAGGCATCTCCAAGCACGGCGTGGGTGGTGGCCGTCTTTGGATTGTTTTGTGGATCATGTCAGGTGGCTCTGGGCAGGTCACAGACTGCAGTTGAGCTTGGTCCACAGCGGGTCTCCTCCCAGAAGACCCCAGGGGTGGCAAGCCTGGTGGCCAGCTTTGGACTGGGCCAGAGAATCACCCGGCCACCTCCAAGGATCACACACCCAAAGGGCAGACTGAGCAGGCACCAGAGCCCTGCTGAAGCGAACCCTGCTCTATAGGGTCAGCCCCTGCATGAAGGCTCCTCCACTGTAGTCAGAGCCAGTCCTCACAGACAAGCACAATGGGAGGGTCAATCCGTCCCATTGATGCACCAACAGCAGTCAAACCTCAACTATAACAGAAGGGCACACAAGGGACACACCTGGAGCACTGGGCTCTGGTGACCAGGGAGACTGCACCCCTGGGCCCCATAGCACACCTACTATATAAGGCCACTCTACTAAGACCAGGAGGCATAGCAGCCATACCTAACACATAAAAACAAACACAAGAAGGCAGCCAAATGGGGAGATTGAGAAACATTTCCCAAATGAAAGAACAGAACAAAGCTCCAGAAAAAAAACTAAACAAAATGGAGACAATCGACCAGACACAGAGTTCCAAACACTAAGTTATAAGGATGCTCAGTGATCTCAGGGAGAGCGTCACTGAAGAGATAGGAAACATGAAAATGGAGATAGAAAACATAAAAAAGGACCAGTCAGGAATAAAGACTACCACAACTGAAATGAAGAATGCATTAAAGGGAATCAACAGTAGATTAGATGAAGCAGAGAACTGAAACAGTGATTTAGAAGATAAGATAGCAGAAAACACCTGATCAGGACAACAAAAAGAAAAGAATTAAAAAAAAAATGATTCTCCTTCTGGTACCAATGGGGTACCAGAAGGAGAAGAGAGAAAGCAAGGAATTGAAAACTGATTTGAAGAAATAATGACTGAAAACTTTCCTAACCTGGTGAAGGAAGCGGATATTCAGGAAGCTCAGAGAGTCCCAAACAAGATGAATTCAAAGAGGTCAACACCAAGACACATCATAATTAAAATGCCAAAGGTTAAAGTCAAAGAAAGAATCTCAAAAGCAGCAAGAGGAAAGCAGTCATTTACCTACAAGGGAGCCCCCCTACAACTGTCAGCTGATTTCTCAACAGGAACTTTGCAGGCCTGAAGGGATTGACAGGAAATACTGAAAGTGACAAAAAGCAAGGATCTACAACCAAGATTACTCTACCCAGAAAAGCTATCATTTAGAATTGAAGGAAAAATAAAGCTTCTCGGACAAGAAAACGCTAAAGGAATTCCTCACCACTAAATCAGTATTACAAGGAATCTTAGAGGATGTTTAAAGACAATAAATAAATAAATAAACAAATAAATAAATAACATGCATAATAAAATGTAAGTAACTACATATCTATCAACAATTACTTTTAATGTAAATGGATTAAGTGCTCCAATCAAAAGGTAGGGTAGCTAAATGGATAAGAAAACAAGACCCTTACATATGCTGCCTACAACAGACTCACCAACTCAAAAGACACACACAGACTGTAGGTAAAGGATGGGAAAAAGACATTTCATGAAAATGGACACAAACAAACAAAAAGCTGAAGCAGCAATACTTGTACTACACAAAATAGACTTTAAAACAAAGGCTATGACAAGTGAAAAAGAAGAACCCAGTAATCTCACTTCAGGGTAATTATCTGAAGAAACCCAAACTGCCATTTCCAGGGGACATGTGCTTCTATATGTTCATTGCAGCATTGTTTACAGTGGCCAAGATGTGGGGGAAGCCTGGGTGTCAGTCAAAGGAAGAATGGATAAAGAGGAGATGGTACATATACAATGGCATGTACACACTGGAATACTGCTTGGCCACAGAAGGGAATGAATTCTCACCACCTGTGGCAGCATGGATGGACCTGGTGGGTATTGTGCCGAATGGAGTATGTCAGACAGCAAAAGACAGATGCAATGTGATTTTGCTTATATGTGGAATCTAAAGAACAAAATAAACAAACAAACAAAAGAGAACAAATTTAGATACAGAGAATGTTTTGATGGTTGCAAGACAGGAGGAGGGTTGGGAGTGGGTGAAAAAGGGGAAGGGATTAAGAAGTACAAATTGGTTGTTACAAAACAGTCATGGGGATGTAGGGTATAGCATAAGGAATGTAATCAATAATATTGTAATAACTATGTATGGTGTCAGGTGGGTACTAGATTTGTTGGGGGTGATAGACGGGAAGGGTGTTGGGTACCAGGATGAAAAAAGGTGATGGCATTAAGGAGTACAAATTGTTAGTTATGAAATAGTCAAGGCAATGTAAAATAAGGCATAGGGAATGTGGTCAATACCATGGTAATAACCATGTTTAGTGCCAGGTGAGTACTAGACTAGTCAGGGGGATCACTTAAAATTATATAAATGTCTAACAACTATGCTGTACACCTGAAATTAATATAAAATAATACTGAATGTCAACTATAGTTAAAAAATTTAAAAAGGGGAGGAAAAGTTGAAGGTGAATAAGAGGTTCAAAATCCAGGTATAAAACAAATAAGTCACAGGTACATAATGTACAGTTTAGGGAATATAGTCAATAATATTATGATAGTGTGGTACAGTGTCAGATTGTGGCTGGACTTATCATGGTGATCACTGCTTTAGGTATATAAATATTGAATAACTATTGTGTGTACCTTAAACTAATATAACATTGTATGTTAGCTACATTTTAATACAAATCTTTTTAAAAAGCCATTAAGACAAGTTTGATAAAAGCAACTGTCACTTGATTTGGCATCATACACATTCGCTTTACAGTCTTGGATGAGATCTGTGGAACAACATCTGTACCACTTAACATACAACTGGAACTAGAAATTTTTTCTTTGTCCTACTGAGAAGTTATATGTAGCTTTCTTTGCACATTTTACTGGAATGCTTTATGTCTTCTATTATTTATTGCTATGGTGCAGCAAATTACATGATTTGATTTGATTTTGAGCCCCAGAAGAAAGCAGGATGCATTGTATTATCTTGGTACTATAAACAATAATGCCTAACCTTTAAACTTTTAAAAGGGAAGAGCATACAAGATGACAAGACAGCAGTGCTCTTTGCTATGTATGAGATTTATTTTTACTGTAAAAGATACTTATTTTCTGACTGGGAAAATCTTCTACCCCTTCTGACAACTTAAAGCATGTTGTTTTCTGTATTTCAGTAACTCTACTTTAAGACACGGGTACCTACAGAAACGCTAACAGCAGCACAATATATTAGGTTTCATTGCTGCTGTAACCAATTACCACAAATCAAGTGGCTTAAAACAACTCCAATTTATTATATTACATTTCTGTGGTTTAGAAATCTGACACAGTTCTCATTGGGCTAATTTCAAGGCAATGGCAGGATGACATTTCTCTTGAAGTTCTAGTGGAGAAGACAGTCCCTTGCTTTCCATTTTTAAAAGGCTTCCTGCATTCATTGGCTCATGACTCTCTCCCTCCATCTTCTAAACCAGCAAGTTGCATCTCTCTGACTATACTCCCGTAGTCACACTTGCTAACTCTATAATTCTGCCTTCCTTTACACTTTTAAGAACCTTATGATTATACTGGGCGTACCGTGTTAATCTAAGATAATTTCCCCATCTCAAAGTACTTAATTTATTCACATCTCAAAGTCTATTTTGCCATTTAAGGTGGCTTATTTACAGGTCCCAGGGTTTAGGACACGGAGTTGTTAGGGAAGGGATTGTTATATGTCTACCATACACGCAACAATTTACAATATTATTTTAATTTACATTAAATTGGAAACTACCCATCAACAGAGAACTGGCTAAGAAAAAATTGATGCATATAGTCAATATTGCAACAACGATGTATAATGCCAGGTGGGTACTAGACTTATTGGGGGGAATCACTACATAAATTATATAAATATCTAACCACTGTGCTGTACACCTTAGTATATTGAATATGAACTGTAACTGAAAGCACAAATTAATAATTTTAAAAATAACAGAAAAAAGAAAAAAATTGATGTATACTGCGATGCAACACACATTTTTACAAAGAAAAAGGCAGACACATATAAACGGCATAGACATATGATAATCTATATTATATACAAAAACAAGATATTCTCAAGTATCTCTGTTAAGACCATTGGCTTTGTGGATTCGGATCCACGCTTTTCAGACACAAGTCTGCATATTGACTTTTTATAGAAAGTCATATGTTTTGAGGAAGAAGACAATTCCAATTGCAAAGCCAGTTAACCTGAAATACAACAACCAATGAATCATTGCTTATTTTAATTGAAGATCGCATGGAGCCTGTGATCTTGAGGGGGAATTTTTTCAGCCTTATTTGTGAGCATTATCAAGTACCATAAACAAAGAAGAAATCTAGTAGTATTTTACTTAAGAATAAATTTTACTTAATGTTCACATTATACATATGAAAGATTCTAAAATTCAATACTAGCAGACACCAGGTAATTTTAAAAATGATGAACACAGGAGTCAAAATTATTTTTAAAATACGTTCACTCTTGACCACAAATTGCTTATCCTTCCTATAACCCATGGTCACATTATCTGAATCATTTATATTTTTAGCCATGAGCTTTCTGGAGTCTGCTGTTTGCCCAGTGTTTCCAGGAACACCTGTTGACATCTTACTTAATTTTTTAGTCCTTTTGGCTTCTGCTCTGGACAGTGACATACTGCTGAGATTTGATCCAAACTCACAAACAGCTACTTCACTTTTCCTTTATGTGTGTTTTCCAGTTCCCAGCATTATGACATGACGTGATTCTTTTCTAGCTCGTGAAGTTGTTTTACTCTTTCATTATGTCCCTCCTTCATGGATGACAGAACAAGAGTACGACTAAAACCCTGCCTTGTAGATTTGAATTTTTAATAGTTGTATAAATAGATATTGAGAAAATTAAAAAGGGGAATATTCCATATGTTTTTATGGAGATTGAGAACTAATTTTGAAGTAAGTCAAGGTGTTCTTTTTCATATTTTAGTATTTCTAGGAATATTTTTCTTTTGGCTTTGTTTTATCATAGGCATAGTACATGTATTTAAAATTATATGGTATAATGCATTTGCTAAGTTACATTAAATAAGAAAAGGGTTATTATTTCCACAAAACTGGCAAGAGAAATAGTATCAAACAAAACATCCCAGCACTTATTCATTTGCTACCCAGCTGTAATATAAGGCATTTGAATGAAGCTTCTTAAAACTCAAGACTGAATTAGTTTGATTTTCCATAAAATAGTGTATACACAAATGTAATGATTCTCATTCATTTAAACACAAGAATAAATATTTTAATAGGCAATGAAAAGCTAATACGTATAATAGGAAATAAAAAAACAATACTATAAAAAGAAATATAAAACTAGTACATTTCAATGCCGAAGACTTTCATATTACAATTTTAAAATAAGATTTCCTTTGGAGAGAAAAATGGACACTGCCAAGCTTTGAATAGAGAAATCATTTAGATAACATTTTCAATTATTCTATACTGGAAATCTTACCTTCAGATGACTATCCAATTTTTTTTTTAGTGCTATTAATTCACAATGTAAAATTGTGGAGCTACTGATGTTGCACACACATCATTTACTTTCTAGAATATTATAACAAAATGCACCCTTTGGATTTCTTTTTCTACATCAACTAGAAAGGCATACATTATATTAAATATAATACATTATATTATAATACATTAATTAAATATAATACATTATATTAAATTTATGCATAGAGCAAATGGTCAAATTCAGCCTCCAATGACAAGTTCTAAATAATTAAATTTAGTGTCATTGAGAAAGCACTTGCAAAATTAAGAGGACAATTAAAATATTTTACATTATCCAACAACTTGAGCTCAACTTTTTTGCCAATAAATCTGCTAATCTCTGTTATTTGCTGTTGCTTTCAGTGAAGGTGATAGCATCCAACATCAGTATGTTTCCAAATGTCACATGATTTTTTTTTAAGTCACTATGAGCTAGCTTTTTGTTTTGTTTCATTTTGTTTTCTTTGTTTTTGGGGTTTTTTTCAAGGAAAGAATCAGTCATTCTTGAAAAACTTGACCGTGGAATGAGTTTCTATGGGTTAAGAAAGGGAAGTACAGACTTGAAATACAGTAACCTTACCAAGAAGTTCTCAAAGCAAAACAAACACACAAACAAAAAAACTAGAAAGTCCTTCCTTATTCTTTAAATTATCTACCCTACAATAAATGTTTTGTGTTGTGTGAAATAATTGTACTTCACATCATTTTCATATTGTTCTGAATAAAATTGGTTGCTCTTTTAGAAAAAAGAAAAGGAAATAAAAGCTAAATTGTAACTCATTTGTCTAATTTCTTTGGAAATTTTCTGGGTATTCTAATACTATAAACATCTCTCCTCTTTTTTTTTTTTTGGTGTTTACTCATTGTGATTATCATTTTTCCTTGATATTGTCTAGAGTTACAGCCATTCTTTAAAATAAAGGAAGTGGATTTCAATAAATTAAATAAACCAAAAAAATGAGATGTATTTATTTTTGATGTAGAAACAATTCTGAGAAAACTGCTTAACTTAAAACTAATTGAAAGATCTAAAATATAAGTGTATCCATGTATGTGTGTTTCTGTGTATATATATGCATGTGTGTCTGCTGATGGAAAACAAATATTGCTACTTGGTTCATATTATTTTGAGCTGGCTCATAACAATTTACAAAATAATAGCTTCCAGCCCTTAGAAGGCAAACATCTAAACTATTCACAAATACTGGACATCAACCTAGCTGTTTAGCAGTCTTATTATACACAATCACAGGAGTGATATGTTTAATACAGTATTCTTTTTCTTTTTTGATAAGCAGAGACTTTCTGGAAACTGAATTCTCTATTGGATTATTTTACCTATTCTCTAATATGGAGAGGCAACTGCCATTCTTAAATGAAAAAGACAACATGCACGCCTTTCTTCTGAGAAGTTTCTTTGATGATATGTTAATTCACAATATATTTTCTGAAAATATTTCCCTAGAGAAGTTATTCCTACTGTGACTATGAAGGTATCCTGTTAACCCATGTAAACTGGAAGAAACCTCATTCAACAAAAGTGAAATTGCATTAAATATTATGGGGAAAATATGAGTTCCCTTCTGGAATTTGGACTACTGCATCATAGACTCCTCTATCCAATCAGATAGAAAAGAAACCAAATATTGCATTAAAACTTAATTAAATAGACATGAAGTAAATAATATATTAAAATCATATGTCTTAGCTCCTTTTTGGAATATTTCCACTGGGTGAGAGAAACATCAGGCAAGATGTTAGTTAATAAAATTATTACCATAAATAGCTTCAAATATGAATTCCTATTTATACATGGTTAGGTAGATTACAACTTAGATACTATTTTGTGTCAAGAGAAAAGCTTTATAATCAGGAGCAGTAGACATTAACGTTTTAAAAATCAGATATTTCAGTGGGTTAATACGGGAAGAATGATGCTCAGATAATTTGTTTTTATGCTGCCCTAAATATTACATGGTTCTTTATCATGAAAAACAGTCAAATTTGGGTCATTTTAACTTCAGAAGAGAAATGATCAAATTCAGGAACAAATGAATCAGTGGCATTTATTCTCCCAGTAGAACATTGCTCACATAATAAGGTTATGTTTTTGAATTACATGATGCTAACACTGGAAGACGTCATGGGTGTTAATATAATAAAGGTCTCCCATCTATTCAAAATAGAAATATATATTAATAACAGAATTGTACACTTGAAACCTATGTAACTTTACTAACTGTTGTCACCCCAATAAAGTTAAATTAAAAAAAATAAAATAATAGTTAGTTTCAATCACAGTGTTTCTTAAATTACATTCTTAACCAGGTCAGGTAAATGGGATTCTCCTGTTTCTACATGACAAAAATTGTGCCAGTGTGGTTAAAAAAAAATCATTATGCTGAGTTTCATGAAATAAAAAAGAAATAAACATTAAAGTGGATGAAAACAGAGTCCACTGTCTAATAAGTCTACAAATAGGAATGATCAACAGATCAAGAAGTTCAGGAACATTAACTGCCAATTGTAAACTGTTTTCAAATAAACAAGATTTATGTACTTTCCTTACAACAAACAAACAAACAAACAAACAAACAAAAAATTGACAAAATCAGATGCAGACTAGGTAGGCCCCAGAAAGGACTTTCCCAGCTTTTCTCCGGGGATTTCCTTCCCTTCCTGTTTTCCAGCCTCAGCTTCCTCAAAGCTTCTTGTTCTCCAGCAAGCCACACCATTACCTTGTTACAGTAAAGGATTAACACGTCAGGAAAGGGTGACAGCCAGAATGATAGAGAATTAAAAGGGAGGTTTTTGTTTGTTTCCCAAAGAGAAATATGAGATCTGGAAAAGAAATGGAAACCCAACTCTGTTGCTCTCTCCTTGTAGCTGTATGAATGGAGGTTCTTTATCTAAAACCTCTGGGGCTCATTTCCTCATCATTTGGCAGAGATGATGTGAATAAGAGCATGTGTCAATTGCCTATCATAGTGTCCATCTTAATAACGGTAGTCATGGCCCCTTTCTCTAGCCAATAGTTTCTGCCTCAGCATAAAAGATAAAATGCTCTGAATTGGGGTAAACTGGGTGTTTTGTTGTACAGTCTACTCCGTTTCAGTTATTTGAAAACACAAAGAATCACTATTAACATTTATTTATTGAGCATAAATTATGTGCCTTGTTCTAGGCCAGAGAAAAAATAGAGTTTTAAAAAAAATGACATAAATTTTGCCCTCATAAATCTTATTTTCTAGTGAGGAAGAGATACAATAGGGGCCGGCCAAGTGGCTCAGTTGGTTAAGAGCTCACTCAAGAGTGTGAGCTCTGAGCAACAGGGTCACTGGTTCAATTCCACCCTGAGCTGATCTGCCACTGAGCTGCCAACAGGTGGCAGGGTGGTTCAGGTTAAAAAAAAAAAAAGAGAGATACAATAGACATAATAAGTAAAAGTAGGTGGCTATTACACAGTGATAAGTGTTAGGGAAAATAAAAATATGAAATATAAAATAGAAATCTATAAATATGAAATATATAGAAATAGGAAATATTTGAAGCAGGGTTTAAAATTTTAGACTGGGTGCCAAGGGAAGGTCTCCCTGAGGTAATATTTAATAGACTCAAATGAATGAATGACTGAATGAATGAGTTAGCATCTAGCCTAGGAACCTTTCAACCATTCTGTAGATTTACTTTATAGGAAAATTTATTTTGGGTTCTAAACAATCAACTTAAAAATGAACACAAATTGAAATATAGCAGACTTAAACTATAGTATCTAATTAAACTGTACATATCATTAACATCATTTGTTGGCTGTTCCAAGTTCCAAATGGCCTTAAAACAGTCAAAACAGGATAGCCAAACAAGATCAATTTGAAACTGCCAAATACAGTTGAATGTAATAACCCTGTGGAAGCCACAGCAAGAGTGTGACGATGCCAAAAATGTTGAAAAGTTTTGATGGTAAGATCGAAACTATGTCTTTTCTACTAATTATATTATTTATCTTTTACAAATACAGCAAATCTAAAGAAATATATAAAGATCAAAAGTGAACTGCTCCAAAAGGAAAAAGAAAGTGATGCTTTCTACAAAGATAAGTGTTGACAATAATCTGCCATCTTTTGTTTTCTTATTGGTTGTCCAATCAAAAGTCAGAAGACAAGATTTCATCTTGTAAAGTTATATATAATTCATTAACTATCTTTGATTACTTCCCCAAAATATATTGTTTACATCAACTTGACTCACCCTAACCCTTGAAGTAATTTATCAAATTTTAATAGAATGCTTAATAATCTGGAACTATATATTATTTTTGTGTTTTATCAGGAAAGGTTCATATAAAACTTAGCTTTATGTTTTATTATGTTTACTATTCTTTAACCTACCTCCTTTCCTTCAAATCCTGTCATATTTCCTTTTCTGATGCCACCATTGCTCAATACCTTTGTAAGAAATTTAAAATCATTGTCCAAATTAGTTCAAAAAAATGTAATGAAGAGGAGCTAACATTATAAGTCATATGTAAATTCCAATATTAGAACAAATAGATTAGCTCTTCTTTGAAATTATCTCTCAATGGCTTAGTAGTTTTAAATATTTCTGATTTATAATACATATTGTTTCATAATACAGCACAAACATAACAATGAGTGAAGTAGAACCCTATACCATCATTTCTCATGACAGTCCTGTTCCTCCTCAATAATAAGTGAGGCACAGAGAGAAGTATGCACCTCTCTTTCTTATGCATTAATTGTTAACACCTATTCATCCTCCAAATATATGTTCAAACCTCCTCTACTAACAGGGACTCAGTCCCTCTCCTGAAGTTTTATTCTGGTTCTCATATTGCATTGCTCTCACCAACTATCCAATCCTACTGTAAGTTATTGTCTAGAAAAGAGGACAGAGATTTAACATATTATCAAATAAGTGCACAGATGTTAATTGTTATAAGGGAGAAGAAGAAAGAAACACAGCACATGCTCTCTTGGTATCTCCATTGTTTAAAACAATTTTTAAGATTTGATGGACACCTGGGTGGTACACTTGTAAGCTTCTAAGAATGGGTAGATTTAAAATCATGTGAATGATCCTATGTGAATTCCAATAAAATTGGATTTTACTTTTTTATTCTCGACTGTTTTTTCTTTTCATGGGTGTGAATAATTGTGTTTTGACACCCGTAATCAGTTAATAGTGTCAACTGAGCTGCAGCAAGTACATTAAATTGCTCTGAAGTAAAAGGTTGCCGGGGCTTATCGTAGCCCTCCCAGCCCGTCTCATCTCTGTGTAATGCAGGACACAGAGGGTGAATCCTGATAAATATCCTTTTTGTACCTAATTCTTTGAAACCTACTTATTGTTTATGAATTGTTAGTCAATTAGTTTGATTATTTCTTCACCCTACAATTTATTCTAAATGTGATAAATTAACATATTTTTAAAGATTTTTGCAAATCCCTAGTTAACGTATAGTTAAGTATGCTAATACTATATAATATAAATATTATGATATAGATGTTTCACATAAAGGAAAGGTTATTTCTGATCACATTGTTTTAAAAACATTATGTGTTGTTTTTATAAGAATGGACAGCAATTTCACAGTCCAACTATGCAAAAAATAACAGAAATGAAAATCCTAACATAATCAATAAATAAATGGTATATTACTACATTTGTACCTATACATCTATGTATCTATCTACCTACCTGCATACCTACCTACTTACATAATCTGGCTTGCCTAGGTATTCATGCAACATGTTTCTGTTTTTATAACACCAGCACTTAAATTGAGATTATGTTAATGGATATGCACTGAATGTTATAAGAAAAGTGTGCTTTTGACATTTTATGTGGCTAAAATTAATTAACATATGATAAAAGACTCCCACTTTTCTTCTAGGAAATTGTTTTCCTGTGAAACTTAAATAGTATTACTTTTTCCTTGAGAACCAAGGTAACATCAGATATGTAAATATTTTAAATTGTTTAAATTCTATTAACTCATCCTTACTACCTCTTTCCCAACCTTAGCAAAATAATTTAAGGAGTGTAGCTGAGCATAATTAAATCAGATATTAGCAAATGAAATTGAGTTTGTCCAAGAGCAGTGGCCATACCACTTTTTATTGGAGAGAGCAAGAATAATACGACACTTACATAGTCTTAGAGGATCACTGGTTGTAAGGACAAAAAATTAGTTTTTTTAGAACAGAGAACAAGAAACACATGTTTTTATTGCTTCTGTCATAGCAAGCACAATTCTAACTTCAGTTCCAAGTCATCAGCCCTCAGCATCTTTGAGTTTCTCTAGACTGACAGAGAGCCCTTGAACTCCAAATTTTATATTATGTCTATGGCCAAAGTTCTAAATTACTTCCTATTAAACAGCATCAGTGATTTATCTTTCATGCCATCATGAATATATTTTCATTTCAAATTCTCACCAAAGTGATCAATGGTTTCCTTATGACAATTATAGGTTTTGCTTGTGTTTCACTAATGTTAATTATAGGTGGACTTGGGTTTCAGTGATATATAACTTTAAAACAAGGTGATTAATAAGAACATGTAAAAATGAACATTTGTTTGCCTGAAAATAGGAGGATGTATAATTTAGTAGTCAACATGTTGTGCTTATGCTTGAGCTATACATAGCTTATAATTGAGTTTTAACTCAATAAATTATCCCAATAATTTACATGGCACTGTAAGATGTTTTACTGCAGTTAATATACATATCTAGTTCATCACTATGCATGTCATTGTGTGTAATGTGCTACCTGTTTTCACAACATTCTATTTCCCCATAATAAAGAGTCTAGTCTTTATCTAATTCCACTGAGTATAAAGGTGTCAATAAATAATGCACAGGCAAATAAATGCAACAATAAACAGATACTTAAAACCAATAGATCAATATAAATGTGCATTAGTGTCTATATTTCAGAGGTGGCTTAACATAAAGAAAAGATCCATTTCACATTCCTACCCTACTCCCTTCTTTCAAGATCATCTGCTTTCATAGATATACGAGTAGGAATAGGTACTTGGGATCTTTAAAATATTTCATAAAGCAAAAGCGAGGTAGTGGAGAATTCCTATCTGCAATGGTCATAGAAACTGTTCCAAGAATTAGAGCCACTGCACATTGTGTAAAATAGAATTTATAGATAACATACTTGATCATATCAGAGGGAATCAAGACCGTACCTGCAAATCATCGAGAATAGCTTTATAGCTCTGATTTCTCATTGCCAGTTTTCAAATTTCAAATGACAAGCTGTTAGTTTACTTTCAGAAAGTATTTCTTTTTGTCTGAAAGATTAGTAAAGTTTCTGCTAATATAAAGAGTGCTACAGAAAATTAGCTGTGTTTGCTTGGTGAAAGTAGAAATCTGGGGTGCTTAGTCAACATGTGGGCTGTCTACTCAATACCTTCACAGAGATAATTAAGTCCTGCTCAGGCTTGGATAAATTAATGTATGTAATCATTAGGTCTGTTTATTAATTTATAACAAAAATTATGGAAGAGACCAAAAGGGGTTGATGAATTTTGCTTTTTCATCCTTTTCCTGTAAGCAGAGGATGAGGGTGTGAGGGTGGAGAGAGGAGGTGTATGAAGAGGCTTGGCTGGGAATTAATCAAATCTTGGCTTTATAAACCAGGAATCAGACTCTAAAATGGCCTGGTGGACCCATTTCACAATACAGGCAGTTTTGGTGACAAAACTCAAATTCTCAAATCTATTAGCTATGATTCTTCTTCGTGACATTGTTTGAATGTGCAATGTCAATATTTACCTCAGAAATTCTGGTTATAAAATTTCCCGGCTGACCCACCGTTTTTATTGATATGTACCTTTTTTTTTACATATGTTCATCCTCAAGCTGCTAAATTCAGTGGTAGAATAATCTTGAAGTTTAAGAAGCGTAAAACACCTCACTTTAACAAGTATCTTTCAAGGCCTGAGAGAAGACAAAACAAAGTGTTCACATGGTAATATATTTTTTATGAAATTTGCAAATTTTCTGGAAATAGGTCTTCCAATGTAAACTTCAGGCCCCACAAAACCTGAATCTGTTCCTAATTATGGTTAAATATGATAGTCCTAGTCTGGGAACCATTTTGTTCTATTATTTTATGGGCACATTCTGATCTTAAAGCTTAAGTTGCATAAAATTATATACTATATAATTACTTACAAGACTCTTCAAAGTGTTTTCCAGTTACTAGCCCCTTATGGCAACTTTAAAAATAAAAAGAAGCTAAAATTTAAGCAGTGTAGGATATGGCTGGCATAGGAGTGCAACTTTGCTTTAGAGTTTTATTAACCTCAATTTCTTTACTATCTGCTGTTTAAATGACCCTAATATTCACAGCATGTTTTTAAGTCATACAAAGTTTTACAAGCAGCTTACAGTTAGTTTTTGTGTCATTTGTCCATCTCAAACTCTTAAATGTTCTTTATTGTGATATTTCCTAAGTTGGCACATATACCAACGTTAACATCTATTTTTCCTAGATCTGATTCTCAGGACAAAACTTCCTATATATCTCCTATGTGCATATTGAGATGTCCAATGTAATGTATAAATAAGTCATCTATTTACACAGACTCATCCTTCTCAAATAGAGCATGTAGAGATCATTTTGGTATTCTCACAGTGATCAAAATAATCAGAATCATTGAAACATAAACCATTGTTTTTTTCATAGTTTAACAACTTTAATAACTATATGTTGTCTTTTACTTAAAAAAAGCACTGGTTAAAGAAGGGAACATGAATTAGATTTGGATGTTGATATAGTAATGAGAATAAAGAAAAATAATTGTCTTCTCATGATTGTACTTACTTAAAATAACTTAGGATCAAAATACCCTGAAAATAAATATTTAAATTGCATTTTTAGATGAGTACATTGGGGCTCATATACTTAGCAAAATTAAAAGGTAAGTATGAGAGCCAGGATTCATATTTAGCTTATTTTAAGATCTACTCAAACTAGAATGGAAGGTGTTATATATAACACTTTATAAAGTGCTTTCATATATGTTGCGTTATTTGTACTTCACAAGAATCCTGTTGAGTCAAGTTTTTGTAGATGTGCCAATTGAGGTTCAGAGGGGTTAAATAGCATTGAAAAATCTTCCTTCTATAGCCTGCTGAGGTGGGATTTTGAACTAGGGCCCCACATGCAGTTGAATCATATTCGATAATCCATTTTGACATGCTGCTAGAAAAGTAACTCATGCTCATATGTATATCTTCAACTATGAATAACAGAATTAAAAATAATCAAATGTTTTCCTATTATCACTTATCTTAAAATTACTCAGTGTTAAAAGATGAAAGAAGGTAAAAAAGCAATCGTCAGAGGATAATTTCTAGCTTATGATTAAGTTGTCATGAGAATTATAAGCAATTACAGAGGGAATAACAACTAGACATGGTTTTTTGATGGCTCAAGCTTTACATTGAGACAAAAGCACACCAAAAAACGTTGGCCCCCAATAAATACCAGATTTAAGCATATCCTATGGTGACAGAAAGTATGCATTTAAGCCTGAAGTGTAAAAGGAGAGTTTTAATATTTTCTTAAGCAGAATTATGTTTATCTTCCCAAAGCCTTAGTAGTACCTGACCAGAAGCATGATGTACCTTCCCTAGATGGTGGGTGAGAGACTGTTCCAGGTGCCAGCCTAGATCTTAGCTCAGACAAACTGCAGACTAGTGGGTGGGTGAAAAACAAAGTTGTTAAGTTATCTCCTATCTGCAGATTTTGTTTTTATCTAAATTTATAAAACTTTGTTAATATGGCTTAACTTTTCACTTCTTATCTTCAAACCAAAACCCATTATACAATGTAGATTTCAATAATAAATTCTTCAGATATAATTAAAGGAAAGGTGGGTTAACAGACTGGATTTGGTCCTGAATATACAAGTAACTATAGATGGGTTTTGATTCCCAGCTCTGCTACTCCACAGCTAGGTGGTCTTAACCAAGTCTTTAATACCTCTCATTTTTTCTAAATACTAATATTATGGATTAAATATGAATATGAAGCTTGATAAGTGCTTCATATAAGGTGACGATATTAATTAAGAAAACACCTAAACCTTTCTATCACTTTTGTTTAAATAAATAATTTGAAGAAGATTCTAAACCTTTTTCTGACCATCTATAAGTGAAGTTTTTTGGCATCAGAATGCAAATATTGTAACTTAAAAATGATTCTAGGTCTTTTTCTAAGGAACTATAGGAAAGTTATTCAGCCAGAACATAATTAGCAACAAATAAGGGGGCAAATATTAATGGAAGTACCAATGGTTTAAGTAAAAACAATCACATCAGTTCAACAGAGGAAGGAGGCATTTGCGGACCTAACACTATAATTGAATCCACCTTCCCCTTGGTTGGCCCCAAGTTGTAAGTTAATTCCTGATCTCATAGCCACCATGTTTGAGCTCTTAGGAGCCCTAAGGCAAAAATGGAAAGAAACAATATTAAATTTCACTAAATATCTTTAATTTAGGACCATTTCCTAGATTTCATTAGAAGTATTTTATATTAGACAATATAAAAAGAAAGAAAACATTTATTTAGCGATGTAAGCACCAGTGGTTATGTTTAAAAGTTAAGAACACCAACATGGATTTTTTTTGTTTGTCTTTTTGTTTCCCAAGTACCACTGAATCCTACTTAAATGTCATATACACAATACAAATTTCTGTGACAAAATGCAAAATTAAGGGATTTCAGGGGGCACATCTGACAGGAGACCAAAATATTAAATACATTCTGTGGAATAATTTTTAATTTTCAGATGCGAATTGTAAACAACACAAAACTCAAAGCATTAAGTAAAATCATGATAGCAATGAATTTTGGCACATAATAAAGCACACGAGGGAAAATTATAATAATGAGAGTAATTTAAAAATATAACAGAAACTTGGTCATTGTATATTCTGGGCCCAAAAATCAAAATGGTATTGTGGTTACACTTAGGAAAAAATTTTGCATGCTGGGTAGAATAAGACAAATAGCAGTAAATGAGTCCATAATATCTGTGCACCTACACAGAATGCAACTATATCACAGTGTTAGAGTCACTGTCGGACACATAAAATAATCCATCTATGCAAAAGGTTCCAAATGTTATGGGTTTGTAACCATTAGTGTTAATTTAATTCAAAAAATATTGTACAGAAAAAGTTCAAGTCTTTTTAATGAAGTATGTATAAAACCATCCTGCTTTTATATGCACTGTGCTGAATATATTTTACTATGTTGGGAATGAATATACTGCAATATGGAGGAACAATGTAATGAAGTTACGTTTCCTGAAGTAAAGTCGTCAGAATACCAAGTCTCAAAATGTTTGTTGTGAAATGTTGCACTGAGTTCAAATGTGTCTTGGAAATTCAGCTTACTGTACATCCCTGCCTTAGAGTTTCTAATGCACATTGGCATATTAAAGTCTCTGCGAAGTCCTGCAGTAAATCCATCTATTTTTATTTAATCCAGTGTGTTTTACATCACTATTAACATTTAAGGAATGCACAATATGCTTTGGGTATTTTTGTGTTCTTTGTTACTACAACATGACAGAACTCATATTCTCCTACAACCATATCCTGATTCAGATAAAAACATCAGGAATTGATACAGCAATTTATATTTTTAGAACACGCACAATGCATTTCATCCAGCAATATCCTCCTGAAGTATTAACAGCTACTACAAATCTGAAATCAGTAACCCTCATGTAACCTAGATTCTGATAGCCAACATTATTCACATCTAGTCAGTAAGCAAATCCTCTATAATTTTTCTAAAAATATTGAAGTCTCTGTTTTTAATTATGCCTTTCCAAAGTCTTCCCTTACAATGCTGTTCTCAATCTACCTCAAGCACTAGAAATGCCTCTGATCTCCCTGAACATCCGAAATGAGCCTCCAATTTATAACCTTCGTGGACTTCCTAATAATTTCCTCCAGGAATACATTTATGAACACAGACCCATAAGGGACATCCTAGTCTGTTTCCTCCTATCGGGTGCCATTTATCTGTAGCTATTATTCAAATATACTTGCTCTAAGGAAGACTTAATCCTCACCTTATTGTCTGTAGCACTTAGGGTAACCTAGGCAATCATAGCCATCTGTTAGTATAGCTATCCCTGCGTGCATAGTCATAACATTAAGGGGTAAGTGCTGCTTGCACTTTCTGAAAGCTGAGACTGTAGATCAGGTACCTGGGTAGACCAAATTAGAATGTGCTCCACATAATTATATGTTAGGATAAGATACGTTTAATGCTTTGCTTTTGGCAATAGTAACGGCTGGCTTTTATTGGTCATCTTATTTAATGTGGTAGGTTCTATTATCCCTACTTTACAAATGAGAAAATGATATCCTAAAAAGACGGAGCATGTTGTTCCAAGTTAAACAATTAGTGAGTGTTGAAGACCAACTTCCCTGGAAGCGGTGATTAATTGTGGCGTGTCACGCATCCGACCGCTCCAACAATTATTAAGGGGCCTCAGTTGGTTCAGGTAGGCCAAGCAGAGCGCCTTCCCTCTGACACTCTCCTGCAGGAGAGGTTCCTGTCTCAGTGTCTTCTGACTTTTTGAAAGTGTGATCTGCAGGGTAGCCTTTGTCTTCCTTGTGGAGAAAGACAAGTGGAAGAGAGAAGAGTAAAATAAATGTGACGAGAAACAATGAACGCCTCCTACTTCTGACTCTTCTACGGTTCTAATTTCTGTTCTTGTATTGTAAGCTGCACCCATCCATTCTCATAATAAATCCCCTCGCAATCTTATTTTTAGCTGAAGCTATTTGGCATTGCTTTGTGTTACATGCAACCGGATAATTTCTAGCTGAGATGCTAAGTCTGCCTGATTCTTCTCCCTATATAGCAGGCCTTCCCTTTCACTATAAGTCCCCTTCCCCTGACTTTTATCTAAAAATAAAAAACTAACTAAATAATAAAAAGCCCTTCCTGAATCTCTTTAATGGAGAACGATCAGTATGTAACATCTTATAGAAAGGAAATGATTCTTAATGAAATGGACAATCATTTCTACTTAAAATTCTTAAAATCAAATTTTCAAAAAGGGGACAGCATTTGATGGTGGAAGACTATCACACTAAAGGACCTGTGTGCATTTAATATAATTATAAATGAGAGTTACCTCAGTGCTCTACTTAAAAATTCAATTGCAAAATAAAGCCAAGTAGTTATGCAAAGTATTGACTGTGGCTTAAAGTAGGGAGCTCACTTGGAAACAGATGGCCTGAAGAAGGCAGGGGCTGGGCATAATCATAAATCATAACAGGCGGAGACAAAGGACAAGCAAGCAAGACAAGGAGGGTAAAAGAAGCCGGATAACAAAAGGTTCAAGCAGAAGCAAAAGAGAAGGGGGTAAAAGGAAGGGCACGGTAATAAAAGGAAGGACAGGGATGCCAACACGATAGATCATGCCCAGAATGCTAATGAAAAGCTGCAGCGCTGGAGAGCAGAGAGCTAAGGAGCAACAGTAAAAGGCCACACAACAGTTGCACAGTGTTTAAACGTAGCATTGTGCCAGAGGGCTGGTAGAGCACCTCGCCCCGCAGAGAGTCCTTTAAAATTTAAAGTACATGGCTTTGTTAATGGGAACCCATCTTTTCAAAGAAGGGCGCAGGTTTAGGGAAGAGAAATCTGACAAGAGAATGCAATGAAAGAAGAAAAGCGATGAAAGTGGGCAAAATTACAATGGCAGCGCGAATCGATTATGACGCTGATGGTGCCCCCATTTTTTTCCCCCTCTTTAGAAAACCTCCTGATTCTCTCGAAATGACCTTGATTCACAGTGAAGGCATCTCTATATAACAATCTAATGGGCAATATTTAGACATAATTTATTTGCTTATTTTTTTAACTACAGGTGTTACTTAAACAAGTCAACCACGATATTTAACTTAGCTGTGTTCCTGGAGAGTGGAGTTCAACTTGGATCACAAGCATCATGGGAAACATATAAAAACATAGCATTTGAAATGGCCACCAGGAGTCGTGAAAACCATTCTCCTGCCACGTCCAGAGGAGCAACAAAATCATTCTGTACTCATTGACATGGATGTAATCTTCACATTTCCACTCTTACTTTTCCACCTACATTAACTCCCATGGCCATCTTATCCAGTGTGAGAGGCTGAACATGCGAACAGACAATGGCCAGACCACATACAACACTAGAACCCTGACCTACATAAGATGTCCTGGAAGGCAAACAATCTCTGCAGCAATTGCCCCAGAAAGATCAAACTTGGTTAACAAATGCTTGCTATTACGCCACCACCCCTCCTCCCTTCCAACTCAATAGCAAACAGAGAAGGGTATCAGATCTCCTTGACCAATATCCTAAGAGGCCCCCCTTGTAGTTAGCACACACATACAGCCTCCCTATGCAAATAACCTCCAATTAAAGCACTTCGGAAGCCTTCCTTGTCTTCCCCTACTTTAAAGCTTTCCCATTCCCCCGTCTGCCTCAAAGGCATGATGGTAGCTGACTGCCTTAATACTGTAAGCTCTCAATGAATTGCCTCTCTTTGTTCTCATTTGGGTTGTCTTTGTGTATTTCCACAAATGCTTGGGGTTAAACTGTATAGATGCTAATGACCCCCACTGTTATATCTTTAGCCCAGGTTTCTCTCCTCAGCTTGGCTTTCTCCACATCTAGACGTGAAAATTCAATGAGTTTGTTCAACTTAACATGGGCAAAATACCCACCCTCACACTCTTTCAATGCTCCACCATTTCAATTTCTTAAGTCCAATGTCTTGACATAACCTAATTTCTCTCATTCTCACATGCCTTGCATCTAACTCAGTAAGTGAATTCTGTTGGCTCAACCTTCAAAAGGTATCCAGAATCTGATGAAGTTGCACTATTTTACCATCAGCTACCTGGTTGATTGTCTAAGTTATCATCACCTCTCATCCAGATAACTGCAATAGCCTTTTCATTGATTTCCCTGCGTCTAGCCTTGACCTCCTGTTTCCTATCAAAACCACATTCAGAGCGATCCTTTTACAGTGCCAATCAATTTGGCATTTCTCCGCTTCCCTTCTCATTCAGAATGAATGTCAAAGTTTTAAAATTTTCTACAAGGTTCTATACAATCTGGCCATCAGTATCCTCTTTCCCGGTTACCTCCCAGCCACAGCTGTTTGGACTGTGATAGTGACCTCTCCAAAGTCTAGGCAGTGACCCCTGAGACTGGTTTAAAAAAAAAAGTGTTAAAGGATAAATTTTAAAACAAAATGATATCATGACTCTCATACAAGTATAAAATGAACCAGCTAAATAACTTATTTAGATCCTTAATTAATGAAGACACCAGTAAAATATTACAGCTTTTTCAAAAGAGAATCAGAAGAGCAGGATATAAGAGATTCTGAAATGAATTTATAAATAGATACAGAATAGAACTATCCATAGTCCACAGGGTAATAATCAATGGCATTCCACTGTAATAATTAATGCACTATGTATAAAGATTATTTCCATTATTATTACTTTTCTACAACCTCCAAAATTTTAAATAGCCCAATACAATGAGAGGCAGAAATAATAAATAATTCAGATGAATGAGCTAACTAGGACACCTTTAATGTTTTCTTTTTCCTTTTCACAATTAAAAAAAATGTTTCCAAAGATATCCTGGCAAAAGGGAGAGAGATAGACAGGGAGAGGGGAGGAGACGGAGAAGGGAGAGGAGGTGGAGGAAGAGGAGGAGGAGGAGAGAGAGAGAGAGAGAGAGAGAGAATGCACGATGAAAGGGTTTGTTCTTTCTTTCTGTAAAATTTGAAATAGACAACCTGCAAAGATTACACAAATTGAACCCAGACCCAAAGGGGGAAATGATGTACTGTGAGAATCCAGGAAATAGCTGCAGAGCTTTAAGAGGGAGGAAGTAGAGTTGAGCCAAGTGAGCATTGGCAAAAGCTCTAAGGTAGTGAAAAGTGAAAACTGGCATGATGGAAAGTGAAAGATGAAGCAATTAGATGGTAAAAGAAGCATACAAACACAGAGTAAGAAAAATGAAGATGTAAATGAATATCCTTAAAGCATAACGTTAGGGTGAAGCTCCAGGAATGCTTGTTACTCTAGTCCCTAGAGGTACGTTTGAGTCACTGAGTCTCTCATGGCTATGAAAATATACTCCTCTCTCTGTGAGGCCCAGCTGTTCCCAAGCTTTGGTGAGATTCTTTCTTCACTTTTACCCAAAATTATCTCAAAATAATCTTGCAACACTTGAAGTAGCTTAAATTAGCCTCCCCCTTACCAAAGATCCTAAATATGGTGCTATTCATGTTGGTATCCAATTTCTAGCAAAATTCCTAGAGTATAGTATGTGTTAACTAAATGCTTGGAGAACATACAGACTTGAAAAAAATGTAGCCAAATTTCTCAAAGTTAGTCAATCTGGCTTTTAGCATTTGAGTATCTCAATATGTTCACTAATACAGCAAAAAGTTTCTAATCTCATATTGGCCTATTTGCTCATCTCATTTGTTTGGTATTTTTGTCATCTGCCTAATAGTGAAATGAAACCTTTATTGTTCATTTTTTATCTTTACCTCTATGTTGTATAGATAGATAGACACATACATACATACATACATACATACATACATACATACATACAAAAAAACTGAAGAGATTTGCTGAAACTATTACATTGACGGAGTAAAGTTCCACTAGAATGTACTCAAATGATTAAGTTTTAACCATGAAAAAAGGGAAGCTAAGTAAAAATAGATCATACTTTTGTAGGTAAACTCCAGTGTGGTACACGCAAGTAGGGGAGTATAGCATTGGTGCTCTAAATTAAAAACAATGCTGAAATGGGAGGGTAGTTGGGGGGTGAGTGAAAAAGGGGAAGGGATTAAGAAATACAATATGGCTGTTACAAAGTAATCATGGGGGTGTAGGGTATAGCATAAGGAATAGAGTCAGTAATATTGTAATAACTATGTGTGGTATCGGATGGTACTAGATTTACTGGGGTGATGGGAGGAGTTTGGGAGGCAGGGTAAAAAAGGTGAGAGGATTAAGAAGTAAAAATTAGTAGTTACAAAATAGTCATGGGGATATAAAATACAGCATAGGGAATATAGAAAGTAATATGTTATTATAATAGCTATGCATAATGCCTGGTGGGTACTAGACTAGTTGGAGGGATCATTTCTTAAATTATACAAATGTCTAACTGCTATGTGGTACACTTGAAATTAATATAAAATAATACTGAATGCCAAAAAGTAAACAATCTGAAAAATTAGGGTTATCAAACAGTACAATTAAAATAGTGAATTGTATGTATACTATATAATATGAAGAATGGTTAACTGAGTTGCGGTGCTTTAGAAAGAATATAAGAATTCTCTTTAAGTTAAAGGTTATACTATGTCTGTGTGTGTATGTATATGTGTGTGTGTGTTAAGGATATTGATACAGAGAGAGAGAGAGAGAGAGAGAGAGAGAGAGAGAGAGAGAGAGAGAGAGAGAGAAAGAGAGAGAGAGAGAGGGGGGAAACAGGTAAAGCTGAATTTTTCTCACTCACCTCTTCCTTATTTTACCTTTTTCCTTTTTCTTTTCAAAATGATGCTTGATGTTAAAATTAATGTAAACTGGGTACCAAATAAAAGGCATTCATATGGTTCATTTTTCCAGTGGGGTATCATATTGGGGAACATTTCTTGATAATTGAATTTAAAGAATTTTAAGGCCTATATAATTTTAGAGGCTATAAAACCACTATCAGTTGGTTTGTTTTACACTTGTAGAATATTAGTGGTAGCAAAGAACTTATTATTTTGACAGGAATATATTTTATTTACTGACAACTAGAATCTCATAAATTTATTTATATATTATTTTAAAATATGTCTCCCCATAATTTCACATCAATTCAAAATATGCCTCCCCATACTTTCTACTTGTTCATCCAGAGTAATAAAAAATAACATAATTACCGTTTCACATGATAAATACTTAAAGAGAATTGTTATATTCTTTCTAAAGCATCTCAGTTCAGTTAACCATTCTTCATATTATATAGTATACATACAATTCACTATTTTAATTGTATTGTTTGACAACTCTAATTTTTTAGCATTATTTTTAATTTAGGGCAACAATTTTGTACTTTCCAACTTCCTTCTACCACACTGAAATTTTCAAATAATTCTTTGTTTCTGAATTATAATCTCATCTGTGTGGGGCTTGTGAAATATGTACACATGTCAATTAATGAGAGCTTCATTAGGACTATTGTGTTTTAATTTTGATATATTCTCCCTCTCTCTCTCTCTCTCTCTCTCTCTTTCTCTCTCTCTCTCTCCCCCCCTCCTTCTGTCCCATCCTCTCTCCCTCTCTTTCTCTGCTTCTGTTTGTCATCATGTTATACTGTGATTTCTTAGGAGATAATAGTTAATTCAATTCTTCAGGTTTAATACTCTTCAAACTATATCTTGCACACTCTTAATTTATACAATTGACTTTTTTATTTAAACTTGGTGATTTACATGGCTCCTGCTAAGATACCTTTTAAGTTTGAGTCTGTTCAACATATGAATCATTAATCTTTTGTCTAATTAATTTTTTCACTAATTAAGCAGGTATCATAGGAGGGGAAATTTTTCAGCTTGAAAAAGACTATAACAAAATACCTATAGCTAAATAGTACTTAATGGTGAGAGGCACTTACGGCTTTTATTCGTGAACTCATCCTAGAAATTATGTTTGTGACAATTATGTTCGTGAACTCATCCTAGAAAAAGTACTCCCTCATTGCTGAATATCACTGCAGTCACCTTCGAAGTACTCCCCTTGGGAAGTTATGCACTGACACCAGTGCCTAGTCCACTCTTCAAAGCAACTTTGGAACTCTTTTCCTGGAATGGCTGTCAGAGCTGTCATCGTATTACCCTTGATGTCCTGAATGTCATCAAAATGTCTTCCTTTCAATATTTCCTTCACCTTTGGGTAAAGAAAGAAGTTAGTGGGGAACAGATCAGGTGAGTAGGGAGGGTGTTCCAATACAGTAATTTGTTTTCTGGCTAAAAACTCCCTCACAGACGTGCTGTGTGAGCTGGTGCACTGTCGTGATGCAAGAGCCATGAATTGTTGGCCAAAAGTTCAGGTCATCTAACTTTTTCACTCAGCCTTTTTAGTACTTCCAAATAGTAAACTTGGTTGTTTGTCCAGTTGGTACAAATTCATAATGAACAATACATCTGATATTTAAAAATGTTAACAACAGCGTTGCAATGAGTTTGCAAACTTAATTGTCAGATCTCCTAGTTTCCCAATAAGATGAGGTCCAAGGCAAGAGCATCCCTCTTACCACTCCTTTTCAACATGGTTTGGGAATTCCTTGCTAATGCAATAAGCAATAAAAGGAAATAAAGGTATAGAAATTGATAAGAAAAAATAAACTGTGTTTTAGATAAAGCTAATGTCAATTATCATTTGTTTGTTGATGACATACGTTTGTATCATCTGGATACCTGTTCTGAGCTGGAAACCTCTAAACATAACTATTTCATAGGCTTGGGTGTCTATGTGATATCCACTTGGATGTCCTGGAAATCTCTGACATCCAACATGCCTAAAAGCAGACTCAACATCTTTTTTTCAAACCCACTGCTCCTCTGTGATCCTTTGATGAGTGAATCAATATAGTGTCACACCCTTCCCAGTCATGTGACACTGAAATTAAAGTCCTGGTAGACATCTTTTATCCTCCATTTCCCTCTGACTCAAAATTCATCACAAATTCCCCTTGGATCAGGCTCTCATCATTTCACTCCAGTGTTAGTACAATAGACAATCAACAGGACTCCTTACTTTTAGTCACAGGCATGTATGTGACTGAGTATGCATTTTTAAAACTCCGCTATTCTTCTGCTACCAAAGACATTTGCATAAAATGTAAGTCATTTTCTCTTACTCCTCTATTTAACAATCTTCAAACCTTCCCCTTGGATTCAGTAAGAAATCGAAACTTTTTAGAATATTATGCAAAGCATCTGATGATTGTTTCAGCCTTTATTGTCAGCTGCCTATCCTCATCTTCAACCTCTGTGCACTTTCCTTTCTGCCACATTAAATAAGTTGCTATTTATTCTAGTTACCAACTTACATTGCTAATGTTGCTCCTTCTGCCAGAAAAAGCTCTGTCAACCATCTACTACACCAGTTTTGCATGGCTGACTCCTATTTTTTTTTCAAGGTTGAACTCCTCCATGAAGCATTTCCTGAAATTTCTTGACTTTTAATGCGCTGATGGTCTTTTGTGCTAACCAAGATATTCACACTTACTACAAAGTGCTAAAGTAAGTCAGACCTTTTTCTTGTCTGACTTGCCAAGTAGACTATGGAATGCTTGAGAGTAGAAAATATGGCACCTCATCCCACCTTAGTCCCTATGATCTCCAAGTCTGTAGGATAACATAGGTTTAAGAAAAGTTTTCTGAATGAGTGTCAAATCATTGCTTTGTGTTTATTTCATTTTTAACATGCTTCACCAGCTACAGTGGAATTGTTTTCCCATGGTACATTTTCTGTAGAGATTTGATTTTATGTATATTCTACAAAATTCAAATCACTTAATTATCTAATTCTACTGACATCATATATATATATATATATATATATATATATATATATATATATATATATACTCTTTCTTTTTACATCCTGGAATTTTGATTCTTTTGTTTCTACTTTACTTTTAAAACTGAAGTTATTGAAAAGCTTTTCCATCATTTAAAAATGTTTGATATTTCAACCTTTATCTTATAAATTTTATAATTCAAATCAATCTTTATTTTAAAGCTCTACTGCACAAGCATGTGAAAAAACTTGGACAACATCCTTAGAAACTTTTTGCTCTCCTCTTAATCTAGTTAACTACTACACTATTGGCAGATCTCAACCCAGGCATTGCTTCCTAGAGAAATAGTACCTGCCCTCTTGTTAGCTGGGTTCCTTTCATATAGGCTTCTAGGACATCATGTTCCTCTTTTTCACACCCGTTATCACAGCCACAATTGTGTAGTTGTATGATTGCTAATCTTCAAACCCATGAGGGCAGGGGTATATACTACCTCTCTCTCTCTCTCTCTCTCTCTCTCTCTCTCTCTCTCTCTCTATATATATATATATATATATATATATATATATATATATATAATTATATATACTATATCATATATATATATACACAAATATAATATATACTATATCATATATATATATATATATATATATATATATTCAAAGAATAAGTAAATATAACTCCAAAGAGTTATAGTTAAATGTGATTCAATAAAAATCTTTAGGCTTACAAAAGAATCTTCCAAGAGAATGGCTGGTAACTTTTCAAATCTGTGGGAGAGGAACTGATAGCCATCAGAGGAATAAACCCTCATTAGAGGTTCAATTTATTTGCGATGAAAATCTTTAGATATTGAAGTAACCTTTTAAGGAAGTTTATGGAATTTCTTCTGTACAAGTGTCATAGTTATATTTTATATAGTATTATTATTGAAGTCAGAGTTTGAATCCAATTTGTGTTTGAATATGGCTCTAGTGAAAACAGAGAAGATGGATTTTTTAGGGTTATTGTTAGCTTTTAAATTTTGGATCCATATTATTTTACTTTTTATTATGGAATTCTTGAATCATATGCTCAGATAATACTCCGTATTGTTTCAGTAGCCTAATAAAGTAAAACTGTGTGTTTCTTATTTAATAGAAATGTAAATTATCTGTACAATATTAAATTTATAAATGTGTTTTCCAAGCAACAACATGATGGATTATAGTCCCCCTGAACATTCAATATGAGCTCTTGCATGGGAAAGAAAAGGAAATTCACTTTGAACTGAATTGAGATAAACATATCTCATAAATGAATCAAGTTTCAATAATTCACAAGCAGTAAAACCCAAAGTAAGTCAAAGCAGATCTATTATAAACGCCATAGCCCAAACCGAAACTAATATTATCATACTATTAAATTATATGTCCTATTTATCAAGAGATTTCTCTTCCACACCTTTCTTAAAAACACACTTTGAAATATTTTATATCAATATTAAATAAAATTGCATATTTTATGTCATTATAAATAGACTTGGCTATATTTCTTAAAACATTTGATGCTGTTTTATTATTTTTTATGGACCAAGAATGTCACCATATAAGAAAGGCTATAAGCATTAGTATATTTGCCTTGAAATGTCAAAATATATTTCCAAAAAATGTCTTTCTCATTTATTTTCTTTCTAATATCCAAGATATATACTTTTAATTTTAAAAGAAAATGCAGTCTTTAGCTTTTTAGGAAATAATATTTTTTTAAAAGTCAACCTGCTACTATCATCAGTGATGTAATGTAAAATTAAATGTCTACTTTGATCTGGCTTATATAAAATATAGATGTGTTCATATGGCCAACTTTGGAAAACAAATTAAACTTATTAATTGTTAGCATCTACTAGAGGTAAAAGAAAAGCAAAACTAATTTACTATTTACAATATTTTTCAAAGTCATGAAAGCCAAATTTCCAAACCCTAAATATCTACATAATACATGTATGTTTTGCTTTTCAGACCTAGGCAAGGACCGATAATTCATTCCTGTTAAATCACTTATTTATCCAAATTGTGTTAATATAAGACTGAGTCCATGAATTTAGAGGCTCACTTGAAATTTGCCATTTTTATTTGCATATAGATAAATATATAAAAATTAGCTTAAGATTTTTAATTGACCCACAACTTCAAACTTTTCCAAGAAATGTGATATATGAGAGAAACTTTACAAGTACTAATTGTTGGCATTTTCCTGCTTAGTTCTTGTAGCTCACTTTACCTCAGCATGGACATGGGCAGTAATTACCATGTCTGATATTAAAATGCAAACTTATAACTTAAGCATGTATGTATGTATTTTACTAAATTAAATATTTTAACAGACACAGATTTTGGTTACACCATCGACAAAACAAATAAAGCCGTATAGGCCTTCACATAAACCATGATGGCGCTACAGATTTGAGACAAGGCTCTATGGCTTTGAACCTAACCTTGAAAACCTTTTGCATAAAATTTTATAAGCTTAGTCATCGGGGAGTGTTTTAGTTTACATAATTTTCCTACTAAGGATATTTCTACATCTCACCATGTCCTTTTATGACATCAATAGGATAGAAACATGGAACTCCTCCTTATAGTTCTGTCAGGTATAACTACAAATTATTCTTTTCACATCTTTAAATTTAAAAATGTGCTAATCAATCACCTTTAATTAATTGTTTAGAATACTTTCCTCTAAACTAATCATTTTTGATGGATATATTTATTATTCTTGTAACTAAAAACATGCAAACTACAAACCCGGTGCCAAGAATTAATTCCCCAAATTGGCAGGTATAAGCTATTGAAGATGTGCTCACATACTACAAATTAACAATCAGCAAATATTTCAATTCTCTACTTAGAGCTCAATAGATTTATCTGGGAGCTCTTTATAGGTATACGGTGCTCTAATCTTTATGGGTATGTACTATTTTCAAGATTAATGATCTTTTTATATATAGAAAAAGGAAAAAAAAACAACAAAACACCTTTTTTTATAGCATTAACACTGTGGAGGCTATACAGCTGTCACTTCAGCTGACAGGTATCTTTATAACATTAAGGATATCATTATAATACTGACTATTGGAGATTATACTTTAAAAGTGTTCACAATATTTTGTATTTACATTTATACTTTATATTATTTTTATTTCATCAATCAGCTTACTGGGCTCTTATAAAATTAACAATGCAACAAAAGCAAAACAAAACAACCTATTTGTATAATCAAGGCAATATATCTATCTATGTTGTAAATAATTTGGCCATAACCAAAGACAGGTATGGCTTTTCGAGGTCAGTTTCTGGGAGGTAATCCATGTCATACCTGAGAGGTGCCTGTTTAATGCAGGGGCTGTCCACACCAGACCTGATGGTAATGCTGGCCATACACAACAGTCTTAGGGTGAAGGATGGCCATGCTAGAAAGACCAGTCATGTGATGTAGGGCTGGGAGTTCGGGTCACATGGTATCAGTCAACCTGGGGACTGAGTTCTATCATTGTCCATCAATCACCAATCAGGCCTATGTAATGAAACTCCAATAAAAAACTCTGGACATTAGGGCTCTCAGAGAACTCCCCTGATTGGCAATATTCTGTGTATTGTCACACATCAATGTCAGGAACATAAAACCTCCTTAGGATATAGGTAGCTTTCTTTTGGAACCCTCCTGGACTAAGTCCCCGGAGTCTCTCTCCCTTTGGCTGATGTTAGTATGTATCCTACCCCTATAATAAACTGCAACTATGAGTATCAGCTGTCACTAAATTCTGTAAGCCCTCCAGGGAAAGACTGTACCTGAGAGTGGTTTTGGACCCCCCCCCACCAAAATTTGCAAGTGGTGTCAGACATGAAGGCAGTCTTGGGGTTCAGCCCTCTGACTCTGCAATTGGTCAGTTTGTCAATCTTTTAGCATACTAGCAATCTATACTAAACTACATCAATATTAATTGATGTCTACCTCTGCTCTGTTGCAAGCTTTTGGAAAATATTTGAAGTATGTACCTGGCAAAATAAATAGCTTCAGCTCTATGTATTGAGTGCTAACTATATGCTAGGTAATGAAAATGTATTAAATGCTTGGTTCATCATATCAGTCTGAGAAATGCATATTTTTATGCCCATAGAAGGAGAGAAATAAGCAACTTGTCTAAGTTTCAACACCTAATGTGTGGCAAAGGCAGAATTCAAAACCATCTCCGTTTCAAATCCAGCACTCAGAACAACTATCAAATACAGCCTCTCCTTTTTAAACAGCTCCCAAACCTATTTTGAGGCTGAGTTGATTAAGACTAAAATATCTTAAGGCTTAAACAGTATGTAATTTTGATTAACATGATTAGCTACAATATAAGGAATAGCTTGTTTAGTCACACAAATATAGCTCTGGACATTTTCCATGAACCCAAAATATCATATATTTGTTCATTGCAAAATTATATCTACAACAGATTGTGCTATTGACTTCTCAAAGTTTCAAAAGAGTATCAGCTAATTAGGGCAGCTGTGAAATCTCAGGCCAAGTCTCCTACCTTCGTTTGACACAACATGCTGCCAAGGCGCTCCAAAATATAATGTCAAATTTAACTCTCAAACACTTGCAAAATCTCATGTAACAAAAGCTCATTCTATCAAGATAGGGGAGGCATCAAACTCTAAACTAAGGAGAGGGCTGTAAGGTATCAGAAAACGTGTCATAAACTAGAGATTGAATATACTTTGTGCTCTAACATGGGCTATACTGTATCACACACAGTTATATCCAGTTAGAAGTATATATGACTATATATGTAGAGAAATTTGTGGGGCTCAGACAAAACTGAATAGAGTCACAGATCTCCTAGTACAGTTACATATAGGAAGTATATGGGCATGAGGTCAGGTGTGATTGGTAGAAAAAGTGCTAAACTGAGAGTCAGAATTTCATGAACTTGAATGTGAGGATTGTCACTGGGTGATTTTGCTCTTATTTTTTCATTCAGTAATTGTAAAGATTAAATGAGATGAAATACATTTGAAAATATTAGAATATGTGCTGAAACATTCAATAAAAGTTAGTTGACTATATGAATTGTTTGATTTCTATATCTTACATTATCTGTTATTAAACATAACACATTATTATAGTTAATAGTTGAACGTTTATGTTCTTACAGACAAACTTTTGGTGTTGTTAATGGGGTGAAATGTATCCCCCTACATTCATATGTTGAAGCCCTAATGCCCAGCACTTCAGAATGTGACTTTATTTGGGAATAGGGCCTTTGAAGATGTGATTAAGTTAAAATGGTGCTGTTAGGATGGGCCATAATCCAGTTTGATCAGTGTCCTTATAAGAAGAGAAAATTTGGTCACAGAGAGATGAAGATGTGTCCCAACAGAGAACAGACCAGGTGAGGACACAGCAGAAGGCAGCCATCTGCAAGCCAAGGAAGAGAGGCCTCACAAAAACAAAACCTGCTGACACCTTGACCTTAGACTCCTAACCTCCAGAACTGTGAGAAAATAAATTTCTGTTGTTTAATCTACACAGTCTTATTTTGTATTTTGTTATGGTGGCATTTTCTTATGGCAGCACTGAAAAATGAATATAGCCTCTTAAAGAGTTTTCTTCCAGCCGAGTGGCGCATTGGTTAAGAGTTGGCTTGCGACACCAGCTCTGAGCAGCAGGGCCCTGGTTCAGATCCCACATGAGGGCCAGTGATGCTGTGCCCTCTACAACTAAGATGGTGAACAACAGCTCGACCTGGAGCTGGGCTGCCATGAGTCGCCGGCAACGGCATAGGCTGCAGTGCAGCTGCAGTGGGCTGCCATGGGCTACCGTGAATGGCTGGCAGCCAGCGTGAGCTGCCAAGAACCACTGCTAGCAGCCATCTAGTGACCAGTGACTAATGTGCCTCACCTGGGAAGAGCACAATGATAATACCAACATGGTCCAGTGAAGCAACGTCCTCCACAACTAGACTGAAGAACAAAAGGACAGCAACTTGTCTGTTCCTCCTCCCCGATTCCCCAACACTGTTCCCTCCCCCAATTCCTCAATAAAAAAAATAATAATAAAATAAAAAAAGAGAGTTTTCAAGGTTACATCTAATTGTCAGAGCAAATGCTTGCTCAGACATTGAAAACTGATCATGCATACAATAGGTTTCAGTGCACCCAAGCATGAAGCACATAATAAGAGTTGGTAGGGCTACTCTCTTTATCTTGAAGATGTTTACGAGACTCTCACTTCAATGTGTGCCCCTGGATTTCCCATTTCTGAAACACACACTTTCTTTCCATCTATCTGGACCCAATCTGACATGCAGAAACAAGCTCTCCCTATAAAGACACAACTAACGACTCAATCCCCCAGATACCTTTCCCAGAACTGACCCTTAACTACTACCGTTTTTATCTGGTAACTTTTTAGGATCATGTGTCTAATTTATAAAGCAATATTAAATGCAATTTCCTGAGAGAAAAAAACGCTAGAGCTTATATTTTTGTCATTTCACACAAGACCCAGCATAATGCCTTGAGTAAAATAAGCACAAAAATGATGTTGAATTAGTGAATAATTAAAAAAAAAACGACTAACAAGTGAAAAGATATAAAATATTTTTACTTTGTAGCCATTTATCAAATAATAGCTGATAGAAGTTGCACTAACAAGTTAATTCTCCTTCCTTGTCTCCTTATTTCTATTTGCCAAATAAAAACATACGACTGCTTGCATTTTGGTTTTGTTTGGTTTCCTACATTGCCATTAGCACAGAGATTCAAGATGGGTACATGTATCCTGCACACAGCTGTTCAGTCCTTAGCCAGAGATCAGTAGTTTTTGAAGCTTTCTTTGTCTGGTATCTTTTTCAGAACCTGATTATAAGCTCTAGGGTTTCTGCCCCCAAACTGAGACACACACATACCTTTGCAATCAATGTCAGAGGCTCACAGACTCCCAGAACTCATGTCTATGAACACCATCTTAAACATTTGTACCGTAAAGAGGTTAATAGGCTATTTTCATGGTGATCACCAGTTGTATATAAGAAAGGAATATGTGAGAATGGTCAAGGTTCCGTGTGAAGAAAATATACTAACTACCTGACAAGGACATATGCATCAGACATATCCAACCATCACGATAGTGCAGAAATAATTTGAAAGAGCACCCAGAAACTTGCAAACATCAGAATAGGACATCTCTTAGGAGTAAATAATTCAATGCATACTATTTATCACTTTACATTTCATTGTTTTACCCAGATAGTTATTTCATTTTGTTTTTATTGAATTATTATTTTTTAAGTCTTCTGTAAGGAAACACAAAATCTGAGTGAGGTTATGCAATACAACATAAACATGTATAAGACATGTTGCCTGCCGTGATGTGGCTTGAAGTCTACTTGGAAAATAGACATGTCCACAAACAAACAAGAAAAAAAAGGAAAGAAAATGTGAAGTGCTAAGCGCACATATATCCTGCCTAAAGGTGTCAACCAAGATTATTGATCTTATCAAATACATGGTGATGGAAAGAACACTGACTCCGAGTGGTGAACACACAATGTGATATATAGATGATGTATTACAGAATTGTACACCTGAAACCTATGTACTTTACTAACCATTGTCACCCCAATAAGCTTAATTAAAAAAAAAAGATTATTGGTCTTACCCATGTTCATTTGAAATCCTCTCTCAGGACTACGGCTGGAAGCACAGAGTCTTACAAGTCTGGGTCATGGGATTCTGTCATTTGTGCCTGAAATTCTTAAACTTTTAAGCATTTTTTAAACAATCATCAATTCCTGGAATGCATATTAGCCATTTTCAAAATATTGAATTCATATTTCCTGGGAAATAACTGTTCTATGATTCTATGAAAACTAACTAGGTCTGATAGAATAAAAATTCTTATTCTATTTATGAAATAGTTAAACAATTTATATACTTGGATCAAATGACCAAAGCTATAATTATGAACTCTAAAGCAGACTCTGAAGTAAGGATTAATCACTAATATCAATGAATCATTTTGTCTTGAGAAGTCCAAAACTAAATTAAGGCATACAACCAATCTCTTATATGAAATATTATGATGGTGTCAGCCTTCCAACATCTATCACACCCAATACAAGTTAACAGAAAAAACTACATTCCCAAAACTTGCTTAATTACATATAAAGTAAAGTGTGTCATAATTTTACTTTCTAGTAAACCAATGTTATATAATAAACAAACCTTTATTATATTGACCTCCCATACCCCTTATTATACCCAACACAAACATTAGAAATAAATCCAGATATCATGTTCTGTTCAGTAAGCCATTCTTGGTAAATGTGGACAGTTTTAGACAGAAAGGAAATATGGCTTCCAGTCCTAGTTGGGCCACTGGCATATTCACTTTCATACATCTGACATGTTAAATTTATATTAGTTCTGGCATTTACTAGCTACTTCCTCACCTCCAGGAATAAAATGAAATTGCCTGTAAATATCTTAGAAAACTTTTTGGTTTCTTTTCACTTTCAATTTTATTTTATTTTATGTTTACATTCAGCTGTATACAATAATCATATGCTCCAATGTTAGACTATATGGATTCAAATTCACGTTGCATGACTGATTAGCTATATAACCTTAAGTGATTTACTTTTTCTTTTTATGCCTTTGTTTCCTCCTCTGGGAAATGGGGATAATAATAGTACCTAACTATTAAGGATGTTGTGAGGATCAAGAGGGTAATATATCTTCAGCAATCAGAACAATGCCTAATATTTAATGAGGATTCAATAACAAGTGTTGATGATGATGATGATGGTGTCCTATTCGTTTAAAAAAATGATTTTTTCTAAGTGTTATACTTGAAGAGATTCATAAGAGACAGAAAACCCTGTCCTCTCAAACCCCTAATACTCAATTTCCTTCTTGAGTTAAATACATTATTGTTTGTATGACAAGCAAAGGAAGGACCATCTCAAAATGTGATTAGACTAATAAGCTTTATTCAACAAAGAGTAAATTGCCCCTGAGCTGAAGTTTTCCTAATTTGACTTGAGATCAACCAGGCAAGAGTGAGCTGGTTCCAACACCTCTACAATGCTGATGGTTTTCTCAGGTTGAATTAATAGGAATGAAATGCTTGTGATTTCGGCAGCTGTTGGGAAGACTGGGAGAGCTTCCGCCAATCCACTGACAGCCCTGCACCCCTCACATGGCCGTGTTTAGATAAAACAGGAATGCTAACAGTCTGTCTCGAGTTTGCTAATCTTACATTAATAGTAATTATTTCCACTAAAGCAGTTATCGAACATCTCCTCCATGCCACAGAGAATTTGTATATTTATTCATGCGTACATGAATGGGTAATTTGTTGTGCGCATCAAGTAAAATTTATGTTTTGATGCAGGTGAGTGGATAGTGCTTAGCTATTTGATTAATTATCACAGCAAGAAATGATTAAGATTTGCCAACATGGAGAACATTTTCACTTTGCTCAAATACGTTATTACCCCTTTAGATCTTTTCACTGGCTTCCAGTCGCCTCTTGTTTAAACTTTAAATGTTTTCTGTGCATCTGTATTGAGCTTTTCTACTGTTCCTAACTGACTCATTTCTGCCCATTTCCCCTAACACACTGATATATTCATTTAATTAGGTTTTTCTTGGACCATTCTCTCTCCATTCACTTGGCCTTATCGGTGTGTTGTCATTTACCTTTCATTGTAACTTCAGATGGCAAACAATATAATGGGAATGTTTCCTAGTAGTGTACTTTGCTTATAACACCTAAAAATACTGTAATGTTAATAAAAGGAATAAAAAGAATTTGGGGGTATGGAAGTGTGCTTTAACTAATTTTAATTTTTAGGGCTATTAATAAATAAAATAAAGAGAGAAAGGAATGATGAAGCAGAAATCCAATAGGATTTAATGCCATTACTAGTAAAATATGTCTAAAACAAATAAACCCATAAACTCAGTTGAAATTCCTGACAAAACTGAAAAAAAAAAGTATGCATGATTTAACTTACATAAAAGAGATTTAGGAGTCTTTTATCTGAAAAGTTAACATGTCCTATTGCTCTCTTGATAGGAAATTTGTCATCGAACTTCTTTAAAAATAAATAGTAATATTTTCACTCCAGAAAGGAAAATTTAAATCACACGTGCATAAACCAAAACCAGATTAAATTTTCTCACTACCTTGGTAAATTTTTTTTTTGAAAAATGAAAAAATTTAAAGAAATCAATGTTTTGGAGAACCAATATTGGAAGTGGTAAGTTTAATGTTTGGCACTTTTTGTAAAATAAGTGCTTCTGATTGCTAAATGCAGTTGTCCCTCATCCCCAACTTTCAGGATTTCTTAAATTTCTTGCTCATTTTTCCCCTAAGTATCAAAATGTAAAGATGATTTTATAAGAATTTTATGGAGAGGGGTGTATTTATAATAAAATCTGAGTGCCTAAATCTGTTAAATAAATACATGCCATGACCCTAACTCTTTTAATTAGAGTATTTTAATTGTGACCAATATGAATATTTTGTTCAAACTCCAGACCAAAGAGAGAGGTGATCCAAAAGTACTAGATATGCTTATGAGAGACTATGTTAAACTGGAAATGCAGCATTTGGTCAATAAATGGAGAAATTAGTCATTTTGTAGCTTTTTCTACAATGTGTATATACATACATACACAAACACATACACACACACACACACACACAGAGTGCCAAAAAAATGTATGCATGTTTTAAGAAATGAAAAATCTATTAAAATGTAATACTCAATATATACCAATAACAAACGATGAATACAAGTCACGTTTAACTTCTGAAATTACAAGAGGTGCTCAAAGTGGTTCCTATCATCATCCAGACCCTTCTGATTATGGCGAACTACTGCTTGAGCAACATTGACCAAAGTGGCCACTTGTATACATTTTTTATGCACACTCGGCATATAGTTAAATATAGATAGATATAGATAGATATATAGATGATATAGATAGATATAGATATAGATATCATCCTAAACTTACATTTTGCCAGACATTTAACTGATTAACACACACACACATACACACACATATAGCACATGTATGTGTATTCAATTCGCATATTATAATGAAAGCCTTAAGATTTCTGCTTCATAAAAACATGAAGATACTCACTAATTGTGGCATCTAACCTCTAAAACTGCACTGTCAGACCTTGTTCATTATGCAGTAATTATAAAGAGACCATTAGCATCAACGCTGTGAACTTTTCAGTGTAGTTCAGGATAGAGTGTGGCATAATCAATTAAAACAAACACATTGAAGGAGGTAAGGAAACCATTAAAGCCAATTCATTAGACCTTCATATTTTGGGTTCAGTGGTACTGAACACATACATTCAAGCAGAAAAGCTTGAATTGCTGATAAAGCCCAAAACATATTGTGAATTTTTGAGGTAGGATAGCTTTAGAGTGCTGATTATACATTGACGAGGCGATCGTAAAGATTCAAGCAGCTGTTAGGAATTACGAAGACCTAAACCAATAGCAACGGTGAATATAAAATGGATTCTTCTAGAATTATGTTTCGTTATCTCATTAAAGTTGTGAGATCAATTTTATTTTACGTATATCTTGGCTAGTTTATACAGTTATCAAAAATCTAATTGATTTCTGAAATGGAGTAAGGAACAGTGGTTAAACCATAGCAAAGTCCAGAGGGAGGTTCAGGACTTTCTCCCATTCTGAAACGCTTCATACTGGTCAAGTATCACTAAGCTAATTCTCAAGAAGTGGCCACGTATTTTCAAATGCTGCTGTGCCTTTTCAGTTATCCTGACTATTCTCCATAGCTGTACTTGCCACTCTGTCTCTCCTTGAGCACACAGCGGTGTGTTGTGTCAGCAGAGTGACTCTGTGTGCAGCTCCCTGCAAGCTGGTCACTGTGGGTCAGGAAGAGAAAATAACAGTAAAAATTGTACAATCGTTTGTGAGATTCTGGACTCCCGTGTCTAGTCATCATTATCGAAACACACTATTGCTACAGGATACGAACTACGCAAACACAGATCCATGCATGACTTATCCAGATAATTGACCCTTTAGCAGCACACAGTGTTTCATCTTCTTAAACCTCATTGCCCACCAATAATGCGATGTGGGTGTGGGGAGCATTCCATCAACATCTACAATATAGAACAGTGGGTGTGCCTGTTTTAAATTCCACCAGTACTTTTGACAATGAACAGCTATGGTGATAAGATGATCAAATCCATCTGCATTCTTTTGCACCCACCCCAGGAGCACAGGAGCGATAACAACAAACACTGCGTTATAATCTACAAGCACTTATGAAGTACTTATCACATGCAGACTGTGGTTCCTTTTTATCCTTAGAAAAACCTTATGACATAAGTATTACAATTTGATTTTGTGCATGAGAAAACCATCATTTAGAGGCCAAGGCCATGACCATTTTAAGAAGGATGGGTACCATGGCAATTCAGTCAAATTCCAAATTAGTCTTAACCACAGTAGAAAATTGTCTTTCCCATTACTACTAGTCGCCCAACACCAGGATTTAGAAAGTAATTCTAATGTATTTTAAAGCTAAATCACATGTCTAAAATCAGGACAAAAGTCTATTCCTAGAAGTTGGACACCTACCCATTACCAACTACATACCTCTGGGTTCCAAGACAACCTTCTCTCTGCTTCAGAAGTGGAATGAACTAGGAGACAAATCTACTTCAAAATCATAGAAACCTAACACTGACCTATCAATTCCATACTAATTCTAGATTCTACAACAAAAATGCCCTGCAAGAAGAAGAAGGAAGAATCAAGAATAAGCAAAGACAAAACAGCGCAGGTACAATGAATGGTTTTTGTCAATCACTTTCTCTCTCTCTCTCTCTCTCTCTCTCTCTCTCTCTCTCTCTCTCTCTCTCTGTCCCTTTCTCTCTCTCTCTCTCAAACACACAAATCAGAGATAAGATATTGAATGACTTTTGGAAAAAGTGCATATCATCTAGTCTTAGATAAAGAGTAAGAACATCATTAAACAAGAAGAGAATTATAGAAATTCTTTATTAGATGAAATTAACACATTTTCAAATCAATAAGAAAGAAAAAAAAACCATTAGATATGTGAAACAAGATACACTCTGGAAACATATGTAGAACAGAAAAATAATTTTACAGAAGGTCATCTGCCATGAGTAATGACAATCAGTTAAATAAGTGACAATCTTGATTATGGCTTTGCTTTAAAATGATAACTCTTGTAGCAATATGCAGAGTGGATCAAAAAGAGAGAACAAAAGAACGTGAACTACTGCTGTGGCCCAGATGAGAGATCATGTTGTCCTGAATAAGGAAAAGGCGGCAGGTATGTAGGAAAGGATTTGCAAGGTATTTAAGAAGTAAATACACAGGCTTGATGACTGATAGAATGTGGAAGTTGAAAAGAAGGAGACATAAGAGTTGCCTCTAAGACTAATATGGTAAATGTTACAGGTAAGATTAATCAGGACTGGCCACATAATTTATGAAGCCCAGTGCAAAATGTGAGATCCCTTGTTTAAAAGCATTAAGAATTCCAATACGGCAACAGGAAATCATTAAAACAAGGACGGGGTCCTTCTGTGCATAAGGCCCTATGCAACTGTGTAACAGGTGGCATGGAACACACATCCAGGAAGCCAGTCCTGAACTCATTCACCAACTTACTGCAGCTTAAAACAGGGAAATAAAAGAAGTTGCAAGTGTTAGTCAATCAATGTTTTAAATAAATTCCATATTAAAAAACAAGATAAACAAGAGTGAATCTTTTCCATGGCCTAGTCTTTTCTCCCCATTTGGGCTTCCTCCATTGGTGGTTCTTCTGTCTTTCCTAACAAACCCTGCTCTTACCCAAGTGTGGGATAGACGTCCCCTTCCTGGCTCTGTGGGGGACGAGAAGAGCCCTATCACTTCATGAAGACCCCTGGATCTAATGCCTTCACAAAAGAAAACGTGTGTGTGTGTCTGTGTGTGTGTGTGTGTGTCTGTGTGTCTATGTGTCTGTATGCGTTGTGTGTGTGAGGGGAGGGTAGAGGATGTCACTGTCCTGTCTTCTTCAGCCTTGCATTCCCCAATACTTTCTTTGCTCTGGTGTGGCTGAGGTTTCACCCCTCAAAACACTGCCCAAAGCATGGTGTTGCCTGTGGGTGGGGGAGGCCGGCTCCTAGCTTCCTGGGGTCAGGGAAGAAGCCATCATCACCATTTTGGTCTACTCTGTGCCCTGTCACTGTGTTGACATCTGCCTCTCAGAGTTTATACAGGACGGTTGGAGAAGCTTTCTCACCCTTGCAGATAAGTGACATTTCCCAACCAGATCATGAGACGCCACACTGTGTCTGTCTTTCTCAGCCATATGTGAAAATCAAAGCACATTCCTTTTTCAACCACGGGTGGCTCCACTGCCCTCTCAGAGAAAGAGACAGCTTTTAAATTAAATGTATTGGGGTGGCATTGGTTGATAGCGTATACATTTCAGGTGTACACCTTTAGAATACAACATCTGTATACTCTGTGTGCTCACCACCTGAAGTCTGGTCCCCTTCATTACCTTGCATTTGACCCCCTTTACCCTCCTTGACCACAGCTTTGTTGACACAGGATGCCCTTAATTGTTTATATGGAGCAAAGGAGGTGGGGACATAGAATCTCTACTGCTGGAATTAAAGTGGGAACTTCCTGATATAGAGCTATCCCTCCCCAAATTGGGATTAGGGAAACACAGGAGTTCGATTACCTGTCACTGCTAACAGAAGTAAGGCGTGGAGGGGCAGAGAAGATATCTCATCATTGTGTAAAAGGCCTACACTATGACGTGCCTCTCTCTGTGCCGTATCCCTGAAGCTGCCTTTGTGTGTGCGTATATGACAAGGAAAAGCCATACCTCACTCCTAAAATGATCCATCCTTTGTAAAAACAAAAAACAAAACAAAAAAGATAAATCATAAAGGCATAAATGAGAATGCCAAATGAAACTTTAATTGCTATAACAAAATATGACAAATATAATCAGCTTAAATTAACCCACTAAAATAAAAATGTATCTTGTGTTGAATTTTTTTAAATCTAAATATATTTTGACTAAAATAAACATAAGAAGGCTTAGAAATAAAATTTCAATGGATAAAAATGGAATGAGCATAGATAGAGCCATGAAACATTATCAAAAGGAACGTAGGAATGGATACATTAATATCAAACTAATATTTAAGCCTTTGGAGGCCAGGCGATACGTCTGGCTTGTAAGTATATTGTATAGGATTTGCTTAAGATGGAGTGAATGCATATTGATGAAGATAGATTCCTTAGACATGAAATATAAAAACATAAGAAACTTTAATTCTGTAGAAAACACTAGCTTATAACAAACAGTTAACTATCGACCCAGACATTCTAATCCTCTCAGTTTATATTTTTGCTAAGTTCTCCCCTCTGCCTTCTAACATTCCACTCCCTCTTTAGGGACCCCAGTTTTTTGTTTTCTGTTTTTCTTTTTCATCTATATCTCATAATAACATAGATAACTTGCAAATTCTAAAGAAGAGCAAACAGACCAGCAATTCATGAAATATATTTTATTTCATTTTATAAAGACATGAAAAGGAATACATCTTGCCCCATGGCACAATTCTTTTATCTGTTATTCCTGTTTGGATCTCCCAATGACTTCAAAGATAAGTTTTGTCTGGGAGAAGTGAGCAAGGTTTATAAATCTAAGTTTTAAACGGCAAGGCATAACATAACAATGACTCACTTTTTTTTTAAAGATTTTTATTGGGGAATTGGGGTGATGGGAACAGCGCTGGGGAATTGGGAGAAGGGGAACAGACAAATTACTGTTGTTTTGTTTTTCACTCTAGTTGTGGAGGACGTTGCTTCACTGGCCCAAGTTGGCATCATCATTGCGCTCTTCCCGGGCGAGGCAGATCAGTCGCCGGCTTCTGGACGGCCGCTCACTGTGGTTGCTGGCTGCTCACACTGGCTGCCAGCCACACACGGTAGCCCATGGCAACCCACTGCCACAGGGGCTGCAGCTTACGCCATCGCCGGCAACTCACAGCAGCCCAGCTCCAGGTTGAGCTGTTGTTCAGCATCTTAGCTGTGGAGGGCAGTGTCACTGGCCCTCATATGTGGGATCCGAACCGGGGCCCTCTGGCATCCCAAGCCAGTTCTTAACCATCGCGCCACTCGGCCGCCCCAATGACTCATTTTTCTTAATGAAAAAAGCCAACAACAACAAAAAGGAAATTAAAGAAGAAACTCTCTCACTATTAAAACCTCTTTGCCTTACTATAAAAGACAAAATTAAACTAATTTCACACACCAAAAATGTATAATTGGCACAATTCTGCTTTGTGCTAACAATTCTGTCTCAGTAGAGTGATGTGGCGATCTCCCACAAAGCAAGAAAATGAAATGTTATTCATTCTAAAGCAGCACCATTTTTTTTTCAGTGCAATTATGGACATGTTTTCTACACAGTCTAATATAGGAGACACTAACCTCATTGCCTATATAACAGTTGAAATGCGACAGCTACAACTGAGGAACTAAACTTTTAATTTTATTTAATTTTAATTTAACTAAAATTTAAATTTAAAAAGCCACATGTATGTACTGGTGACAATATTGGACAGCAGAGTTCCAATTACACTCTTAAAATTGATGATCTGCTAGGCAGGTGTGCAGTAAAACATGAAACCATTCTTAAGATTATTATGGTTTAGTGCTGGTGACAAGGAACATGTAAAGAAATAAACAAAGAAGTTTCAAATGAGAACTGATAAGAGGAAAACCATGATACAGATTCACATCTGTATTTCCAAAAATGTTTTAGTAGGTTCTCAATACAATTTTTGTTACAGGAGTTTTTCACTTAAACTAATAACTAACAGAGAGATGTCATTTAACCAAGAAAACTGGCTGAGAGGACCCTGACTGAACGAATAAGATGAGAAGGCTGTCTATTCTACTGTCTACTTTCCTTGTTCTGCCTATATTTCCACTCTCATTTCAGATCTACAAATAAAAAGTTTTGATGTGTTGATAGAGGACTCAACACTGCTTAATCATTCTAATTAAATAATACTGTACTGCATAAAGCAGTATGGCAAAAAGGCATGATATATGCAATAATTTGTTCAAACATAAGTCATCCAGGCAATTAAAACTCAAAAACACATGTGGGTACACATTAATGTTGTGAACAAAAACTTTCCTGCAGTAATATTAATGTTGAATCTTCATATATTTCTGTTTGTTTTGGAAATTTATTGATTATCAATACGTGAAATTATTATTTTCTTCTTCTAGTTTCTGGTAACATGCTGTTGTCGTCCATTTCTTCCTGGAGCTATTATCTTAGTTAAATTGCTTCTTAATTTTTTCTTCATTCTCTTTGTTGGAAGAGATGTGTGTGTGTGTGTGTGTGTGTGTGTGTGTGAGAGAGAGAGAGAGAGAGAGAGAGAGAGAGAGAGAGAGAGAGAGAGAGAGAGCGATGCTAGGGTAGGGGAGGAGTAAACTCACTTCTGAAGTAAATCTTGTAGTCCACAGCTTTCCAGACACATTTTATGAAGACATTTATAAAAATACTTCATGTGGGCCGGCCGAGTGGCGCGATGGTTAAGAACTTGCTTGGGATGCCAGAGGGCCCCGGTTCGGATCCCACATATGAGGGCCAGTGACACTCCACAACTAGACTGAAGAACAAAAAGACAGCAACTTGTCTGTTCCCCTTCCCCCAATTCCACAGCACTGTTCCCATCCCCCCAATTTCCCAATAAAAATCTTTAAAAAAAAATACCTCATGTTATATGTAATCTACACAGGGTTTAGGAATTCTGATTCCTTGACAATTCCATAAGAAGCATAACTGCCGATCACCTATTTTTATAATTTGTAACAAACAGATTAACTAATGAAATGGATATAAGTGGAAATATATGAAGCATTTGTATTAGAAGCTAAAATTAAAAAAACTAGCTCTTCTTAGATCAAGTAATCCCTAAAATTGTAATGTTAAAAGTTTTAAATTACTTTAACCCATAGGGCCAAAAATCTACTGACCCCAGAGCAAAAATATAAGATTCATACCCGTTATGATTATGAAAGTCAAATAAAACCATTAATTTTTTGCATTATTCTTATAAGGCAGATATTATCCCCCTTCTACAGAGAAGGAAACTGGAACCTATGAATGGTAACTAAATTGCCTCTATCACAGTTAGCAGATTCTAAGTACTTTTGAGAGTTAAGACTGTCTTTTTCTTTTCAGAACCTATAGTACATAGTTACCAGAGTGACTGACATATCATAGGTGCACAGTACATGTCTATTCAATTGAAGGAACGTACTAAAACTGGAAATAAAAGTGAGTTTTTGGCATTAAAATTCATCATCTTTCCAATGCATTGTCTAACACTCTGTTGAATAAAGGGAGACAATTTTTGTAACAAAATATAAGTACCCACTACCTTGCAGACACTTCTTGCTTAATCTTTAATGAGAAAAAGCAATTTTGGATTTCTGAAATGCGTATTAACTGTATTCAAAAACCCCCCACAAGACTAGCTGAAATTGGGGGTCTAAGGTGTTAGGAGATGGAGGTAGAGGGGTTCCATAAAATCTATCAATGAGGAAATAAGAAGATTATTCTTTGCATTTGGAAATGTTGTCCAGGAAAACAGGGTGAACAAAACAATAGAACAGCACAAATGAAAATTTTCAATAAATAAGAAGTTGATACATCCAGAGAAACTCCGCAGGGCATGCTTTGGAATCCTAGACTCATGTGTCCTTATGGTGGTAGACTAGGAGGTCTGTGCACTTGCGTGGCTTTCTGTGCACGCTGGAATCCTTTGCGTCCCTTAGAGCTCCCAACAAGGTGCCTTATTAACAACGAGTGCCCGGTAAATGTCATCATATCTTGATTAATACCATGGACCTGCACCAGGCCCAGAGTCCACAGCCAGCTACATTACTCAAGGGGGTGAAGATATGGCTGCTGTTTGAAATAGTCTAAAATTAGATTTAGATCTACAAACTCATAATCAAATATCTATTGTGGGTAAAGCATTACCGTTAGTGCTTAAAAACAATAGCTTGTAAGTTCAGAATCAACACATTAAAAAAAGTATGAGGACTATAAGTAAGATGAATGTGAATGTTTACCAAAACTTTGCATATCAGAAAAATAAAAATAATCAAGGAATCTTGCATAAGATGAGATTAAGATAAATGGATATTTTGTAAACCATGAATTAATTTATTAAATTGATTATCATATAAAACTAAATATGTAAATAGTTTTAGGTATCCCATTTGATGCTACATCATTGTTCATTACTAAAGATAACAAAGAATACTGGAAAAAGATCCATGACTTCTGATGTTGATATCCATCCATGAGGTCAACAAGGTCCTTTGTAGAACGAGATAACATGCAATGCCAGTCTGACTCTAAGGCTGCATATCATGGGAATGCCAATTCTAACTCCCATATTTCTGAGTTTCATTGCTGAACCTTACACTCTTTTCCAAAAAACGTATTTGTGTCTGTGCCGAGGGGACTATAGTGGATATTGGTAATTGTACACCAAATTCTGTTTTCTGCTTTTATAAAAATAGAGTTATAGCTGGGAATTATTGCCTACCTAGGGACCCTATTTTCCAGTATCCCCTAGCATGTTAAAATCCCAAAGCTCATTCCTGCTACACCTTTTCTAAAGTGACATTGGAAAATATCAGTTGAAAGAACTGCCCTTACCTTCGGTCTTTCAATGACTTCATAGAGCATAATCATTCATTGATCTGGAATAGCTAATTTCGACCACTGAAATCAACTTGTTCATTTTACTTTATTTTTATTTATTATATTCTGTTTGTCATTGAATTATTTTAGGTCCCTTGCTAAGGGTTTAGTTTAACTACTATAGTAATATAGTTCTAATGTTCAGGCCCAGGTTTACTGAAAATTATAATCATCAGGTTTAATTTACTAATTCATTCAATTACTACGTGTCTTCACTAACAAAATGAAAATTTCTAGAATGTGCAAATTATGAAAAATAGACTAGAGTTTACCTTTCAGGTAAATCTATGTAGGATTAGATTCAAGAATGATATGTAACAGAGTCAAATTTATATAGCACACAGTGGGAAATATTAACCACCCTCCCACCTCTTGACAAATAATGGAAAATGTCTGACTATTGCAGAAATAAAATTTCCAATAGCAATTATTCGACATCTTCATATGCATTGCCAGTGTCAAGTATCTCAATACAAATTAAACCAAAAGGTTTTTGTGTAGGTGAATGAGCAAAGAAGTACAGAAAATGGGATTTTACCAAATGCTGAGCACATGAATAATAGAGAAAAATATTTCAACTTTCTACTATTAAGAAGCTGAAGTAGCTCAATGACTTAGCCTGAATTCCTTAATGTATTCTTAAAAGGATTAGAAATTTAAAATGTCAATAATTATCTTTTAACTACATTCAACAGTATTATACATATCGGCATGATACTAAAGATAAGAAATATGCCAAGTAAACAGATTGTTCTAAGGTGTGTATCTTAAAACTTATTTCTTTGATATTATGAAACAAATTATGGCAAGTCATTGGGTCAGTCCATATGATATGAATATCCAAGTTCATTAGCATAGAACACTTGGGAACTGAAAAAGAAATTCATTAATGATCTGAAATGAATCAATTCACATTTAAATTCAGAGTTCAACATTTAAAGTAAGTGTATGGTAAATCTTTTTTTAGAATTCTAAAACTACTTAATTTTTATGTGTATTTTATGTGTGTATACATATAATTTTAGAAAATGCAACATATATTTTCTTTATAATCTATATACATGAGTAAAGGAAGGCATAATAAATACATATAAAAGTAGGAAAAAAAACAGAATTCAGACGAGGCAACATGAAAACAAGGAAAAGCTATATTTAACTAAGTAGAAGTTGTATTCACAGATAAAACTAGAGCTAAATAAAAGGCAATATCTAGTAGCAAGTATGTGAAATATGAAAGCACAAAGGAGATGAAAATGACGCTGGATTAAGACAAAGGCAATTCCACTAAAGCCAATAGAATTTTAACTCCAGATTTAAAATACAGCTGATATGCCAAATATTTTGTATCTTTGATCTTCTCCTATCTTCTCCTAGAGATGCCCAGTGAGAATTCCAAAACAGAGAAAGAAATTATGCTGTCACACTAAATAGAGAGGGGTGAGAGGACATCTTTATTAAAAGCATGGAGTTTAGTAAGAGAGGTGAAGATATCCTTAAGGCTGACTACAAACATCCCTTGTGAGAGACTACAAACAACCATGAGACTCACACTTCCAAGGAGTCGCGGGCCAAGGTTTTCTAGGCTAGATCTCAAGTTTGTTTACAGGTATGTCAGAGGAAGTTAATCTTTTCAATAGTTAAAACTAGGCAATATAGGGCCTCTTATGTTACATTTCTAAAGAGGTGGAATATGGACAATGTCTACATAGTGAAAATAAAAGCACACTAATCAATCATACACACACACACACACACACATACACACACACACACACAAATGTACATGGGTGTGTCAAAAAAACAAATGAAAGCCCTTAAATATCATTCTGTCCTTTTTTTAGAGAAAATTTTATTTCAGTTAAACAAAGTCAAGGTCAATTAGAAGGTATGACCCAGGCAACAAGGAGCTTGTGACCCAGACAGGAATTAACTTACTTTAATTCCTTTGGGTCTCAGCCATTAACATATGCATGTAAAACTTTCTATACAGATTATATGAGATGTTTCAATTCTAAACCTTGAAACAACCATAGATCATTAAGTTCCACCTCTATTAAGCTAAAGGTTAAATAGTTTGAAGGAAGTGACAGGAATTCTGATAACCTAATATAATTTTATAATTTAGTTTAAAAATATCTGGTTTCCAAGATGAAACAGAGAAAAAAATGAAAGAAAGGAGCAACACAATTATTCTACATCTTCAAAAGCAGATCTATGGAAAGGAGTTCAAAGTCATGTGCAAGGCAAGTTCAATAGCAAAGAAGCAAAGGGGGCTGCAATTCATCACTTCAGGTGTCCCAGCATAGCACAAATCCAGTGATTTCTGAACAAACAGAGACGTGACTGACGCCAACAATGCTAACAACACTTTGCATCTTTGTCAGTGGTGTGTGCATTGATTAAGAAAACACTGATTTCTTGGTGTTTTCCATATATATATATATATATATATATATATATATATATATATATAATTTGTTACTAAAACCCTGAAATAGCATAAAAAATACAAGATGAAATATAAAATATTTTTTTCTAGTAGCTTTGCAAAACATACCAATTCATTGAGAAATTGATACAGGGAGAAATAATTGTATTCAAAATAATTATCTCTTTATAATTTAAGAAAAATTGGAATTTTTTTCCATATGACTTTTCCATGTGGACCCCAAATTGATAAACAATTTATCATATGTGTGTCCTTAGAGTATTCTTCATATATAATATTTTATTCGTGCCTGTCATTACTTTTGAAACGGACTACAAAATGGAACCACATCATCTTGAAAGCTGCTTTATCGTGAACAGATGCAGCTGGGATTAACTAAATGATTAAGGTTTTTAATATTATGTAATGTTTTTCATAGGTATTCATAGCAATCAGCTCTAAGCCAGTATTTCACAGACTCTTGGTTAGAAAATACAATTAGTAATTGCAATGTGTGGTGAAATGATTTGTTACGAATAATAAAGCACCATAGATTGGGAATGATTTACTTTAAAATAACTTTGGAGTAGGTTCACAGGTACTCCAGCACTGACATCATTCTAACTTCCACTGAGATATATTTTCTGAAGGGGAGAGAAATAGGTAAAGTCAGAGTTCTCTCACAGGAACTCGTGTACAGGTGAAGTATCATGGTGTGAAAAATGGAAAAAGGCTAGGGGTCTACACTATGAATACAGAGCAAAAGAAAGAATACCATTCCTTGCATCAAGGCATTATCTTTGTTAGCTTCTCAACAACTTTGTTAATTTGCAAACACAATATATCGTTACTTCTTAAAACGTATTAAATAAGTAATACTGGGGTACTTGGTTCTATTCTTCATGAATGAAGCCAAATATTATTATTTTAAAATTACATTAAATTAACTTCAAGAGGTGTTTAAATAACAATACACTCATAATTATAGAGTACTGAAGTCACAATATTGGCTATAATGGAGTAATGGAAACACAATGAGATTTTCAGTCAGAATACTTGGATTCTAGCAACGAAACTGCACAAATCTAAATATTTGTATTTCAGTTCCTCTATGGGAAAGATAACAAATATCTGCTATGTAAGATATAATTATTTACATACTTCTACAACTTGTTTTCATTTAATCGTTCAGAGAGCTCAGGTATATTTAATCTTTTGAAGCCTCTATACCCTCATTTGTAAAATGAAAATCAATATCAACACTTATCTCTTAGGCTTGTTGAACAATGAAATCATGGCTGCAAATTGTTTATAACAATGCCTGGTACAGGGTATTCCACCCACAAATATTAGGTAATGATGTTAGTTTCATTTTTCTAATGACAACTACAATTTATTTTCTGTTACTTTGTGACCAATTTGTCAGAATCCTCAAGTGTAAAATCCAGAAAAAGCCCAGCCCCTGAGTAGCAACAATCAATTAAATCAACACACTAATGATCAAACACCATGTACTGGGTTTGGTTAGTTCATTTACAATCCAAAGTAACAGTAATTCTACTTGGTTGACATGAACTGGTGATAACAAGAGACATAGTTGACAGAGAGTGAGAGAGAGAGAGAGAGAGAGAGAGAGAGGGAGAGAGAGAAGGAAGAAGAGGGGAGGGGAGAAAAGAGGAGAGGTGAAGTACAAAGGGGTTTACAAGTGGCAGCAGCCTGAGGGTGGATATCTGAGATTGGGACAGGGCCAGATAGGAGTAGTTATTACAGCAGCATTGACAGAGTCAGTATTAAAAAGAGATCCCTCAGACCATGGCCCTGCCAAGGTAGAGGAGACTGCTGCTTAGGACAGAAAGGTTCCAAAGAACTCTCTCAGAGACTTGACACTCAAATATAGGACATACCCACCCATTTTCAAACATTAGAGCATTGGAAGAAAAAGTAACATACCCAATATCTCAACCTAGATATAGCAAAACACATTCCTTATAAGCATTTGAAAATTGGATTGTGCAGATGATTCTAATGAAGAATAGCACAACAGCACCCTACAGATATGAATTTGGAAAGTACTTTATATGTCAGAGATAAGAAGAATAAGAAAGAAAAATAAGAATCAGAAGGAGAAGGAGGAAAAGTAAGAGAAGACGGAGGAGACAAAAAGGAAAAGGACAGAGTTAGGGAGGGGAAGGAAAGAAGAAAGAGATGTGGGAGAAGAAAGGGAAAGGAGAGATGGAGAATAATACCACATAGTGGTTTCATTCAACAAGCTTTTTGAACAACTAATTGAGTTATCACTGGAAGGTACAATGGAGTTCTAAATGCAAAAGAGGAGAAACACAGCATTCAAGCAAGATAAGCCATATAATCAATACTTAATGGTTTGAATGGAGATGTTTAAAATTTCTTTACATAACTGACTCCCAAGTCTGATCCAGAGACTAAAAACCTAATTATGTAGAAACCTATCTCAAGAAAGATTGTGACAATCTAATGTGGCTATGGTGACACAGCAGCGAAGGAAAAGGAGTCACTGAAACGCCCTTGGCAATGACTTCCAGGCACTGTGCTGGGGAGATGGTCTCCCATAAAACCAAAGAGAATATTTTATTGGAAAAGTGCAGATGAATTAAATTTAAGGTGGTATCTTAGAGTAATTCCATTAAACTGATCCCACTGATGGAATTCCTCGATTACTTGGCAACATTCTGGCAATTTATTTTCCATTCCGTTTTCAATCTGAGAAAAAATAATGAGTCAAGATAATCTAAATTTTGCCTGATTTAATATTTGTTTAGGTGTTTCTCATTTAAGCTCAACCTGGAGACTCTGGTTCACACAGTTTTTGTTAGTTTATGCCACTTAAAGACCAATACTGACACCCACTCTACTAGCAATATATCTACCAATCCTTTTGAACCTCTACTAAAAATACATAGTAGGTATCTTGCAGAAAAAGAGTTGGTTATGTTGACCAGCTTGACAGCAAAGGGCCAGAATCTCTGTGACTTTTTTCTAATAGTCATTAGAGGGTAGAATTCAGGAGAAAATGAATTCTACTGGACTGTGTTCAATATAGCTAATTTTTTTTGAAGTACTAAAAGAATGCCTGTAATAGTCAATTTTGTCTATGGAACAATTGCACCACATAGATATTAAAAAGTGATTCTTGTTTTTCTTCTCCCTTCTTTCCATAAACATTTATTGAAAGTCTTGTAAATATACCAGGTGATAAAAAATAGCTGAAACTGCAGAGATTTCTAAGGCTGAGTCCTACATCTATTGAGTCTAATTGAGTGGACAGACTTGAAAAGTATAATAGTAACAAAATGTGATAGTTGCTATAAGGAAAAAATGAATACATGGGTTGACACATCAACTCTTCTTTGTCAAAGACTAGGATGGAGAAAAGTTTAGAGTCAAAATCTAAGTTTGAAACCTTGGATTCTAAAAGATGCCTTTCAAGAAAGATCTACTTTAGTACCAATCTTACATCTATAGATACTTTGTGTATACTTATGACATTTATTGTTTGTTGACATCCTGGAAGAATATGGCTCTCCATTAAATTAAAAAAATTTCCCTGATGGCACTAGTAGATGTAATCAGAGGCACAAATAATAAAATAAATTGAGCTAAATTTATATCTCATGTGGTTAGCCAGGTTTTTCAAACAAAAGTTTAAATTTATACTTATTTATATAAGGCTAAGCATATATAATAAAGTTCTTAAGGTAATTCAGCCTTCATGAAACCTAATTTCCTATATTCTTCTAATGTCAATACATTTAAAGATGAAGTAGTTCACTTTCCAGAATTCTCCTCAGGGAAATGCACTCTATGCCAGGGAACAAGGCATGCAGGGTGTGACCAAGTAAATCTTACTGCTAGAAAGTTGTGTCACTTCTGGATCTAATGAGAAAGTTTTACTCATCCATAAGACAACAGTTTTAACAGCTTAGAAAGTTGGTTGGAAAGAATGAATCAATTATAGATTTTAATCTATAATTTCCAAGAGATTTCTTGATGAACTCTAAAAGGAGCACAGAGAATGCTGGCTACCAGGAAGCAAATATAAAAGACAACTTTGCTGACAAAGCAACCTTTTATCCTTCATGCTTTATCTATGGCCTGGAGGAGACTTACCAAGAAAATGTCACGGTACATCAAATGTCTTCCATCCAGAGTGTGTATTATTGTATCTTAATTTAAAACATAAATTAATATCCTTAAAGGTATAAAGATAACAGGCAAATCAGATACAAAGCAAAAAAAGCAACCACCTCCAGTGAAACCTATGCTGATTTTCACACTTAGGGAGATAATGCAAAAGATCAATGGGATTTAATGAGAAAAAAATGTTAAAATACACAAGGTATGCCTCATCTCCCTTTGTACATATTTGTCTTTAATTTTCATAGAGAAGGACATGCATACATATCTCCACTCAGCTGCAAACTCTGGTTAAAAATACCATCTTTATTAAATCTCAACTAGCCATCAAATAAACAAGTATATTTCAAAGCAGTATCCCCACCCTGCAGGGTTTCAGTAAAAGAAATAATAAATAAATAATAAAATGAAAAAAAAAAGAAAAAGATTGTTCTTTGAGAGGAAGGGATCTAATTAAAAGGAGGCCCTAACAACTCCGCGGATTAATTGGGAGCCAACTGAGATAATTGGACCTATGGGAGCATGATTACACCCATCATAAACTGCTTTTTTCTCGAGTATAGGTTAAGTGCTTGATGCTTTAATTGAGTGTAGCACTACAATGAAAATAGAGATAATATAGAAAAATTAATATTTGGGAAGGCAATTTCCTGAAGTTCTCTGGCACTATTAATATATATATATATATATATATATATATATATATATATATATATATATATGTGTGTGTGTGTGTGTGTGTGTGTGTGTGTGTGTGTGTGTGTGTGTGTGTGTGTGAGTTTTCACAGATGTAATTCTCTAGGTTTCTTGGAGTCACTTTGATAGCAGTGTGGTTACAATCCTATCAGCCAAAGTATATTTATGCTATTAAAAGTTGACCTACAGACCACATGTAGCTGCTTTGCAATTAGAAAATCAACAAGATCACATCACTCTGTGATTGAAGTTAAAATGGGCTGCTTTTTTTGAAGATGATATCCTTAAATGTTCACTGCCACAAACACTGACTTTCAATTAGATTGATCTTCCAGGAAACAAATCTACAGAATTGCGGAGCCCCAGGGAACCTTATCTGGTCAAACTCCCTATGATTACAGTTTAAGAGTCTGCATGAAGACAATGGTTGAAAATTCTAGACCATTGAAAATTCTAGGTCTTCATCGAGGGCTAGGAGGTGTGGGGCTAGGAGGGAGGAGAATATTTCCTTTTGAAAATAAGTGACTGAGACACCAGAATTATTTGCATACATCTAAACACCTTATGATTGATTCTACAATATTTTTAAAAAGGGAAGTGTGGGCATGGCAAATTGAGAATTGTTCCATCTGCACTGGAAAATGGGATTGCTTGTACCATCTAGAAGTGAAAAGTTATTCAAGTTAGTTAGGTAAAAAGGCAGAAACAATATTCATGGGGTTTTTTTTTTGTTTTTTGTGTGTGTTTGTTTGTTTTTATAGCTGAGCTATCCTGCCACCTTTTGGCAGTTCAGCAGCAGCTCAGCTTGGGCCAGGCATTGAACCGCTGTTGCTCAGAGCTCAAAATCTTGAGCGAGCTCTTAAACAACTGAACCACTCGGTCGGCCCCTGGAAACAATATTCAATTTTTACTATAGACAGAAAGAGTATTACTCATATCCCCTCGGTAAGCAAATAAGTCAGCATATAGACTAGGTTTAATAGAATCTAGCATCGGTAGGTTTAAATAGTATGCCCAAAAATCTTAGATCAAGCCAGCACCATCTTTCCAGAAGACTATCGTATGACAACATGCTGGATATTTATATTTCCATCTCTCCAACTTCTTTGTGCCCAGGAGCCTGACCCCTATGGACAGTCTCAACAGGACCCTCCTATCCTGTGACTCCTTGTTGGGTTCAGCCAAGGGGACATCAGTACCGGAGTGGATGGCGGGTGGGTAATTACTCCCAGGGACTCCTCATTAAAAGGCTGCTCTTGCAGTCACTGTGTTCCTCCAAAATGGCCACAGATTCTGCCAGGGAGCCTCTCCTGCTGAAACAGCAATAGTTCCCACCCACGTCCTAGCAAACTTTTTCTCCATTGGCCCTTCATGCATAAATCTGCATGTGGCCCTCTTCAGTCTATTTTAAACAACAAAGCCAAAGAAACATTTAAAAATACAAATATGGTCATTAATACATCCTGAATTCTTAAGGTGATCTACAAAACACAGTAGGTCCTGGCCGCTCCCATCACCCCAGTTTCACCTGAATTACCTTCAACTTATCCTTCGGGAGTCAGCCTAAATGTCACATTCTGTCTCGGTCCATACCCCTACTGTATTCCTGTACTTCTTCATAACAGTCAACTGAATTTTAATAATTTGTTTAATTAGCTTTTGACTTACAGGAGCATATGGGTGACTTTCTTTCTTCCTTCCTCCACATCTCTCCATCTCTCCCTTTTTTTCCCTCTCCCTCCCTTCCTCCCCCTCCATTTCTTCCTCCCTTCTTCCCTTCCTTTCTCCTTTCCTTCCTTTCTTCCTTCTTTACTTCCTTTTCCTTCCTGTCTTCAGTCTTTATCATTCAGTCTTTTTTTTTCAGTTTGTTTTCTTCACAAATATTTACAAAGATGTTGCCAGGGTCTCTGCCCTTTTGAATATTACATTTTGACAAGGAAAGGCAGATACTAAAGCATCAATTTCAATACAAATCAATTAACTATAATCATGATAAGTCCTAGGAGGACAAGGTTCAAGATTATATACCATCTTCAGTGCATTAACATCAGAACCAAGAACAGAAACTGGTAGACAATAGACCTGCCATAGAGCAAGGAGGAGGTATAGGGTTTTGATAAAAAATAAAAAAATAAAAAAAATTGGTTGTTCTGTCTGCTCTAATTGAATTGAAATTTTGGACTCTGACTTTTGTTACCTATGGACACTAGGCAAATTGATTTAGCTCCCTAATTCTGCTTTCTAATTATAAATATGGCTTATGAAATCTTTTTGGAATTACTGTAAATATTAAATGAGAAAAAGTTGATAAATCACTGAAAAGAGAATGTGATAGGCATACGAGGTCAGACAACTAAGTTTGTAAACTCATCCTAGAAAAAATGCTACATACCTCATTGCTGAATATCACCATGCTCACCTTCAAAGCCCTCCCCTTGGGAAGCTATGCACCAATGCCAGCATCTAGCCCACCCTTCAAAGCAATTTTTGAACACTTTTTCTGGAATGGCCACCAGAGCTGTCATTGTGTTACACTTGATGTCCTGAATGTGATCAAAATATTTTTCTTTCAATATTTCCTTTATCTTCAGGTAAAGAAAGAAGTCATTGGGGGCCAGATCAGGTGAGTAGGGAGAGTGTTCCAATACAGTTATTTGTTTACTGGCTAAAAACTCCCTCACAGACAGTATCGTGTGAGCTGATGCATTGTCGTGATGCAAGAGCCATGAATTGCTGGCGAAAAGTTCAAGTTGTCTAGCTTTTTCACGCAGCTTTTTCAGCACTTCCAAATAGCAAATTTGGTTAACTGTTTGTCCAGTTGGTACAAATTCATAGTGAACAATCCCTCTGACTGATATCAAACAAGGTTAGCAACATTGTTGCACAAGTTTGGGAACTTAATTGGCAGACCTCTTATAGAACTAACATTATAGTAGTATTTCTGGAAAGGCAAAAGTACCTCGAACTATACATACAGATTTGTAAGAAAAGGAAGAACAACAACATCCAAAATAGTGTATAACTTTTCTAGTTTTAGGAGACTATCACAATTTAAATTAGCCATAATTAAAACCTCACAAAAATATGGAACACTTGATTTTAAGCACAAGGCATAAAGTAGCTAACATTCTGGCATAAGGAATTTTAACAAAATATTACATCATCATTAGAAATATAGCTTCCTGTACAAGAAGGCACCTGGCAAATGCAATAAAGTAGGTTTACTAATACAGTATTTTTCAGGTATAAATCTGATCAGATTTGCTCTGGCAAGCATCCTGTGTACCTCAAGACACCTGCAGTGGGTAAAGAAATCATTTTTCTCTATACTCTTGACACCTTTACCCTCTGTGAGCCCTGCTGAGTATTAATTTGCGACCCACAGTTAAGTCCTACCCCCTAGTCAGTGGCAGACACTGCTTTCCTGTAAGTGTTCTATTTCTAGCTCATTCTTGGCTCATTTATAATATTAGTTTTGGAAGGTTTGTATTTGGTAAATTGTATGCAAATAAAAGCTGGGTAATATTCTTTTTGTATTATAGACTCTATTACTGAAATGTGCACTTGAATTGTCTGTGGGAAAATTAGACCAATCAGAAAACTTGTCTTTCAATTTTCCATATTTTATGCCATGTAAACATACATAAATGACTCATAACATGGTGTTAATCTTGATTTACATAATGATATTTCTAAATGTCACAAAGTAGGGGTGGGGGGTTAACCTAGATGTAATAGGAAATTTTAATAAAATAAGCATAACAAAAAAATAAAACCATGAAAACATCAAAGTGAATCTTATAAGACAGAAATACTATATTTTGATTGTTCATTCTGAAATATCAAATTATATAACATTTTAGCACAGCATTATACAGAATACTAATATCATAGGACTATCAATATTTACACCTTGAGTATTAGTCATTCTTATTTCCCTACTATCTACACATAGATTCACATTGTTTGGTGGAAAGTAAGCCAGGAAAAAAAATCTCACAAAATAGTTTCAATTATTTAAATTTAGTTGATGACAAAAGTGTGCCAGCAACCCTCTTAAGTTTAGCCTGACTTGACATGGACTGAATCAATTAAACTAAGTGTATAAGTTGTATAATTTCACTTTTTGTGGTAATATAAAACATCCATTCAACCACATGACTGATTCTAAGTGAGTCATCTGGTGTGTCACCCCTGTATGACTGTTCCCAATACATCAAATACAAATGAAAAAGAAAATGATATGCTTAGTCAGTGCTTTCCAGTAGAACCTTCTTCAATGATGGAAACGTTCTATATCTGTGTGGTCCAATATGGTATCTTGTAGTCACATGTTCTTATTGATCACTTGCAATGTGCCTACTGTGACTAAGCAACTGAATTATTTTTATTGCATTCAATTCTAATTAATTTAAATATAACCAGCCATATATAGCAAGTATCTACCATATTGAACAGCAGAGGGTGATCTAAGTAATAGCCTCTGTACCAGTTCCTGAAATTTCTTAAATTAACATTTTCATCGAGAAGCAAGGCAAATATGTCCGAATAGATTCATAATAATCCATTTCAAGTTGCAGAAAATGACTCTTCCTGAGTCTCCTTAATTATATTCATAAGGGACTAAAGATCACAGAAGGCAGACGTGCTATTATGAGAGCCAATGCCTGACTCACCCCATCTTTACCTGGGGGAATAAAGAGCCACCTTGCAAACCTCACGTGCTTGCACTGTCCCTCTGTGAATCACCGTCTGCTTCTGTGATGAGAGGAAGAAGGCAGCTCCCAAACAGATGGTTTATCAAGGTGCAAAAGGAAGACTTGGGGAAATGATGGAGTCACTTCTTTTTCCTGTGCATCCACTAGATTGTTAACTCTGGGGAGGACTCAGCAAATTTGAAAAGACATTTAACCTAACATATTTCCAAAGATTATAAAAAGGGCAGTTGAGGATGCCATGCCAAACATAATGTGCAGTGTTGATATTTTCGTCCTAATTGTCCTATAAAAGAAGCCTGTGTATTTATCATGCCTCATCAGGGTACCGACACTAGGGTATTCTCAGCCCTAGAGTTTTCAGACTGATCCCTTGAGGTGATTCACAATACCCCGAATGACGTATTGTTATTATCGCCTAAGCATTAAAGTGGCCTACATTCAAGTAAAATCAGTACTCAGTGGGCAATAATTCTATTGTGTATAATTATAATCACCCATGCCCTTCTAACTTTTAGCCAATGTTCATAGTCACTCACCTTCAATCAGACAGCTTTGTTTTATCTACTCAAGTCTGGGGACTTGGCTCCCTGGGAAAATTCTCCATTTTTCCATCAACTAGCGTGCTCCTCTTCCTCACTTGATTGAATTTGGGTATTATTTTCTAAGGATATGACACTGAAATCCTTTATAATTATCAGATTCTACTCTGTGATGATTAAGTTCCTATTTTTTATGCTGATTGCTGCTCATAGTTTATTAAAAGGAAGAACCTTTCACCTGAGCAGTTTTGATTTTTAGATTATGAACTAACTCAGTGTTGTTTTTTTTCAAAAAATGACATAACATTTGTTTGCTTTTTTAAAAGAATCATTTTTAAAGAATAAGAAGTAGAATAAAAAGATTTATCAGTGTCTCAGGAAGCAGAGCATGTTTGTTGCAAAAGTAAATCACTTTACATTTTCAATATAACAAAATTTGCTTTCAGATTTGGGTAGAGTGTCCATATATTTTATTTCCCAAAGTAGAATCCTGGATTTAAGAATGCTTAGTTATATCACGGGACTTCCTATTTAGATGGAGACAAAGCCTTGGCAATATAGACACCCAAGCCTTTCCTGAAGTGAGGCTTGATCTCTCCCGTTAGAAGGGGGCTCGTTAGTCTACCATATTGGGGAATCCCTGATCCTCTCCATTTTTATCTCAAGTCTTCTGGTACATTCCCATTGCCCATGATCTTGCTGTTTATCTTATTCTCTGAAATGTCTTTACAAAACTACGCTTTAAAATTTTCTCCATTCTCCAAGATCCTACTTTAATATTCTACCATAGACTGACTGCTTGCCCCAAAAATCATAGGTTGAAACCTAAGCCCCAATGTGATGGTATTTGGAGGTTGAATCCTTAGAAGGTGATTCTTGGGAGATGGGGCCCTCATGAATGGTACTAGGCCTCTGATAAGAGACCCCAGAGGCCTCCTCAAAGACTGCTGTCTATGTACCAGGAGACGGGCGCTCACCAGAAAAAGAATCTCACCAGACACTGGATCTGCAGACACCTTGATCTTGGACTCTCCACCCTCTAGAATTGTGAGAAATAGATGTCTGTTTTTGATGGCCCACCCCATATGTGTAGTTTATACACACAGCAGCCCAGACTAAAGTATATTCTTTCCTCCCCAATACCATCTCCAGTAACAAATGTGAAAAATATTTCCTTTGGCGTCAAAGTTCGCACTGTACATATCACCTCTCATTTTAATTAAAGTATGTTCCTTCATGTTGCAGATAATTTACATCGTATGTCCCCACAATGGCAGGAACGACGCCTTTTCCTTGTTGGACTCTCCATGACGCCTGTCACTGGGTGCTTCCATATAGTGTTTACAAGTTGATTAAACAGATTACTGAGAGGTAGCTGAGGAAGTAACTTTCTAACTACACAGGAATTATGCTATAGATATACTACTAACTGTTACTGTCCGTTATGTGCCCAGAGCTGGAATGAATGTTCTACAATAGTATTTTATATAAGTCTGAAGTATGCATACCTAATGTGTCAATGATAAAACTGAGATTTATATATATATATATATATATATATATATATATATATATATATATATATATATATAAATTTTTTAGGTCTCTCCACAATAGAATGTAACTACCAGGAAAAAATAAAGTGATTTTTTTTTTTTGGTTTAGTGTTTTGTCCCTAGTACCTAGAACAGTACCTACCACATACTAGGTGATAAATACATATTTTTTTGACTGAATGAATTAAACATTTGTTTTACTTTCTACTACATGACATAGTTTCACAGACGAATAAAACCTTAATTGAAGTATGACATGAAGCTATATTTGTGGAATTTTAGACCATGCTAAAAAAATGGCAGATGGCTAGTTATTTCAAAAGAATTTGTCATTCTAATTTCCCCCCAAGTAACTCATTCTTGAAGCAGCTAATATTAAGTAGCATAAAACAGGGTAGAACCTGTAAAAGATAGATAATGTCGTTGACTGTAGAACAATCTTGAAAAGGGAACTCCTCTCTCTAATTTGGTCAAGTTATCACACTGATTTGATTTAGATATTATTGGGTTTTATTTAAATTAGGATTAAATTAAAAATTAACTAACAAACAATCAAACAGAAAATGACTTTTGTTTCATTAGCTCCGTGCATGTCAATTATTCCATATTCTGCCCTTATGGGTAACAACTGCAGGAAGATTCACCTCTTCCAGGGTGAAGTCAAAACATGGATTTCATCCAACTTTTAATCAGCTGTACAGATGGGTTTATTTCACAAATACACTACACTTCACAGATGGAAGTTCCTGAATGCCTGACAAGGTGTTAAAACTGTTACTGATATTACAAAGGAATTAAAAATCAGCATAGGAAATTATAATTAGTAGGGCCTTGGTCTCTGAAGAGCATATTAGTTTAGCAGTTACATTTTGTCCTTGGCAGGAAAAGAAAACATATTTGTAAAGAAAAAATTAAAGTACACGTTAGGCTTACTTGATCAGGTTTTATAGGAAATATTTTTGGGCCATGTAAGGACTCGGCACTTAAGTAACATGCTAATCTGATAAAACATCTGAATTTCTGTAGTATTCAATAGTTGTTTCATGGGTTTGAATTTTTAAAATGACATCTTATCTGAAATCTAATTACAAAAGCAATACTTCAATCCAGAAACTGGTACATAAGGCATGAACATCTTTTAGTTAAATATTAAGCTGTTGCCATATAGTGAATCACATAATAATCAGTTCAGGCTACATGGCTGCATATAGGGCTGCATATAATGGACAGCTTGTAGGCACTCTCTGAAAATTCACTCTAAATGTCCACAGTTCTTTCTTATGAGCTCATTTCCTTCATAGAAAAAAAAAAAACTAGTAAAGAGCTAAGATGTTTTCTTTTTTCTTTTCAAGTAAATCCCAATATATTTAACTACCTGGATTCAGAATTTGATATTTTAATTATTTTTAATTTTCTTAACATCACCATCTTGCATCACATAACATATTACATTCTTAACTTTAGATCCGACCTTGGCAGGCCCTCTTTCCCCGTGCATCTCTGTTACTCCCCTCCACCAACTGCAAATATTAAGAGTTTATATTCATTATATTTACGAAGTGGTAAACTCCGATTTCCTACAAATGAGAAATTAGAAAGAATTTTCATGGTATAAACATAATTTATTAACACAAATTATTTCCTAGTCTAATAAAAACTAAAAAAGCAATGAGAGTTTAGGAGAGATGGCTGTCAGCTGGTTGATTTATCTATTTTGGCGGGGGAGGTCGACATGAGGCTAATGATATCAATCATGGTATTATAATTTCTTGAAAGAGGCCACCTAATATGGTAGCCAGCCTCCATACGTGGCTATCCAGTACAGGAAATGTGATTTGTCTAAACTGAAATATGCTCAAAATGTAAAAGATACATTCGATTAAAAAAAAAAGAATATACTTTGTTAATATTTTTATACTGATTTCATGTTGAAATGATAAAGTTTTAGACAATACAAAATTAATTATATTATTTAAATTATTTAGTTAATGGATTAAAATTTACCTCCCTCCCCTCCTTATCTTTTACTTTTGATATTATAACTTCAGGAAAAATTAGAATCACATTTGTGGTCCATTTGTGGCTCATATTCTGTTCTATTCTACAGCATGTGTCTAAAATTTATTTAGAGAGAATATCTCAAATAGATTTGGGAGTGTGTCCTACAAGAGGTAATTACACATAACTTCAGTCAGATAAATAAGCTTTCTTTTCTGTCAGATGGTAATGGATATTATTAATATTTCTAAATTAATGGCCCACTCTACAGCCATGGCTCATTTAACGTAAATTAATCTAAACAATTTCACATTTATGTGTTTTAGTTTTGTTCTTCCCATTGCGGATGGCAAAGTTTTTCTAAAGCAACAGGGCTGGTCTAGGGCGAGAATCAAAGCAGCTCCATAGGCCATTTAATTCTCTGAAGGGACACACATGTGGCCTTATCCACTCCACAGGTTCCTGCTTCTCTCTGCACGCAGCCTCTGGCTTTTTTCTCTGGTCCGTGTTTTCTTGACTCCCTGCACTGTTTTCTTCCTTGTCCCTCTCAGCTTTGGCCATTACATGGCCCCACAGGGTGATCCTCCAGCCTCTCTGCGTGTAAATATTTTGGCTTTTGTTTCCTGTGTTCTCATTCAATTCCTTTTTCATTTTATAATTCACATTTCCTAGAGAGAGAATCTGATTGCCCTTGGTCATCTTGTCATGCTCTGCCACAGATCAGAGGTGACTGACTAACCTCTCTGCATGCTGCAGGGACAAAGGCACAGGGCAAAAAATATTAGACACCTAGATCCCACTTTAGTCCAAACTATGAGCAAATAGTTCCCTTAAAAAGTGCAAGAGGGCAGGTATATCATAAAGAATTTCATGCACCATTGAAGAAATAAAATAAACCTAACTGAAAGTAATGAATAGTCCCCCCTACAAAAATCAGAATTTAGATGTGTGCAAGAATATGCATAGATGTTAATGGTTATTATTTAACTTACTCTAGTAAATTTAAGAAACAAAGGGCTGGCTGAGTGCCTCTTAAAAGCTCGCTCAAGAGTGTGAACTCTGAGCAACATCAGTTCGATTCCCAGCCCAAGCTGAGCTGCCAACAGGTAGCAGGGTGACTCAGCAAAAAAAAAATAAAAAAAAATAATAATAGTAATAATAATAATAATAATGAAACAAACAGAAAACAGATTAAAAAAAAAACTCCACCCATATTACTGAATGAAGAAACAAAATGAATGAGATAATCATACGGCTGTACTTCTTAGCAATGGTAATTTTTTATTTGACATTATATATACTTTTCCCCTAAAAGTCTACATATGTTCTGATTTACTTTAGGTACAACACCACAGTAGTGATATATCTTGAATATTACCAAACTGCATGGAATATTGTATATTTATTCCTTTTAAATGTATTTTTAATGATTGGATATAACTTAATTTTATCTTAGGGCTAAAATATAACAGAATAAGTCCCAAATTACTTACAATGGGACTATACAATTGAGAAGAACTTCATAAACTGTTCAGATTAAACAAATTTCATTAAGGAAAGGACAGTGGTATTATGAGAATCAATAATAGATATTTAATTATAATGAAAAAGCTACTGGTTTCCTACCCCAACAGCCATACTTTTCTTCTATTTTACTATAGTAATAATGCTGAAATGTTTAGCTAGTGCATTGCCACCATATATAAATGACTAGACCTCCCAGGACCTCTGGCATCTAGATATTACCAGGTGCCTAAATTTGGGCCAATGGGATATCAACAGACATGTGTGAGACATCTATGGAGTATTCTATACAAGGGATTAGATTCATTTTCCTTCCTTTGAGCTTCTGGTTTTCTGGAATGAAGGGTGCAGTCTAGCAACCTTGTAGGACCAGAAGTGAGCACGGAAGTCATAGGCTAAGATGTTGTAGCATGTCTCTTAGCACAACAAGAAGCAATGTAGAAAACCTGAGCCACCCATTTCTAGGCCTAATTTATGTTCAGCTAAGCAAACCTTGATATATTTTAAGTGACTCGAATTTTGTCTTTTTCTATTATATAAAGCAGAATCAGATCCTTCCTGATAGAGTATTACTAATGTTAATGTTCTTACTGTATCTCATACTGACATTTCTCCCAAGACCTGAAAATGTAAAACTTTTCCTTAGGTGTCTCTATAAATGGTGTACTAAAAAAAAAAAAAAAAAAAAAAAAAAGGAAGAAAGAAAGAAAGAAAAAGAAAGGAAACAATTGAGCATTCAGGCAAGTATATACTATATCAATACAACGCATTTAGACTGCAAATGGCATCTTTGTATAAAAAGGTCAGTTAAAGCATATTCCTTATATCAGTACATCTTAATACTATTTTCAAGAAAAAAATCCTACTCAATTACAATGTCCATGCTTTCAAAAACTATATGTAGGCTCAAACAATAAACATCTACTTTAATAAATTTTTAAAAAAACTTTAAAGGGCCTTGCTGTATACTACCCCTTTTTACTCATTGAAACTCCCCTTTAGTATTCCTACTACTATTAAAATTTATAATTCTAAAACATGAACATATTAATAGTTGTTATATTTCTCTTAAAAAATAAGATGACACTAACTATAATTTTTACACCTGCTTTATTCACTTCATTAGTCATGACATTGAATATTCTTCAATAATGGGTATAACAATATCTCTAGAGTTAATCATGTTTTATATATTCATTGATCTATCATTGGATATAACAGGTTTTTCTACATGCTTTAGTATAATACACCGTGATGACAAATAAATAAGTCTATGTCTGCATCATCAACTATGCCTTTGGAAAAATGGTGAGTGGAATCTTGAGTCACAAGACATGAATATTTTTAATACCAGTGATGAATACTTTCAAGCTGATCTCTTGGAAGAGTGTATCACTACTGTCTCCTTCACTGAGCCTTTGCCAAAATAGATCACTTAATTATTTTTACATTTTACTAAAAATAATTTTGATTTAATTTGCATTTATTTGATTAATGCATTTGCTCTTGGTTTTTAATATGGAAGAGGTAGAGTTTTCCTAGAAGCATTTACCTCGGAGAACATACATATCTGTCAAGGCATGAATGGTATCACTGGTTGTAGTCTGCTTCACTAAATGTCATTCCAATAATAATTGATAGGACATCAGTAACATTAAGGTGAGATTTCTGCATATCTATCATTCTGATCTACTTCCTCTTATTCTTTAATCTAAAAGAAAGCTGCTTGCAAAATGCAAGTATTAATTTCCTGAATATTTCACCATTTTCCTCAATCGAGGCGCATCACTGAGGAAGCCATGTGTGAAACATCCTGCATCATTACTTTCACTCAATGATTACTGTTGAGGTCTTATAGTTTCTAGCAAAAAAAAAAATCTACTTGAGACTCACTTATCTAGCTCATAGAGACTAGGAAGAAACCGCAATGATCAATTTTGGAGCTTAGAAATAATAGTAATATGAAGATAATACTGCTATAATACAACTAGGTAACAATTTCACCATAGAGCATTGTTCAAGTATTAGATTATTACTTCATGTTAGGTTATCACATTTAATTTCTTAGTTCCTAATGAAGCAAAGTTTTAATTTCTGCCTTTATATTGTTCTGAGAGCTTAATCAGTGTTTTCCTGGTCACACAGCTAATTAACCCCAATGATAAGTTGGTTGAATGGCCAATATCCATTTGTCCTTCTCTGCTTAATTATAGAACCCTGGTATTATTTGTGGTGTCTACCACTGCTACATACAGCCACATCCATCAAGGGCGGCTGGGACAATGACAAGCTCCAGAAAGTAAATCCTCATGAGAATCAGCCACATGGCATTGCCCTGCAGACTGCTCCTGATCGAGCATTACATCCCTTAGATGGTCCAACAGGATCCAAGGAGAAGGCCTGTATTCTACGAGGTCTGACACTGAAGTTCGCAAACTTGTGACAACGATGTCACTAACTTTTATTTTTATATCAGAGGGATTATTCATTATGAATTTGTACCAACTAGACAGTTAACCAAGTTTACTATTTGGAAGTGCTGAAAAGGCTGCGTGACAAAGTTAGACGACCTGAACTTTTCACCACCAATTCATGGCTCTTGCATCATGACAATGCACCAGCTCACACGGCACTGTCTGTGAGGGAGTTTTTATCCAATAAACAAATAAGTGTATTAGAACACTCTCCCTACTAACCTGATCTGGCCCCCAATGACTTCTTTCTTTACCCAAAGATAAAGAAAATATTGAAAGGAAGACATTTTGATGACATTCAGGACATCAAGGGTAATATGACAACAGCTCTGATGGCCGTTCTAGGAAAAGAGTTCCAAAATTGCTTTGAAGGGTGGACTAGGCACTGGTGTCTGTGCATAGCTTCCCAAAGGGAGGACTTCGAAGGCGACTGTAGTGACATTCAGAATGAGGTATGTACCACTTTTTCTAGAATACATTTGTGAACTTAATTGTCCCACCTTGTATGTCATAAGGGTGTGACTGTTAAGTTGAATAGCATCTGTAATGGCGTTTAATTGAGTGATGCCTGGCATAGTCAGCATCTCCCTGTAGTTTTGTTAAGTTCTGCTTGCCTGCTCGCTGACTTCCACTCTTAATTTCAGGCTGAAATTTCAGTATATCATCTCCCAGGGTACAAAGAGAAACAGTATTTTTTTCTTCCTGGGCTTCAAGTCAATATCTTAAAGGCTCAAGGGAAAAATCAAAACAAAACATGACGAAAAAGCAAAAAATTCCAGCAAACTAAACTCATGCTACCACTGTCTTCAAAGCAGCCTTTTTGTAAGAAATCAATGGTTAACCCCTGTTGTTTTCCCTCTTCAGACTTCACTCTTTCCTGACAATACAGGATGCAGGCAGGGTTTCCTAGAGCTAACTTCTCCTCTGACAAGAATTCCCCTGGTTCTGTACAAATCTACTAGATTCAAAATCTTTCTGAGTCATATGGTAATTATATTCTTAATTTTTTGAGGTACCTCCATACTGTTTTCCATAGTGGATGCACTAATTTACATTCCCACCAGCAGTGCATGAGGGTTCCTTTTTCTCCACAACCTCTCCAACACTTGTTAATATTTGTCTTGTTGATGACAGCCATTCTAACAGATGTGAGGTGGTATCTCATTGTGGTTTTGATTTGCATTTCCCTAATAGTATAGTTGAGCATTTTTTTCATGTACTTGTTGGCCTGTTGTATGCCTTCTCGGGAGAACTGTCTGTTCAGGTCCTCTGCCCATTTTTAATTTGATTGCTTTTTTTTTTTCTTGTTGAGTTGTATGAGATCTTTATATAATTTGGATATTAGCCCCTTATTGGAGTGTTTGCAAATATCTTGTTGCATTCAGTTGGTTGTCTTTGTTTTGTTAAAGATTTATTTTGCTGTGCATAATGTTTTGAGTTTGATATAGTCCTATATGGCCCAGTAATCCCACTTCTGGGTATCTACCTGAAAAATCTGAAAACATTTATCCATAAAGACATATTTACTCCTATGTTCATTGGAGCATTATTCACGGTGGCCAAGACATGGAAATAACCAAAGTATCCTTCAATAAATGACTGGATAAAGAAGGTGTGGTACATATACACAATGGAATATTACTCAGCCATAAAGAAAGATGAAATATTGCCATTTGCAACAACATGGATGGATCTTGAGATTATCATGCTAAGCAAAATAAGTCAGATAGAAAACACCAAGAACCATATGTTTTCATTCATATGTGGGATATAAAACTGAAAGCAACAAACAAACGAGACAAATAAACAAACAAAAATTCGTAGACACAGACAACAGTTTAATGATTACCAAAAGAAAGGGGTGAGGGGGAAGGTAGAAAAGGGGGTCAAATATACGGTGATGAAAGGAGATTTGACTTTGGGTGGTGAACATACAATGCAATTACAGATTATAGAACTCTACACCTGAAACCAATGTAATTTTATTAGCCAATATCACCCCAATACATTTAATTTTAAAAAATCTTCCTGCTCTTCATTTTTTCCAAGACTTCATCAAGAAGTCTTAGCAATTGCTAACTCCCAGGCAGCAATTAAGATAAGCATCTCCCATTTATGGAAGTTCTCCATGTGTCAGGGTCTAAACTGAGTCATTTATAGATGCTGTGCCATTTAATCTTACAAAGTTCCTGTGGATTATGGGAAATTCAGACCCTCAGGAATTTGCTCAAGTTCAGCTGGGTGACATCTGGCAACGGCGAGATGTGTGTAAATGTCTATTTGACTCCACAGCCCAGACTTGCAGCTGGCACACTTCTATCTCAAGACAATCTCTTAGGTGGCTTACAGTTCCTATTAGGGAGGCCATTTAACATTGCAAGAATTTCTATTTCAACCAGTGCCTGCTGTTCGGGGCATTCTGAAGTCATTCTTTCCTTGGCAATTGGGCAAACAAATTTTCACCTCCAGCTTATCAAAATAATCCCTACATAGTAAGGCACTAATGTATCCACAGTGATTTGTTTTTATCGTTTTCTCTTTTTTTTTTTTCAGTTAGGAAGTTTTTGGCTCACAACCAAGCCTCTACTTACAGAGCAACTTTCGTTACCTCAAGACTCCAAAATGGAATATATATAAAATGTATGGCTCTATACTCTCCATTAGTAAAGTAAAATTTAAGAGTGCAACTTTTGGCTGGTTGAGTGGCTCAGTTGGTTAGAAGCTTGCTCAAGAGTGCGAGCTCTGAGCAATAACGGTTCAAATCCTGGCCAGAGCTGAGCAGCCACTGAGCTGCCAACAGGTGGCAGGATGGCTCAGCTAGGAAAAAAAAAAAAAAAGATCGCAACTTTCCCGCATCACATTGTATCCCTCTTTCTTGGGTTATTGGCCTTGCTGACAGTTACCATCTTCTAATACACAATATAATTGACTTATTTCTTTTGTCCATTATCTGGCCGCCCTCACAAAATGAGGACAGAACTTCTCTTGGTGTTGTTTGCTGATATATCTTTCACATCTACAGCAACATCTAACATATATTGGTGTTTAACAAATATTTGTTAAATTTATGAGTAAACAAAACTAATCAGTGGACAGATGTGTTTATTCTTCAGCAAAGAATTCTGTTTATTTCAAGTAATGCTGAAGTCTACAATACTGTTATCAAACAACATTTCCAGGGCACCAATCTCATAATAGAAAACCTGGGCTGTAGGATATTTACTAGGTAATGCTAGACTGCTTTTAAAGCGGCTCAACCAATTTTGTTTCCACAGTGAATAAGAATTTAATTGAAGTCATATGCAGACCATTTCACATTGTCAGACTTCTTTTAAAGTTATTTTCAGTCTGATAGGTGTGAAATGGTATTTCACCATTGTTTTACTAGCATATCTCTAATGGGCATCATTTCATATAGCCATAAGCCTTTATTCTTACTCTTCTATAAAATTATCTTCTCTTTTTTTTAACCAATGGATTATTGTGTTTTTTTCTCTTACTGATTTATAAGAGTTCATAATAGTTCACTATATATTTTGCAGAGTAATCATTCATTGGTTAAATAAGCAGCAAATATTTAATAGTTAATGGTTTGACTTTTTATTTTTTGGTGACTTCTCATAAACAAAGGCTATTTATTGTTGAGTTTACAAGTATTGACTGCATGGTTTATGATTTATGTCTGTTTTAAAAGATTCCTTTAATACAGAGATATATTTCTATATTGACTTCTAAAAGTTTCCTAGTTTAAGTCTCACATATTTGGCTCTTTAATGCATCTGGGGTTGATTTTTTCGTATGATGTGAGGCAGGGACCAATTTAATGTTTTTGTTGTTGTTGTTGTTTTTTTCTTAATTGAAATGAATAACCAACTCTCATCAATATTTACTGACATTTCTAAACTTATCCCAATGGTATGCAATGCAATTTCTCTCATATATCAGACATTCTTTTTTTTTTTTAGGTGCCAAATCTCATATGTAACTTCAAACAATACTCTTCCATTTGGTCAGAAATCATTAGCAATATTTTAATCTGTGAAACTTTATATAAGATTAAAGAAGAAATCTTATATCACTCAGGAATCTAATCACCTAAGCTGTTTTTAAAATAGTGTTTTATCTTAGCCAGTCAATGTAAGCTATCTAGGGGAGTTAAATTTCAATAAATAATCAATCAAGCATAATGTAAGACAGTTAATACTCAAATGTGAGATAATTTCTAAACAGGCAATTTGCTATTACTATGCAAATTCCCCAGCTCCAAGCCTGTAGCAAGGCAGTTGCTATTGTGTGAGGTTAGCTATATCATCTTTCACCACGGGTTGGATTTACTGCAAGAATAGGTGGAGTGACTGCGCTTTCTATTGTAGCTCTGTTAATCTGCAATAACAGGGAGCAACCCTTTGCACATTGAGAAATTAATACATTTCAAATAAATACAGCAAATCAAGGTTGGTGGGTCATAAAACAGGATTTGTGTGACAATTATGTTTTGAATTGTGATGAAATAGTCACTGTATTTTAACTAGAGCAGTGTTTTACAAAACAAATTAAGTGCATATATGTTAAAAAGAGAGCTCATTACCAAGCTATACTGGTAAACAGTTTAGTGAAATAGTTTGAGGCAACTGGCAATGTTAAAATGACCAACTGTGCAGGACTGTAAAGATTTTGCGATTCACATGCACACACATAATAACATTTTGTTGCCATAGATTTCTAAACATACATAAACTTCATTTGCTTTGCTTCTGCACTATGATGTGGACTTTTCTACAATATAAATATTAGAGTGTAACAATTACCACTCAAATATATTGAATTATCCACCTCCCCCACCAAAAAAAAAATCTTTGTTCTACTGACCCAAAGTCAATAGATACTTATTCTAAGACTCTTAAAGACCTGGGTTATGAATTTTACAATGGAAATCAATAATTTCCTATTTAGAATGCTTGCTTTGCTCTACCAGAGTGCTTTGCAAAATTCACTTCACAAAACTCTAAGGGTCTATTAAGGTATATTTATGTGGTTTTGTGTAATGCAGTCATTGAAAATATTACTGTTGGTCAATCTATCACCTTAAGGATTTATTCCAGGGTCACATGAAGAACTCCTCAGTAGTAGGAAGCTCACTGTATTAAATATATAACACTGGATAAATTATTACAGGGACATGACAATTAAAAATTATGTGAACATAAGCTTTTATTAAATATATATCACATGCATACATATTAATTGTATGCAGTTAGGAGAAAACAGACCATGTACGTGTAGCTCATTGTAAAACCCAAGCCTATGATAATTTGTTTGTTATTTCACTACAGGTTACCTTTGAAAACTTCTGATCACTAAATTGGCTATACATGTATATGCATACCATATACATACACACATATATAATGCATAAATATGCATAACCATATGTGCATAATTAGGTCATATATCTGTGTTGTATATACTTATATATGCTACATGTGTTACATATGCATGCTATATATAACATATATATACATGTATAGAGCTAATTTTGTGAGCAGAATTTTTTGTTCATACTTATATTTGTAGATTTTGCACTTAAAGGTAGGATGGCAAAGCAAGTGCAATAATAAATTAGAATACTTTGAGTAGTTACAAACATTGTGTTGGTATCTAAAATGTGAAATAAAATAAGCTAAAAAAATTTGAAAACTGAATCAAAGATTGAGTATATTTTCCCCTTAGTTGATTGGATTCCAGTATGCTGGGATCCCTGTGACACAAAACAAATAAACAAAAAAGATTAAAATTGTCTTTTGCTACCAATTTAACAATAATGTACAAGTCATATATAAAGAATAGACAACACGGTCTCTTATAATGCACTGTCATTAACAGTCAGAGGACCTGGAGCCTGGGCCTACACTTAGTCTATGAATGTCTACCATGCACCAGGCACTCATCTTCAAGACCCCGGACTCTATTGATTTACTGTTAACTTGGATTGCATGCATGCCTCAAGTCGACTGCAATATACATTTGCCTATGATTTTTTTTCTTTTTATCAAATACTAGATTTATTTCAAGAGTGTATGAAGTGAATTCATTTTGCTCTGGATAGCTAGCTGGAAAGCTAAAATTTTCTCTTAAGAAGATGCAGTGTAGAATAATAGAGCTGGGGAAAAACTAGTACTATCCTAGGTGAGTCACTGATTTTACAGGCAAAGAAAAGTAGGGCCCAAGACATAATTAATCCATAGATAAAATACCACTGTAACACTGACTCTAGTGGTACCATTCACTCACATTACCACTACACCGAAATATGTTTCAACACTCATGGTGTCTTTCAACATTTTTAATGTCTTTATTTATTCATTACTAGTGCCAAAACACTTAATTGGAATATTATGAAATGATTTATTGTTCCATCACATTTATATCTCTGTAGAAAAATATATGGCTACATCATTTAAAATCCAAGGGAAAAAAAGAGGGCATGAGGAGTTGGCTATTAGAGCCTGACTTCTTTCAAAAAGAATTGTACTGAAAACTTTAACATTGCTTGTACTTGATTATTGAAGCTTTATTTTCATTGGCTTCCAAAACAAAACAAAATAACCACTGCTACATTCAAGCAAGGAGATTAAATGTTATTAGCTTTAATACCTTTTAAAACAAGTAATCTGTTGAAGTGATAATGGAATTTAAAATAAGTACATTCATTAAAAAGGTTTTTATACTGTGGTGGTTTCCCTATTGGCCACATGAATCTCAAAACCTGTCATTGCTGATTACAATTATAATAAATTGTATATGTATACGTGATTGACTTCGCATTACACTTAAAGCAGACATAAAGGTAACTGAAGAAATTCAATGTCATGTATAATCCTAGCAAATTAAAAAAAAACATTTGCTATATTGTCTTACAAATAAAAAACAGATATTTTTCAGATAAATGCATAAACCCACTAAAATCAGAAATTTATACTGCCATGATTACTTGCTAACGTACTATTAGATGATGGGTAATGGACTGGAAGGAAGAAATGCAAGGAAGGAAGGGAGGGAGGGAGGGAGGGAGGGAATAAAGATTGAGAGGAGGGATCTAAGAGCAATTTTTCCATATTAATACACACCAATTTGGATTTTCAGTTACTTAGGGTGAAGCATTGGCTCCACTGTTATACATGGCTAGAGGCAGAGTTCCGATACTTCTTTTTTGTGTCAAGACACCTGTCTTTTTCCTTCAGTGCCAGAAGGGTTTAGCATCTTGTCACTGAAGCAACACAGCCTGCACATTTATAGGTGTCACTCACTCTACCATCTGTTCCTTAGGATAACAGCCACCATTATCACCCAGCCTCCACCTGAGGCTTTAACAATCTCTGTGGATTAAAGTTCAGATCTACAAGGAAGAATGGCTAGCAGTGATGTTTCCATTCAACTTTGCTTGACCTTAACTCTCCTGCTGTCAATGCTGCACTGCAGCCTGTTAACTTGCTTTTTCATCCAGTGTGTATATCGCACAAAGTTCTTCATTAAGTAATGAAACCATATAAAAGCCTTTGCATGGTTATCAGCATTTCTGGTTCTTTTTTTTTTCCCCCTGCTTCCAGTGCACTAATGTACTCAAAGCTTCATCTATTGCATTTTTAATAAACAAATTTAAAGGAAATGAATCTTAATTAGATTGCAGTTCTAGGGTCTCCAATCAAATAGTTTCACAAATAGAATTGACTCAAACACACACACACACACACACACACACACAGATTGAAATAAAAGAAAAGGAGGGTATTGTGTTAAAACCTAGCCAATACAGGGTAATGAAGGTCCTTAAAAGCTTATTTAATATGTCTTCAATTATAATGTAAAATAGATAATATTGTATAAAAATACATATTACACATTGATTAACAAATACTCATTGTTTACACTTTCATGAAAGGTGCCATCTGATAAATAATTTTTAAATACCTTTAGTCAAATAATTCTAGTCATGTATGGCTGGAGGAAAAGTATCACAATTTGAATTTTCCCATTCTTTTATTATTATTATTATTATTATTATTATTATTATTATTATTATTATTAGTTTCAGGGGTACAGAACAATGCAATAGTTATCTTTTTCACCCCTCACAAAGTAACAACCCCCTCCCCCCATCCGCTGCCCTGTATTTCCCATTCTTTCTTAACCTATTCTTTCTTTATTGGTGATGTGAAGTGTTTCCAGATTAGGAGTGGTATTTTTATGTCTCCTGTATTTTTATAGCTGTCATTATTTCTATAGAAGACATTCTTTCACATTCAAATGATAGGGAAAGGAAGTGGGCTCTGTGTCTTCAATCGCCATTCAAGCTACTAATATATATTTTTTTCAAAGATGACGAAACATGATAATGCTGTCAATTTAAAGCAGCTAATTACAAGAAAGAATGTTTGTGCACATTTTTGTCCTACAACTAAACTTTTACTGTGGCTGTAAAACGGCACCCCTTTGTTGCTACCAGCAGTGACTTCTGCTGTGGCCCTGGCTCAGCCCACTGATGTGTGTGTGTGCTCGTTCATTGTGTTTGGAAGGATCCGGCTCTTCTTTCCTCTGGGCAGCAGTAACTGTTGCCCAGCAATGGTCGAGGATGCTGTGTGCATGCTCTCTAGTCCATTTTACAGGCCATATTAGCAGGTTAATCAGTGATTTAGTCAAGCAAAACAATAGTTTAGGCTTTGAATGCAACATGATATGTCCATGGCAAGTTCGCACGGTCCTTTGTGGGCATTTTCTACCAGTTATATTACTAGCCATTGGCTTATGGGGCACATCTGGCTTTCTGCTGAACTTGGCTCGTGCTTACATGTCATGGCCACTCCTGAGCCACTTGAATCTGTGTGTGAAGGAAGCATATTTTCTCAGCCAGCTCCACTTTGATGCAGCATTATGGCATTTTTGCAATGAGCACAGAAGCTGGAGAAGAATGGTGTTGCTGCCCTTTGTCTCTCAAACATGTGAGCCTACCCTGGCACAATGCAAATGCAGAGTTGTCATGATTATAGCCGTGTCACTTGTAGCCATTATTCTCCTTTCTTCAATCTATGACCATTCCTTGCACAGTATCCCAGTCCACTGCAGGTAGTGGCAGCTTCCTCAAACAACTCTGCTTCTCATATTTGAAAAGTTAAGTATGTATAATCTTTTTTTTTCTTTTTTTTTTTTTTTAGTTCTGGATGATATTGAGGAAAGGCAAATATAATTCAATGTTTCCCATAAGAAGTGTCCATGAATGATAGACTAAACAAACACAAATATTTTTAGTATTACTCCAAATATAATTTTTCTCTAGGCAAGTAATTAATTCAACAAACATTTATTGGGCATCTACCACACACTGTTTGTAAAAATGATAAATAAAATAGCCCTGCCCTTCAAGAAGCATAAAGTCTAGGGGAGACAGACATGTAAACACATAATGATACTACATTTGTATTATTGATATGATGAAAGTTGATGGAAATATGTTAATGAATTAAGAAAGGAATAATCATCACAGTCAGAAATTTAGGAGAATAGTAGGCAAAACTATGAAATGGAAGGAAAGACTCATTTGTGTGGCAAAGGAAGACTTTAAAAGAGGGCACTGTGGATGAAAACTATGTGGAAATAATAGAAGAGGCGCAAAGATATAAAGTAATGAAGTAATACTGCTCATTAGAGGAATTTCAAGAAATCCGGTATAGCTAATTCATGTGTTGAGATAGAGCGAGAGTCAGGGATGTGAACACAGAAAAATGATCCAAGGGGCATTTCTATGCCATGTAAACTAGCTAAGACTTTCTCCCACAGGTTACAGGGCTCTGCTGATTGGGAGTACACTTTCACAATAAGCACTGCTTTATTGTTTCTAGTACTCTAGGCCATCAGTCTCATATTGGCTTAAAGACGTGGTCAACCTAAAAATATTAGGTTTCTTGGTAGAGTAGGGTAAGGAGTAACAAAAATGCAAGATGAAAATGATGTAGATTGTTTAAAATAAATTCTTGTCCCACAATATTAATATATAGAGATTTTAAATCTGAATTTACCAGTTTGCCATAGTGACATAGCTCTCTGATTTGTAAAAGTTAACCTTTGGTTTCTTCGAGTTTATTAGATAAGAAAGTTACTGTAGAAGATAAAGTATTAATCCTCTAGGATTAATTAAAAATTTTTAATTTTTTTAATTAAAAATGTATTGGGGTGAAAATGGTTAGTAAAATTACACAGGTTTCAAGTGTACAATTCTATAATCCATCATCTATATATCACATTGTGTGCTCACAACCCAGAGTCAGTTCTCCTTCCATCACCATGTATTTGACCCAGTTTACCCTCATCTATCATACCCCTCCCCCCTTACCCTCTGGTAAACATTAAACTACTGTCTGTGTCTATGAGTTTTTGTTTCTTTATTTGTTTGTCTTGTTCCTTTGTTCCTTTATCTTTCTGTCTTCTTTGGAGTATGAGCATTTCTGTTAGCAGGCTTAAGTGTGCACGGACATTGAATCTAGACAGAAGACAAATGTCCCAGGAAAAAAATCTGTTTCCTCCATCCAAATCAGAAAGGGGAAATGCAGCACCCTCTGCATTTATGTAAAGGTAGGCATACATGAAATGATCTCTGGCAACAGAGGCAGCTATTCTGAAGGAGAGTTTCACCTGATGGAAGCCTACCCTGGGCAGCAGCTCAACACAAGCCTCAGACCTCAGGGCTGCTGCATTCATTTCATATCATCACCACCCCTGTATCAAACACATTCATCTCAGGCCTGTAACGTTTTCTTCCTAAGGAAAGGTATGTGGTTGTACATCTTCTAATCATAAATTACTGATGCGGTGTAGAATGTAAACATGCAAAAAAGTCTATAATTTGAATTATTTGACTATATGATTTTTATTCATGTTCCTCTTTTTATTTTTAAATATTTTACCATGCGCTCTCTTATATGTTTCACAACCACGTTTTACTACTTCAGACTCTTTCTTATCTTGAATCTCTGAATTTATATTCACCTATTGCTCTTTTGTAAGTTGGAAAGTATAGGAGGTAGTTTATATAAACAGAGAGTCAAGAAAGTAAGCACATTGACTGAACAGGGAGAGGCAGAAAGCCTATTGTGAAGAGCCTGTTATCATGTACCTCATGCCAAGGACAGATGGTTGGCAAAGTAGAGACTGTGAACTGTTGAAATCACTTAAAAATCTTCCTGCATTTCAAACCAAAACCAAAATGAGATATCAACTCACACCTGTTAGTCTGTCTATTATCAAAAACAACAGATAACAAATGCTACTGAGGATGTAGAGAAAAGGGAACCCTTGTACACTGCAGGGGAGGAATGTAAACTGGTGCAGTCACTATGAAAAGATGCATGGAGGTTGCTCAAAAACTTATAAATAGAGCTACTGTATTGTCCAGAAATCCCAGACATGTCCAAAGGAATTGAAATCAGGATCCTGAAGAGATATATGTGCCCCTGTGTTCACTGCAGCTTTATTCACAATAGGCAAGACATTTAAAAAAACTGAAGTGAGGACAGATGGATGGATAAGGAAAATGGTGTGTGTGTGTGTGTGTGTGTGTGTGAAATATTATTCAGCCTTAAAAAGAAGGAACTCTTGCCACTTGGAACAACATGGATGCACTTAAAGGGCATTATGTGAAGTGAAATAAGTTATAGGAAGCCAAATAGTATATGATCTCACTTATATGTGAATTCAAAAAAGGAAAAATCACAGAAACATAGAGTAGATTGGTGGTTGTCAGGGCTGGGAGAGGGGGAAATAAGGAGAGCTTGGTAAAAGGATATGAACTTTAAGTTATAAGATGAATAAGTGCTGAGAATCTAATGTAGAGCAAGGTGACTGTAACTGATAATATTATATTGTATCACTGAAATTTGTTGAGAGTAGATCTTAAACATTCTCACCAAAAAAAAAAAAGTTACCTATGTGAGTCGATGGATGTGTTAATTAACTTGATGTGTACATCAAGTTATCACATTGTACACTTTAAATATGTTACAATTTTGTCAGTTATACCTCAATAAAAGTGGAAGGAAAAATCGTGGTGTGTTGGAGACATATCACCATTTACATCACCCTGATGAGCCACCTATGAGTATATGACTCACTTTACTAGCAAGGTGTTCACTTAAAATAAAACTACTTTTCCTTAATAGATAGCAATATTCAATAATGTTCTGCTAAGAAATATAAAGACCAGTTTTTATTTCATTCATAATTTATTCTCAGGGAATACAGAATAGCTGTATCGTCTGCTTCTATTTGTCCTCTAATACCACCTCTGATTTACAAGGAATGATAAGTGATTTTAAATGACCTTTCCTCATAACTTTTGTTAAAACCTACCCTCTTTTATATGTCAATTCACCATATCAGAAACCAGATAAAAAAATGAAGCAGTTTTGAGTGTGCTTGAAATTTGGACACGTAGTAAGCTGAGAGATGGCTTTAAAACTGCAATCCATCAGAAAGTTTTGGTGGCTCAGTCATTTAAATATTTCCTGAATCTGACCATGTCCCATCACTGCCACTGTACCATCTGGCCCTAGTGACTTGGATTGGAACAGGAACTTCTAAATTGTCTTGTTGCTTTCCTTCCAGCTGCCTCACAGTCTATTTTCTTTATAGAAGCCAGAGTCATCATTTTAAATCATAATTCATAGCATTTGACTTCCTTCCTCAAAATCTCCATTGTTTCCTCATCATCGTTAGAATAAAATTCAAATTATGTTGCATAGTCACCAAAGTTTATAATATTGTCCAGCTGTTGCAATCTCTCTGACCTCATTAACACCCAACTCTATCTTTATCTTTTCCTCCATAATACCAATCTCCTTTTCTCTCCCTAGGGTCTAGTTCTTCTCGAAGTACTGTACTCCATATTGATAGGGTAGGTAGATAGATAGAAATTAGCAGGACAAGGAGAGACTTAGCCCAGGCTAGAAAGCCCATTGCTGCAACTCCTACTTGGGTCAAGACCCGTGACAGCTGCCCAGCAGAATTCCAGGCTTACACACACCTCTAAATCAAAGACATGTGTTGTTAAAAGACAGGGACGTGGCAGGGAGAGGGGGGAGCACATCCTGTTTGTCAGGATCATCGATATCTTATTAGCCCAATAGGGTTCCAGGTTTTCACACACCCAAAAATGCTGTTTGCACATCCCCCAAAACCAAGGGGATGTACTTACCCATGCCAGTAAATCAAAGAAATGCATTGTTAAGAGAAGAAGACATCCTGCTTATCAACACACCCTGTTTGCCACCAGTACCTTACTAGTCCAACAGGATTCCAGGTTATCACACACCCCAAAGGAATGTGTTTGCACATTCCCCAATACCAAGGGGATGTGTTTACACATCCCCCTAAATCAAAGGGATATGTTCACTCATGCCCATAAATCAAAGAAATGCATTGCTAAGTGCCAGAGGACCAGGCACCACAGGGGAAGAAAGACACAAGAGAAGGAAGAGGGGGAGGCAATTCTACCCGTAGAAACAAAAGCCTTCATGCCGTGTAAGGTGGGCATGCTCTGCTTCCCTCTCTTGGGTCAGCCCCCTCCATGTCTCAGAGTGTACTTTCTTTTACAAATAAACTACTGCTGTTATGCTGTACAAATTTCTGTCTCTTGATTGAATTCATTCCTTCAAGAAAACAAAGAGCTGAGGTTTTCAGTGTCATTTTCCCGGTAACAATATTGTTGAGAAAAATCTTTCCTCACTTCATTCAAGTCTGCATTTCAATAAACAATTCCCAACCCCTCAAACTAACACTGAACCTCACACCACACCCTACCCCCACTGTCAATCACCTTGCCTGGCTTTGTTTTTCTTACCACTACCTGAAAGTATACTCTGCATATGTTGGTGTACTTATCATTTGTCTCCAACACCCTCATGTAAGCGCCAAGATTGCAAGGCTTTGTCTGTGTATGTCACTGACCAGTGACGGTGCAGGGCCCAGATGAGACAGGCCGTAGATGCTGAAGCACACACACGCGTGACAAATGAATAATGGAAAAGTACTGGGCTAACATCAAATTTTTGAAAATGGGATTTCGATCAGTACGAAGCACCACGTGCGTATTAATTTTGGTTAAATGTCTCAGCACATTTTAATCTAGCCAGAAAATCTTGGTAGAAATCCAACCTCGATGTTTGATTGCAATAGAAGTCAGTTGCTCTTTGTAGAAACGTACTTAACAACCTCACTATCCCTCATTTTCCAAACTTAAAATGGGGATAATAATGATACCTTTTCCTAGGGTGGTTGTGAAAATTGAATGAGCTAATACATGTCCAGTACTTAGAATGGTATCTGGCATATCATAAACACTTACTAAATGTTACCTCTTATTATTACCATTATTTTTAGTTCGGCTCACACCAAAAAGCATTTGCAGCACTTCTATCCTTAGTTCCCAGGTAGCATATGCTTCTTAACTCAAAATGCATATGTAGTCTGAATGTTCTAGTGTGGGGAGGGAGGTCTGAATGTACCCCATGTATCTTACAAATTGCCTGGAAAACAGCAGATATTCAACAAATGTCACTTCACTAAATTAATAAACATGACTGAAAATTAGCCTGAAATTATTTTATTTTATTTATTTATTTTTTAGTGAAGGTTAACCAATAACAATAGTTTTCCTTTGAATAATAAAGGTTCCTTACACTGTAATGTGTTCAAATATCTGGAACCATTTGTAGCTAAGAAGCTACTAGAAGAAAATACAATGACCTTAATTTTCTTTTTCATGCGTGTTCTAGGACAAAAGTATAGACATTGTCAAGGACACAGAAACAAATGCTCATTGGGACCGATTAATAAAATTATACTGACTGATATTTACACTGTAACAAATTTCCATCTTAAAGCAAATCGAAGTTTACACTTTGCTGCAGGCATTGTGCAAATTAGAACTTCATTGAATATTAATGAATTACTCTTTGTGGCCAATTGTTATGCAAATTACTAGGGTGTCAGAATTTATCATTTTATTTGGTTGAGGATTAAGGGGAAAATACTTTTAAAAATCAAGCAGAAATCTCTACAAACTAATATATGAATTCAAGCAAGAAAATGTTATATAATTCTCAGATTTTCAGAATTGCCATGCCAGTTTTTGGTTCCTTTATAAAAACATATTGATTCAATGCATATGTTTTTCAAATTGCAGACATGTTAAGATTTATTATTAAGCAAATGGAAAATAGTCCTGTGGGTTTTTTAAATTCTCATGAACATTTAAAAAAATATATAATTCATACAGCCCATTTCTCTACCTATTATTTAAACTGACTATATTAGCTTTAGAAAATAGTTTATTTTAGACAGAGCATATTTCTGAAGAATTTACCAGATCCCAAATTATGATTTAAAAAAGGCATATATATATATATATATATATATATATATACACATATATATATAATCCTTAATTTTTATAACATGAGGACATGTGTGTGTGTGTGTGTGTGTGTGTGTGTGTGTGCGTGCGCGCTTATATTTAACAAGTTTCTGGGAGGAAACATAACAAAATGGCAATAACAGTTCTAAACAGAGCAGCTGTGAACTTAATTCATTAATTGTTTTTTCCTTAGAGCTATGTATTATTTGTTTTAGTTTGCTCTTAAAATTTCTTTAGTCAGTTTTTATCAAAGTTTCAAAAACACAGTTTTAACAACTGATTTAAATCTTGAGATCACAGAGACTATTAAAAAAATAATACTCGCTGACAGTTGTGAAAGAAGGTAAGGCAGACTTGACTCAGGACAATGCTGATAGGTATAGGGACCCCTGCAATGGGATTTTACAGTGGGGGAGGCAGAGCGGGCTCCACTCCAACTACAGCAAGGGCAAGTGGGGATTTTTAGCCATGGAGCAGGGCAGGGCTGTCAATGGATGGAAAATTACTAAAAGAAAACAACAGGGGTCAGGGAGGTTCTGGTTAAACTGATCTTTCAGGATTCTTGGTGACGACAGGCCAGGGTGATCAGACATCACCTGGGGAGCCTGGTCAGATATCCAGGATGATGGACTAGCCAGTGAAGGGTTAAACTGTTTTAGCATGATTCTTGCTAAAGATGAATTTTTAAAGGAAGGCGAAGAGGAGCCTAAGAGAAAGTTCAGGAGCCTGACTAAAGTTTGGTCAAGCAAAGAATGTTGGTCAACACAAAACTGCTCAGAAAGGGAAGTTCCTTTTTAACATACTGCCCCTGAAATATACTGTGAATAGGTCTGGCATACACGAGGCTATTAATTTATATAGGATATTTAAAAGAATAAAATTCTAATTAATTAAATACTAGGCATAATTTTCCTTAATAAACAAATTGAGATTATTCACTTTATAATACCTTAGGAATATTATGAAATCAGGAATGTAATCGTTGTCATATTAATGACATGTTTGGCACCACCTACTTCTTAAAGACAATGGAGAAACTTAGTCTGAAAATTATGGCATGTGCCATCCATTTCATTGCTCTTTTAATCTATTATAAGAAGAAAATTCACTTCTATAGGTTGTTGTAAAGTTTTAAAGCACTTAATTCTTCTTTCACCGGTTATTAAACTTTAAAAAGTCTACCCCAATAATAAAAATACCTATTAATACATGATTTACAAAATACATGATTTCTTTCTGTCACATTACAAAATAATTAAGACAAAGAAAAAAAAATCTTAACATACATCAATTTCTTACCATTCTTTTTAAATTTCATTATTTTTTATGTATTTCAAAGTAAAAGGTGATTTGCTAATTAAACAGTAACAGTGAGGTCACTGGCATTCTAACAGTAGTAATAGGTTATGATAAGCGACAGTTTTCATCCAAATTCAACCAGGTGTTGAGGTTCTCTAACAGAGTGGTTTTTAACTTACCAGTCAAGTCATCAAGTATAGAAGACATTACTAATTTAATGATATACTTCTAGAGTTTGAGTAATGAAAGTGCTATATATAGTTTTACAAATGGGATCAACTCTGAGTACACAGTAAAGACTGAATTTTCATCCTATGAAACAAATGGTGGAATTAATTATGACATTATGGTCTCTAAAGCAGGCACCCTGTCCATAGAGCTACACGGCTAAAGTATGTTGTTTTCAGCCCTGCACCAGAAAACACGGATTTTTTTTTCCTCTTCTTTTCTTCCTATAAACATGCAATTTCTGATGCAGTAAAAAAGCTATGAAATGCAGAGATGAAAAGTACAATACATTGCTAGTCAGGAAACCTATGCAGCAATGACTAGGTCAAAAGGTAATATTTAAGACATAAATGAAATCAGTGTCCACATTCAACCGCCTCTAATTTCAAACACAACAATTCCATACTATTCTAGACAGCAAAGAGTCAGTGACCCTCGGTGCACACTGGCTGTCTCATGCTGGGCATCCTGGAGGGGCCACCCGGCCCTTAACGCACACCGCAAAACAGCTCATTCGGCAGTTCTCTGAAGTCACAAAAGCACACATGCACTGAAGCAATTCCATTTCTTTGGCTGTCTTCAATACCAAGCAGCAAGTTTTTATTTTATTTTCCCTTTTCTCTCCATTACTCTAGGGTGTTTTAAATTTCATTATACTAATGATTCATTTCCTTTGCATATGTAAAACAGGTTTAGGGACTGCTCAGTGTAAAAATAGGCGGATAGTGTTATAGATAACTTGGCCCATGAGAAGGAACTGTCAGCTGTGTTCCTTTGCTTAATAAAATATTTTAAACATTATCTGGAAACCTGTGCAGCATAACCGTGTTGGCTTTCGGAACAGGCCACAAAATAGGAAGGTGCTTTCCAAGGGACTGAGGCAGGCATGCTGTTAAGTGATCTGTGAGATTAGTCTGGCGTAATAGCCTGTTGTCTCTGACTCACTGGGTGCCAGAGGCTACTTCAAAACTCAGCCTTGAGCTTGACGGAGACTGCTGGGTGACCACAACGTGATTTTGATACAGGCAGCCGTTTTCATGGTTTACATCAATGAAACCCTGCTGTAATGGCAGCATTTGGATATGTGGCTCTGCTATTACCAATCAGAACCTTACTATCTAATTCACTTGCAAGCATGTACGCCTCCCTTCCTTTCCTTTCACAGTATGATGTCATGGTTTGCTGCACTGTATTTTGAGCAAACACACTGAAATAATTCAACTGTAAAATTGATCTCTGAGTTGAGAGCCTTTTCAGTGTTTCATTTATCTAAAAATTAGTAAATATTTAGATCATAAGAATATAGTCCCATAGTCAGCTTACATGTAAGGAGCAAAGGAGACTGGCACTCAGCATAAACAAAGAATATAGATGTTTCATGACATTTTGCATAATTCCTAAATCATTGAACTTTTAAGATAACATTTAAATTATTTTAGCAAAGTGTCCTCATTAGGGTAAAGATGAAGATTGTAAAGGGTATATAGCTTTATAGGCACTGCAGGATAATTGCCAGTTGCCTTTTACCTCTTCTCATTAAAGCTGCAAGAGAAGTGATGTTAACAAACAAATTAATACATAAAAATAAATAAATAGAAAGCCTATTACTGCTCAAAGAATCTGTATTAACTAATTGGAATCATTCTTGCAAGAGTCAAGTTAGTTCTTATTAATAGCTCATACACTTTTCCTAAATGAAAATTATTATTTCTTTTTCTGGAAAGTTGGGAATATAATTGATACCTCCTAAGTTTCCCCAGGAGTATAAGACAAAGAGTTTTGAAGACTTGAAGTTCAACTCTAGAAAGCTGGTAGGAATATGTTATACTTCCTAAAGGTAGAATGACAAAATGTACAATTGCTCAATTTCAAACACTTTTCAGAGTGAAAGGGAGTGCTGTTAATAATTATGTGAAGATAACCAGCATGGCCCTAGACAAATCGAGATATAGGGTCAATTTACCTCTAAGCAATGCTTTTTGAGTTTCTAAGGACATGAGCTAAGCTTACTGACTACAGGCATTCCAAGGAAAGGGTACCTAGATAAGAATGTATCCTATTGTAGCCCCCCATATTTCAGCAGATACGTAGTAAATAGTTTGAAGCCATTGTTCATTTATATTCCTTAGGACCCTTAAATGCTTGATTTGGTAGTACCACTCAACACCAATTTTGTTTAGTTTACGTGAAGTGAATAGCTCTAAGTTTTAACAATTTAATTTTGCAGTGTCTTGTAAAGTACACATACTACAGAAATTCTACAGGATATACAGCACAACTAAGGAGAATATTCTTAAATCCTAATTGTCAAACAAGGGAATTAATTCCAGAGCCAAATTTATTCAGGATACTCAGTAGCACTGGTCCAAATAATCATTGAAGTTTGGGGTTGAGGGCATTTTAGAGAATCCAAGGGTGACCACTCTGCACCCACAGGGACTTTCAAGAAACGTGCAACTTTTATACTAAAATAAGAAAAAAATAAAATTTTACGTTAGTCTATAAAATTGGAAACATGGATTTGTATTGATGGAAGGTGATGTAGTTTAACTTTGTTATGTTACACAGAGCTGACCTCAAGACCACTGAAGTTAAATAACAGGCACAAAGTCACCCAACCATGCACTTAACCACTGGCTGTAACCTCCCCTCCCCTCCATTATGCATCTTATAAAAGAAAGAAAATTAATATTTTAACATAAAGGTAGTCGATATTTCAATTCCCTCATATTTTCTTCAGATTAAGACAATACTGTGTATTTTTCCTTATTTACTTTGCTACAGTGTTTTTACCCACTCTGGATACAGTGCAATTGTATTTGAGGTTTGGCAGACTGCCCTTTTGGCTTAGCAGAGTTGATAAAAGGTTGCCAAATACCACAGTAGTTCATATTTATTTTCTGTTTCATGACATTTTTCCCCCAAAGCCCAACATTCTTTTTTTCAGTAAACCATCAATCAATTCTAGAAAAAACATGACTTTTTCAATGGGTTGCCAGTGTGGCTCTAGCTGCTGACAGCATGTCTATTATGTACGCAAAATATATTATTTAATAATTCAAATCCAGGAGGTAAACTGTCAAATTTTAGAATCTTGTGTATGCGTGTGTGTGAACAGATGTATATCTATCTATACACACACACACACAGGTATGTGTTCATCTATGTATAAACATCCCTGCTAAAAAGATTTATGTTAAAGCTTACTTTGAACCCCAGATATAATTCAGTTTAGTTTTCCTTTTTGAGGCTTGGTATCATGGGTGGTTCACTGTTACAATACTAGTAGAGTTTAGAGCTCTGGTAATACAAAGTAGCCCCTGGTGATATGATCTAATGTTGACTAACTCCTAGCTTACAAGATGTTTGAAGTATATATAACCACCTCTTGCTGAAAATGTGTTTCCAAGTCAGTATCCAACATGAATCAGACTATTAGTTACTATGTTGGAACAGGCCTGTCTGTTTAACACTTTTCCTCAGTAAAATCTTGGCTATGTATGATTATTTCTGTCATAGTTGTTATGGAAGTAAACAGCTAGTAATCTATTCTACAAACAGTTCCTACAACCCACATATACTCATTAGCATAATTAAATAACTAATATAAGGATCAGAAGAATTGTTTCTGGGTTTGTATTCTGACTCTGTATTTTATATTTTTTTGCTATGAAACCTAAAGTGAAGCACTCCACCTCTCCAAATTCTGTATATAAACTTGAGATAACAATAATATAAACTTAGGATAATGAGGATAATGTACCCTGCTGTGCTGTATTTAGTGAGACAGAGTGTACACTCAAAACCTATATACTGTCACTAACCATTGTCACCCCAATAAAGTTAATTTAAAAAAAAAGAGTACAGTGCTTAGCACAATGTCTACATGCAAGCATCCAGCAATCATATATTAATATTGGCACCAGTATGTGCATAATAAATAGTAGCAATTATTATGCATTTTGCAAAAGGAAAACAGGGCCAGTTTTATTCATATTATACACACACACACACACACACACACACACACACACACACACACACACATATATATATATATATATATATTCTTAATTCTGTCTCTCTTCACACCTCTCTTTCTACCCCAAATACCTACAAACTCAATTTACAAAGTACCATAGCAGGCACTTTACTTACATTTTCACCTTGATAATGTAAATGTGACCTCCACTTACATACTCAAACCTCAAATTTGCTTAATAACTGAATATTAGCTTATGGAGTATTTTTATCAGTTTGAAATTGAACCATCTTCAACTATTTTTCTCCTATAATGAGACATACCAATGCAAATATACAATAACTCCCAGGATTATTTTAAATAATGGGCTTAAAACTTATAGTTTTATCATTCTCCCATCCCCTTGTTTCGTCAAAAACATACTCTGTTCTAGACTATAGCTTTCAAAAACTAATAAAACACATATTATTGCATTGCTTGAAAGTTTAAATGATTACCAAAAAGCTATATATACGGATTCGGAGATGACTTTAAATACACTATTTTTCAAATGTTTCAGATTGAAAACTTAGAAAATAATTGTGGCCTTGTCTGTATCATTGTTTAAATAAAAACAATATGGTAGGGTGGTATAAAAGAGCTTAGGGCTGGAGTCAGAGAACTTTCTATCAATTTCTGTCCTTCAACAGAAGTGTGAATTACTTAATGCCTCAGGCTTTGATTTCCTCCTCTGAAATGCGAATAACAATGAAAGTTTTAATGAGCTTTAAACGGGTTAATATATATATATATATATATATATATATATATATAAAATGCACAATATAAAAACAGTAAATAAATATTTGTAATTATTATTACTAATATAATTTTGAATGCTTTGAAAGGTGCAAAGTATTGGACAAAGGAATGTATTATTTCAATAAGTAATATTTTCAGGTCCTGAGAACTTTTAATTATATGTGTATCAAAGCAATACACAGTCTTAATTAACAAATATCAGTTAAACATATTAATAGTTCTACTCTGCAGAGGTGTACACCTCGTTTTATTTATTTATTTTTTCCTGGGTTATGCAAGTGGCCAGAACTGGAGAAAAAGCTAAACATATTATCGAGTAATAAACATATATAGAATGATCATAGCCCACAAGTCCGTCCTACCTAGACAGCAAATCTTGGCAGCTGCAAGGACATGCATTGTGTTTGGGTTTCTGGATTTCTTTCTTTCTGATAGTCAAGAAAGTCAAGGCAGCTGAAATTCGATTTTCATCAAGTTTTCATAGTGCGATGATATATCATCGACATACCATGTACATCAGCTGAAAGTTAATACAGGCAATATGAGTTTACTATTTATAGCAAATATATGATATGAGTTCTACATTTACAAAAGCACCTCTTAAAGTCATATGATAATAGAGTGATTGAATCACAGATTATTTTGTGAATAAGTAAAAAACAGAGTTGACTAGATGTTAACAGGTTTGGGAGCCTGTAATATGATCCAGTACCTGATACTTGCCTGATGAGTCTTTCATATCCAATCTGATTAAAGTTAAGTTTGTTGGACATATTTCTATGCCTGCTACCCCACCAAGCACTAGTAGGTGAATAGACCAAGGAGGTGAACTAGCTGCCAGCCTTACAGGATGCTGGTCAGTCACGATTCCTATCGGTCCTCTTTCCTAATGTGCGTACCCTAAGTCAGCTGCATCATCAACATTTAAAAGCTTATTGAATAATAATGTATGTCAACTATAATTATATATACATATAGTCACGGGATGCGGAGCAGAGAGTGGGAATGGAGTCAATGGAATTGTAACAGATAACCATGATATCGGGGGTGGGAGGACAGTAGATGGGGGAGGGGGGTTGCTTCTTTGTGAAGGGTGAAAAGGATAACTATTGCAGTGTTCTGTACAATTGAAACTAACAATAAAAATAATTTTAAAAACAAAGCTTATTAGAAATGCAGAGTGCCGGCCGAGTGGCGCGATGGTTAAGAACTCGCTTGGGATGCCAGAGGGCCCCGGTTCGGATCCCACATATGAGGGCCAGTGACACTGCCCTCTACAGATAAGATGCTGAACAACAGCTCAACCTGGAGCTGGGTTGCCATGGGTCGCCGGCGACGACGTAGGCTGCAGCCCCTTTGGCAGTGGGTTGCCATGGGCTACCATGTGTAGCCAGCAGCCAGCGTGAGCAGCCAGCAGCCGCAGTGAGCGGCCGTCCAGAAGCCGGCGACTGATCTGCCTCACCAGGGAAGAGCGCAATGATGGTGCCAACTTGGGCCAGTGAAGCAACATCCTCCACAACTAGATTGAAGAACAAAACGACAGCAACTTGTCTGTTCCCCTTTCCCAATTCCCTAGCACTGTTCCCATCCCCCCAATTCCCCAATAAAAAGTCTTTAAAAAAAAAAGGCAGAATCTTGTGCCCTACCCTGGGATTATTGTAGACAGATCTGCATTTTAAGAAGACATCCAAAAGACTTTACATTTTGAGAAGCCACACTAAAGGTACCCGTATGATTTAAACGCTTGAAAACAATAACTATTTTTAAAGGGAAAGTACTTGGGGTCTGGTTATAAAAATGACTGAGTAGACTATATATTGAATACATCTTAAAGTTTATAGAAAACTTCGCTTAACTTTACTATAACAGAAAATGGTCAAAATGATAAGAATCACAAGATCTTCGTGGAATCTAGTTGGGGTTTTTTTGTTTGTTCGTTTTGCTTTGTTTAATTATTCTGAATAAGAATGCTTACATCATTACCAACTCTGTGGCCAAAGGAAAGAAAAGAAATCAGCAAATTCCAGAGAGGCACTAAATGTGGGAGCAAGACTCTGTGTCTCTAGGGCTCAATATTGTTATTAAAATGACACTTTTTGGTGTGTATTCAGCAAAGGTTGATGATTGTAACAATTTAGCATCACTCAGCATATTCTTCCAGGTCAGTGCCTTCTAATTTCAGTGCATTTCTTTGTTTACATTTGTGTTTTGCTGTACTGACAGTCTCTTGAAAGCAGGGATCATGTTTTATTAGCGTTTATAATTCCAGTTTCTACCTTAGTCCTTGGGGGAAAAAAAAAGATACTTAATGAATATTTATTGAATGCCACTGAAAATATATTCAACAAAGTCAATATGATCAGAAGCTTTGTTAAATTTCATGAGAATATTCTACATTTTGACCTTGACCCTGGTGACTAGAGAAGGCAAAGTTATTAAAATAATAATGATTATATTTATAAATCTATTATTGAAGAACACATAGACACAGAAATAAAAGAGGCATGAAATACCAAGAGAAAGAAAATTAGGCATAAAAGAGAAGATGTGGGGGAAATGCTAGCCAAATTGACTATACGGTGTGGAATTACGTTTTATTACTATGTTATGTACTATCATAAACCATACAGACACAATTCATTGAGCATTCGTATTTTATATTCACTTAGTATCAGTCTTTTCTTTTCTTTTGTTAACTTTATAAAAAAGCTTTGAGTATAGGTTTGGAACAATTTTTTTATAAGCATAAAATTCCTAATGGAAGCAGAAAATTAGTATAAATAAAGATTTTGTTCTTTAAGATACCTTCTGCCTTCATCATATTTTCTATAATTTGTAAATAAATTAAAAAATCAGTATGGAAGCTTTACAGTCCAAAAAAGCCCCTCAAATTAAGTTCAGTCTTGTCGTTTATTAGTCATGTGACAATGCATGAGTTAAGATCTCACAGCCACACTTTCATCATGTTTAAAAGTAGATAATAGGGCTGGCCGAGTGGCTCAGTTGATTAAGAGCTCGCTCAAGGGTTTGAGCAACAGTGGTTTGAGTCCGGCCCAAGCTGAGCTGCTGCTGAGCTCCCAGCTAAAAAAAAAAAAAAAAAAAAAAAAAGTAGATAATAATATTGTTTTTAATGTTACTGAGCTATAATGAATGGGAAGTGCTATAGCAAATACTTGTTCAATCAGTGGTAGTTATTATTTATGTAACTTTATATAAACAAGAATGAGCATATAAGAGTACAATGGCACACTCTTAACTAGGTAACACGAATAGACTTTATTTCTATCCAATGTCTTAAGAAACCTTATTATATTAGGCTGTAACTCTATATCTAAAAGACACCAAAAGAGATTTGAATAATCTGATGACTAACCGATTGGGCGCAAAATATTTTCAAGTAGCAAATGTTATTTTGGTGAAATACTTCAAGCTTAAGAAAAATGGGCATTATTAGGGAAGATAAGTGAGATCTTTCTATGGTAGTGTCAATAACACTACAAAGTATGTATTGCTATCTGCTTTTATAGATGAGAAAACAGAGCTAATATTTAATTCATATAAATGTTTTCTTAAGTTTCATCATACTTATCATTGGTTATTAACTACCACTGATGATGAAACGGAACCCCTTCTAAAAGTACTTTTCCATAACTGATTGCAATTTCATTGAACATTATTTTAGCACATGCTTTTTGGGTCAAAAGGAAGTCATGTTTTTGTCCCTGATTTGTTAACAAATTTTTATTTTAGTTCAGTAAAGAAATCAAAACCTATTAAAACAGTGAACATCTAGACATAATGAATGTTATTTCAATTATTAGTTAAGAGCCATTTAGGTGTTTTTGTTTACCAGAGGGGAAAACAAGTGAAAAGAGGTATTCATGCTATTTTAGAAAAAAAAATTCTATTAGACCTAGGGACCAAAACCGTTGTGTTAAAGAATCTGCTAATAAGGACCGTATGGTCCCATATTAAGCACCTTCCTTAGTACCAGGTGTGTGATCGTCAAAGATTTTGTAATCATGAGGGAATAACTAATCAAAGATATTTTTAAAAACACTCTCATTCAGCTTCCAGAATAATGCTATTTTTTCCTGTGCTAAAAATATTTTCACCAAACTAATATCTGATACTTGAAAATAGTTTCACCCACTGACAGTCATTTCCTATATTCTTCACATCCGTCCCTTCCTTCCTCTCTCTCCCTCCCCCTCTATAGCATTCTTTCTTTTCTGTGATTACAAAGTTTGAAGCAAAAAATATCTTCATAAGCCTAGAGAAAATAATAAAGCATAAGGCAAGTTTGCATAAAATTGCCTATAGATTGAGCCTCTTTTTTCAATATTTTCTTATGAGTAAAACTTTTAGGATAAGCATAATACCTATAAGGAATTAAAAAAAAAAGAAAGTTTTGAGGAAGGAGATGCAAAATATATAAGATCCAAAAAATACAAAATGAAGGAACAAAACTCCATATCACTATACATTTTACAAGAATTGGGTAATGCCAAACTAGGCATCTAAGGAAAAACAGAGAAAAGAGAAAGGAAAGCTTAAAAGGCTTAGCCACCACTCTGACCCAATCCTGTTGGGTAAGGAGGACTTTAATATTTAAGTGACATAGTATAGGCACTGGTAAATCACTATGTCAAACACTCAAATTATTGTACTCTGATGATACTGAGGAAGAAATTATTTGCATATAAAATGTATCTGATTTGTCTAGGAGCAACTCATTTTCTATTCTGATTCCACAGCCTAAGGCACTGATGGAGCCTGAGGGGATTTAGAGTAGCCTGTGGAAGACAGACAGCATCTGAATACCATAAAATAGAACAGCGCCAAGAGCACTGCCTCCAACTACGGAGTGCTATTTCCACTAGCAGTGACACTGTGAAGAGGGGCTAAGCTTATGACTAGGTGACCTCGGTTTAGCTGTGAGGATCAAATAATTGCGAGAAGGTTTATCAGTTTTGTTACAGTTTTTCTTAAGTTTAAATCCTCCTTATTGTCTTCTGTAAAGGCAAGTGGTAACACCACTGACCGGTAACATGTACAGTTCCAGTGGCAACTGTCACAGACACCGGCTGATTCCAGCATGACCACAATCCCATGGTTAACAGTGCTCATGCTTGCTAGTCACTCCAGGGTAGCCTACATGGGGACAGGCAACCAATACACAGGCAGCGTAACTCCTCACACCCTAAATGCAGACAGTTCACATGGAGCTGTTCATTTTCCCCTTGGCTGGCAGGAGCATCATGCGTGGAGTCAGTGATGGTCGTGGAGACTGATTTTTCATGATTCCAACTCTTTTCAATGAGAAGATTGCGGCCATGGGCTGCTCAGACATGTGGATTAATAGACTAGAGATGACCACCTCAAGGCATTCTGACTCTCAGAACTTCTAAAACAATAAAAACAGTACCAAATTCCAGTGTGAACAAAGGAGACCTGCATTACAGTAGATTTATCTCATTCTTTAACCAGAACATTAAAAACAGAGATTATAGCCAAACAGCTCTTGGTGCATAGTTGACATTCACATATCTGTTGAAGATGCAAATGAATGGAGAAGGTAGGAGAGAAGGAAGAAAGGGTAAAAGGGGAACATGAGAGGAAGGGAAGAAACACACAACAAAATAAAGATAAATATTATTTACCTATCATACATAAATAAAAACCTGAAAGGCAAGAGCAAAAATACCTTTGGATATTGCACTGATCGCCTGGTGATTTTTTTAGATAGTACTGAGTATATTTTGCCTATTATTTTTTTTTCTTTATTAAGCATCACAGACATTGGAGGTTAACCATGCTGTACTACCTGACAAATTGTCCTCCAAATGTTTTTTAAAACGAGGCAAGGATGGGTGCTTTATTATGCACAATATTGTGAAATTCATGCTCAAAAATAGCCTACCCTCTTAAAAAAAAAGTAGTCTAAATAAAAAAGCAGAGGCCAAATGGAAAAATAGTGAAGGTTACCTGAAACACAGGTTTTCAAAATACCAGCAGAAAACAGTGCAGCAAGTGGCAAGCAAGCTACCAGCAGTTAGTCCTAACTAGTAAAACAAGGTCATATTAAAGTGTAAATATAGCACTAAAGTAAAACATACAAATTCCACCAATGTTTTTAGCTTATCCATTGGTCACAGGAAAAAAACAGACAAGGTGCTATTATATTTCAAAATGTGAATACATAGCACATTATGGAGGTATTTTAGGCTCCTTTTAGTTAATAAAATCAAAGATACTGTAATAAAAAATTAGTGCCCTCCAACTAAATAGGCCTGTTCAGAACCTATTTAATAACTTTTCTCAGGGGAATTGCAAATAATCACCATGGAAATTGAAGCCCTAACTAGTGTAACTTCTTTGTAGCTTAATTTTTCTCTAGTAAAAAATAATTACATTGTATTAATCAATGATGGTCATGAGAAAAGATACACAACTTCTAACTCATTCCGAAGACTCCTTAGATATTCTTATGTATGCAATGTATTGAATGCTTGTGCAATTATTTTTAGTTGTTGTATTTTCCTAGAAATAAAAAGCTATCAAACTAGGTAATAATGTAAGCCTTTTTTGTCATCCATGCTTGGAGCAATGCTTCTTCGATACAAAGAAAAATATACATGCATTCATCTGGTTACAAATATCCAAATGCATGTTATTGGGCCCACAATGACATAAGGAGTTTCACATGCACTAGTTCTATTAATCAAACTTTTGAATTAAAAGAAAATATTATTGGGTTGTCGGAAAAGTCATGACGCATTTTTGCAACAAAAAACAGAAAAAATACATCATGACTTTTCCGACAACACAATATATAGGGTTTATTTTTCTCATGATGCAGCATGATTCTAATGAAAATGCAGCTATTTCCAGGATATCATTTCATAGTTTAGGGAAATGTTATTGAACACTGCTATTCATTATCACAGGTGGTTTACATATCTCATATGTTTCCCCAGACAAGTCTATGAGTTAGGGATTATAATTGCTTCCCACAAACTGGAAAATTAAGATGTGAAGAAATTAAGTAACTGCTCCAAATTCACTTAAATGTTAGGCATGTACACTGAGGGCCGACTGCACACTCTTTCTATATACACTATGCGCTGGCCTTAGATAAGATGGCAAAAAGTCTACAGATCCAACGAACTAAACCCGTCCTAGATCAGGAGGATTGTGATCCAGTGATAACACAGCCAGTGTTAGAACCCACATCCAGGAGCACGTGCCAAATCTCTCTCTCTCTCTCTCCCTCTCTCTCGCATGCTCATACACACACACACTCACATGCACAATCACATGTTTAAACTGGATTCTGTTTCCTTACCTAAGTTAGCATTAATTTTCCTTTCTAGGTCTGTGTACACCCTAGAAGGAGTAGGTGGACAAATTCCTTCGTAGGTATTTCAAAAGGTACTTACAAATATTTTCAATTCCTGTGAGTAGCCTATATCTATCTATCTATCTATCTATCTATCTATCTATCTATCTATCTAGAGTAATGCCTTGGTTTGCGAGCATAATTCGTTCTGGAAACAAACTACTTTTATTGCAAGACATCGCTCATTTGCCATGTTAAAATGTATTAGAAATGCTTGCTCGTCTTGCAGAGCACTCACAAACCACTTTACTCACAACCCAAAGTTTTACCGTATATAATTTGAAGCAAGCCATGGTTTTGTGAATCTTGGTGTGTTGTTAGCATTGTACAGTTAGAATATGAACTCAACTGACTGAACAGTAATTCCCATTTGAATTGTTAACATGTTGAGATCACAAAGTTTTGAAAGTTTGCCATCTCCTTTATCGATGAATGTTGCACATACTTACTCCCTATTCTTAAATTTGGTCTAGGAAAAGACAGTCTGCAGAAGGCTAATTCTTTGTAAATGATATCATTTTGTTTGAAAATTTTAGCTTGTATTAAATGTCTCTCTCTCTCAGCTATCTCTATCTCTGTGTCTTTCACATCTATCTATCTGTTTGATACACATTCTTGAATGTAGTCCTACTATTAAACCATTTGCAATAATTCACATTATGTTTTACATAACTACCTAATAAATAGAAGCTAAAAGAGTAGATTAAATACCTAAGCAAGTCTAGTTTAGTTCGCATTTTAATTGTATATCATTGTAATATTGTAATACTTTGATATATTGAGTAAAATTACTTAAGTAATTTCATATCAATGAAATTATGTATTTAATAAGATTTTCAATATTATTTAAATAATTGTCCCAATAATTCTTTTTAGCACTTAGAGAACTGAGGACTAAAATAAATATATCCAAATAAATCATTGATGCTGAATATAAAATATACAGACAGACCTTCTTTTCCTAACAGACAGAGTCTTGATTTGATTTCTTCATGGGTAACATTTTTGTTTAAAAATAAATTCATTTTATTGAGGTTTGAAGTCTTGACTGGTTTTAGCATACTGGTATGGTAGGGCACAGAGTCTTCATAAATTCAGGTGTACAGTGTATGCGCATTTCTCCTAGTCTTAGGCACTAGCTCAGTAAATGGCAAAACATATGTTAATTAAAATGTGTCAAAAAATAATCAAGATATATTCACTTTTATAGTTGTATGGCTTCCTTTAACTGGTGTTCAAGTTATACTGTGGCTTAATTTTATAATTAAAAATATTTGATTATGTTTTTCAGGAGAGAAATATTCATTTCAACTCCAATTTTAATCAGTATTGAATTGTTAATATAAATTAATTTATGCTACATAAGCATAGAAAATGCCTACGTCTAAACTCTTAGGTTGTGGCACACTATCAGCAAAAAAGGAAAAAAAAACTAAAATGAGAATATATCAAATCAATAAACTAATTAATAACTCATAATATGTTCCTCCTATGTTGCAAATGCTGATTAGCAGAAGGAAAGAGAAGTCAGTGTTTTCAGTCAAAATGGTGTAATGATTTATTTCAAATGAAAAGCCAAAGGGTTTAAAGTAAAGCTTAAAATGGGTGTCAACATGCATGATTACAACAAAGTATCCTACAAAGAAGGAGTTCTTTGGGGCAGTCAAAACCAACAGGTGTATTCCAGCTCATCACTTCTTCCAATTGAGCATAAGAAATATAAAATGCTTGGCTGTGGAGGCCATATTTTAAACAAATAAAGAGAAAGCCACCTGAACCACTGGTTCACCAAATTCTATTGGGTTGTCAAATCTTAATAGGGCTGCCTCCTCAAGCATTGATTGGTTAATTGATTTTTCCCATCATAAATCTTTCCATTTTCTTGCACCCAAAATAGTTGATGAGGAGGTAAAACAAGCCTTTCAAAAGGTGTTTTTGCTTGACTCTTTCTTTATTAAAATGAACAACCTTGAAAGGATTGTAGAGGAAGGCTTTCATTCTATTATTTATTCACTCTGTAGTCCAGATTGGTTAAAGTTAATGCCTTTTACTATGAACAGAAATATGGAGATCTCTTTATTATTTGAACCTATTCAATTAAAGGACAACATCTCTAGTTAGACTTTCATGGAATCCTTTCGAATGAGTACATTAGAGAGAGTAACTATTGTATCTTGTTAAAATATGCTTTGCAAATTCTTTTCATTCTATTTCATTGGAAAAGGGCAAACTTAAGGTTCAATAGAAAAGATAATTATGGGTATTTTAAATTAAAAAAAAAAGAATGTGTACCTATTACTCTTTATTCAAAGAGTAATTCACAGCAAGCAATTTTTAGGATAAGCAGAAATGAATACTCAGCAAGTTTTAATGTTTATCTTACTCCAATAAAGTATTTTGTAAAGATTTAGGTTAAAATGCTTATCTGTTTTGTCAATAACTACATTGAGCCATAAAAATACAAATCAAAAAATACAATCCACTTCTGTTCTGTGCATTATATTAGATACTGTTGCAAGATACAAAGAAGACACATTTGTTTAAATAAGTTTCTAGACTCAAGATGGATTTCCTCCTGCCCAGGGTGCCACATCAGCAAACTGAAACTCAGCTAACTTCTGTGTCCCCGTAAACACTCCACTTGGCCAGACCAGAAATGCACTCTACCCAGGCAGCTAACACCCAAACACCAAGCCAACTTACATAGTTCTCACCCCAAACAAGGTCGACCTTGTGGCCCCAGCCAACCAGATATTTTTCTGTTTTTCTCTTCCTTTTTCTTCATTCTTTAGCCTATAAAAGCTTCCCACATGATGCCCTATCGTGCCGATCTCTAAAAGGAGATTGTCGACTTCATGAAGTGTTAAATAAATATTTGTATTACCTAAACTGTCTTCTTTAATCATTTTAAAACAGTTTCTGGCATTGAGGAATGGGATCCAAAGCTGACTGCTAGAAGCCTGTGGGATGAGACACACAAGTACTTCAACTTTAAGTTCACTGTTTCTGTAGCTGTAACCAAGGGCTGTGGGTTAAACCACTTGGATTTGAGCTTTTCTCCCTTGCATTCTTCAATGCAAAGAAACTTCATAAAATAAATAAACAAATAAATAAATAAATAAATGGATGTCATGAATTTGACCTCAAAAACATGAAAATAAAAATAAAAATCAATGAATGGGACTATATTAAACTTAAAAGCTTCTGCACAGCAAAAGTAACTGTCAACAAAACAGAGAAGCAACACACCAAATGGGAGAAAATTTTTTCAAGGAACACCTCTGATAAGGGGTTAATATCCAAAATATATAAAGAACACATATAACTCAACAACAACAAAAAACCAAAACAAAAGAACAAACAAACAAACACCAATCAAATTAAAAAATGGGCGGAGGACGTGAACAGACACTTCTCCCAAGAAGACATACAAACGACCGACAGATACATGAAAAGATGCTCAGCTTCATTAGCTATTAGAGAAATGCAAATCAAAACCACAATGAGATAACACCTCACACCTGTTAGAATGTCTATTATCAACAAGACAAGTAATAACAAGTATTGGAGAGATTTTAGGGGAAAAGGAACCCTCATACACTGCTGGTGGGAATGTAAATTGATACAGCCACTATGGAAAACAATGTGGAGTTTCTTCAAAAAATTAAGAATAGAATTACCATACGATTCAGCAATTCTTTCTCTGAGCATTGACCCAAAAAATTTGAAAACATTTATCTATAAAGATATATGTACCCATGTTGTTCACTGAAGCATTTTTTATGGTGGCCAAGCCATGGAAACAATTGAAGTGTCCTTCAATAGATGGTTGGATAAAGAAGCTATGGTACATATACACAATGGAATACTATCCTGCCGTAAGATGAAATAGTGCCATTTGCGATAGCATGAATGGATCTTCAGATTATCATGCTATGCAAAATAAATCAGACAGAAAAAGTCAAGAACTATATAATTTCACTTGTATGTGGGATATAAAACTGAAAGCAACAAACGAACATAACAAAGAACCCAAAACTCATAGAAACAGACAACAGTTTAGTGGTTACCAGAGGGTAAGGGGGAGGGTGTGGTAGAAGAGGGTAAAAGGGGTCAAATATATGGTGATGAAAGGAGAACTGACTCTGGGTAATGAACACACAATGCAATATATAAATGATGTATTATAGAATTGTACAATTGAAACCTATGTAATTTTACCAACCATTATTATCTAGATAATTTTGATTATATATATATATATATATATATTTCCCACAAAGTTTCTGTGGTGGGGTCCTATAAAGGTTTCAGGGTTTTTTTTTAAAGATCCCAGAAATGTCTGTGGTCTTAGCAAGATTCCAGGATAGTTATATGGAAAGTCCACAAAGGGTAAACATCTTAGGGGACTCAGCAAAACCTGAAGGTAAGTAAATCCACAGAAGAAACTGCTGAATGACTTGAGAAAACATTTGAAAATTAAGACAAGAAATGTGGACTGTTTTCACCATCAAAATAAAAATCAAAGCAGGTGCAAGTTGGACTATTAAAAGCCATTAGGGCATCCACCCCTATAAATAAATCTTGTGAAAAGAATAATAGATGTATCTCAAATGTCAATCTCTGAAGCCAAAGCCACAAAATCGGTGGCCACAGGTTCAGCACTTAAAAGCTGCTTGAGGCACAACACCTAACTCTGAGACTCCCTCACTAGGATAAGTAGTTCCTGGAACAGGTTATATTGACACTAGGTCATCTGCCAACCTCAAGAAGATTTATGTGCAGAGTTACACTGTAAAATACCACAAAATCTCCAACTCAGAGGCAAATTCCTCTTAGGAGCTAATGTGGCTCTGAGAGACCCAAGGCCTTGAAAAGATATAGGATTCTCAAGTTTCAAAGAATTGAGCAAGCTATCCTTCCCGCACACCCGCTTAGCTTATTTCTAAGAACTGTGGTCCCAGAAGCTGTAGGTGTCTATAAACATGACACATATCTTACTAAGACAGCCCCGAATCACAATGGTCTTACAGGGAACTTTCCAATTAGACAAGATTGTCCATTTGAGAAGTACACTGAAAGCAAGGGTTCCCAAATCAAGCAAACAGAACAGGACACCGATGTTAATTGGCACGTAGAAGCCTCCAAAAGGCTTCAAAAATCCAAAATGTTTTCAATGGCTGATTCATTACAAAAGCTAATGAAAAATGAAAGACGCAAAAGATATCTAAAACAAAAGACTGTAACACAGACGTGACTTCTACTGCCATCTATCTTCCTTTACCTGAGCACTCACAGTCTCTCTGAATTGCCTTTTCATTCTGAAGAGGTCACAAGGCTATAAACAAAACCCCACAAAGTGAGTGGCCTTACAGTTGCAACAGCTCCAAAACCAGAGACTTAAAATATCTGGGCCTCCTCCCCACCCCATGCCCCACCCCTAACCCCCAGGTACACCCCTTCATACCCATCATCAAGACCCTGGCCCTGATTTCCATTGCTTCACTTTCTCTAGAACAAGCTCACTGGATAAACACCTCTGGGGAAGTGAAAACAGTTACACAAAATATGTAAACAGGTCAACTGCGTTAAAGAAGTTTTCCCGTCTTTGGGATCATTTCTTGACTTTTTTGATTCAGTTGGTTTGGGTCCTGCGATATCCTGGCTCAGGTATTATTTTGTTGTTTATTATTACTATTATTATTATTATTATTATTATTATTATTATTATTATTATACACTGTACTCTCTGAAAAGTTTAAAATGCACATGGGCAGCCACTGGCCAGCTGACAGATGGTCTCTCTCCAACTGGAATGACAGGGTAACCAGATCCAGGAATATGAGCCTGACATTGTCCCTTGGGGATTCACTGAGACCAAAAGAGAAAATGGTAACTGGAAGTCATGCTAAAACCAATATTTTTGACCAAACCTTTTGAATGGTCAAGAGGATGATGAAAAAAGGGACTGCTGAAATAAGTTTCTAGGTCCAAGGTGGAGCCAACACTGCTCAGGGTGCCACGTCAACACGTTGAAACTTAGGCAACTTTTGTGTTGCTGTCAATGCTACACTTGATCAGAAATGAAATATATTCAGTCAGGCAATCCTCAAACGTTAAGCTAACTCGGGACCTTTTCATCCCAAACAAGGTTAACTAGGTGACCCCAGCCCATTTTTTTGTTTTTTTTTTTTCTCTTTCTTGTTCTTTATTCTTTATCCTTTAAAAGTTTTCTACCCTCTGTACCACTTTACAATTCTCCAAAAGGGGACTGCCCACTTCATAAAATGCTAAATAAAGATAGCGTGTATCAGCTAAATTGTTTTCTTTACTCATTTTTTTAACATATTTAAATTATTATTCATTCTACTTCTAGTAGGGTTTTTGTTTTGGTTTGGTTTTGTCAATGCTTCTAACTTACTAATTCTGTTCAACTCGTTGACTGTTAAAAGGATTCCTCCTCTGGTAAAATTACTCTGGTCATGAACTAGAGACACCACATTCTGTTTATAATGTAATTTCAAATTCAACTACATGTTTTTAGTTATTTATATTTTGAAAACCACTTATATTCTAGTGACCTTGAATTCTCTGTTGTACAATTGTGAGTTAAAGGTGAAAATGTTCATCTATCTCTATTTTTATGTTCAGCAGGAAGCATTATTTTACACTACACAAATAAGTACAATCATTTTCCCACTCAGATCTTTCTTAGATCTCTGGATCAGGAAAAAAAAAATGAAGATGTTTCAGAGGATCAGAAAGAAATAGGCAACAAGAGCAAAATTGAATCACAGAAATATAGTAGCTATTTCTTTTTGAACCTTAGAGTAAGAGAGTTTATATAAACATAAGCTAAATGGACCATTTTATATCCCTCTGAGACTTTCTGGAAGCCAAACTCATAAGAGTCATACTTCACTAGCAATGGCAAAACATATCTTCTACCAAGCACTTAGTCAGTTTTCATAGAAAAAAAAAGCTAAACAAAACAGTATTTTAAATAGCATCCTTAAGAGAGTAAGCCATAGTATTTATTTTCTGGAGGAAATAAATTTGGAGTGGTAAATGATGCAGTAACTTTTTTATTAAGTCATCTTAATTTCATAGCAGTTCTACAAACTCTGTGACCAGAATCCCCAACTTAAAAATAAAAACATCTGTTAATTGTTCCTGTATGAAATTGTTATCCTTATGTGAGGATTTTTTTGTGGTGCATTCAACTCCCAGTGTGGTTTAATGCCATAACCAGAAATAATTAGCAACATGTCTAGATGATTTTGCTAAGAAACATGTTAATTTGCCCTGGAGATAGTTCTTTTATCCTGCATATTTGTTTTCGCAGATTTCTTACTGAGTTTGTCTATATGGTTTCATGTCTAGTGACTACTCTTAAAATTATAGTCTATATGAACACTGCTTTTATAAAGTGTTGAGAGTTGCTTCCTTTATTATTGAGTTTTATTCCTCAACCTATATCAATATTTTTAATATGTCAGTATAAAGCAGCATGTTTCAGTTCACTCGTCCCTAGGCTTTTCATCCTTTTCTTTTTAACTTTATTGGAGAATAAATGACATATATAATTGTATAGATTTAAAGTGTACCATTTGATGATTTGATATAAATACGAGGTCTGACAATTAAGTTTGTGAACTTGTTGCAACGATGTTGCTAACCTTTTTTTGATAGCAGGGGGATTATTCATTGTGAATTTGTAGCAACTGGACAAACAGTTAACCAAGTTTACTATTTGAAAGCGCTGAAAAGGCTGCATGAAAAAGTTAGACAACCTGAACTTTTTGCCAATTCATGACTCTTGCATCACAACAATGCACCAGCTCACACAGCACTGTGTGTGAGGGAGTTTTTAGCCAGTAAACAAATAACTGTATTAGAACACCCTCTCTACTCACCTGGTCTGGTTCCCAATGACTTCTTACTTTAACTGAAGATAAAGGAAATATAGAAAGAAGATGTTTTGATGACATTCAGGACATCGAGACTAATATGATGACAGCTCTGATGGCCATTCCAGAAAAAGAGTTCCAAAATTGCTTTGAAGGGTGGACTAGGCACTGGTGTCAGTGCATAGCTTCCCAAGGGGAGTAATTCGAAGGTGACCATACTGATATTCAGCAATGAGGTATGTAGCACTTGTTCTAGGATGAGTTCGCAAACTTAATTGTCTGACCTCACATACATTGTTGAAAGGTTACCAAGATCAAGATAATTAAGACATCCATCACATAATAGTTAACACAGTTAATTTTGGGGGGGGTGGGGGGGAGGTGGTGGTGGTGAGAATGTTTAAAATCTACTCGCAGCAACTTTCAAGTATGTAATACCATATCATTAGCTATGGTCACCATGCTGTACAATAGATCCTCAGAACTTACACTGAAAATTTGTATATTTGACCAACATCATCCTGTTTCCCCTCTCCCCAGCCTATGGCAGCCACATTCTATTCTTTGTTTCTATGAAATCAGTTTGTTCCCTTTATGTTCTACATGTAAGTGGTACCATACAGTATTGGTCTTTCTCTTTCTGGCTTATTTCACTCAGCATAATGCCCTCAAGATACTAGCTATATAATAAAGTTTTCTTAATACACACACACACACACACACACACAAGTATTAAGATTTTCTGTTTATATACACATAAATATGTATAAGATTTACTTATTTTATGCATTGACTTTTGTCTTGGCATGCAGATATCGAGTGTCTAGCATGCTCAGTAATCTTACACTTATCCATAATTATTAGGGAATAGATATCTCTGATTAAACTAGTTGAATATTAAAGTGTACAAGGTTCATAGATTACCTATATTCAAATATTTAGGACTTGTATTACACCCAGGTCCTAAATACCTGCAATTCTTGATACGTATTATAATAAAGATATTTGAATTCCCTGAATTCTAGGTGAATATGAGCTCCCATATATGTACCATGTAGATACTACTAATATATTTCTCTATGGAGCTGCACTGTGAAATTTTAGTATGTATTTCAAGTAGTTTACAAGTTTTTAAGAGATTGTAATACATAATTATCTAAACAGAAAGTGCAAAATATTAAAAAATATGTAATTTTTTTGAGAAATAGAAATATATCTATTTCATATTCCCCATTTGATTCTAAATTAACAGTTCTAAAATTATACATATTAAGAAATTTGACATTATTTTATATGCTAAACAGAAAAATAGTAGTTCTACTTTCAATATACATTTACATATTATTAGTTTTCATAAATGTTAAAATGTAAAAATTAAATGATTTTGATGATCACAGTACTTTCATGTATCTAATAAAGGCAGCATATAGCAATAAATACACGTCTCCAACATTATATAAAAAATATAAAGTAGAGCTGGCCAAGAGGCTCAGTTGGTTAAGAGCTCGCTCAAGAGTGCCAGCTCTGAGCAACAGCAGTTCAATGCCTGGCCCGAGCTGAGCTGCTGCTGAGCTGCCAACAGGTGGCAGGATGGCTCAGCTAAAAAACAAAACAAAACAAAACAAAAGTATAAAGTATATTGTATAAAGATAATTGTTTTAAAATATTTAATTAGGTGGGGCAGTCTTTAATAAATAAGCCATGAATATATAGGCAAAAACATAGATTAAATAATTTAAAAGTTGCGATTTCATAGTACAGAATGAAAATAATTCTTCAAGCTGCTTCTTTACATTAAAAAGTTAACTAATGAATTCCTTTAAATAATGAATTCCAATAAGACATCTTAATATAATGTTAATTGCAAATGATAAAGTAGTGCTCTTTCAGCAACACAGACTATTTATTGAGGTACACCTAAAACCTCACATGATTCTCAAAGCATTTTTTGGTTCATCTCAGCAGCTACACTCTTATATTAAATATTCTAAATAATTTAAGTCAGGGCTCATAAAATTAATCAAGATGTTTGTGGTATATTTTAGTTCCAGACCATAAAAAGGCTTGTGTTAGTGAGCAGAACTGATTCTCTGACACTATGTTATATCAGTTATCAAAAAGTCAGGTTTTCTGATTTCCTTGTCTGGGTATTTATGTCATCTAATGTGTTCATCCATTCAACCTAAACTTATGAAACACATAATATTTAGAAAGCTTTCTTTTTAGCAAAGCAACATTTGGATTCAAAGATGAAGAAGGCCTCTTCTGAACAACTGACCGGGCCCTGGTTGTTTTATATCCCCAAATTGCTATTATAACTTCTTAAACAGTCAAAATTTATTCAACTTAGACCATTTAAAAATATGTTTTACTTATTAACACAAAATGGAATTTCTTTAAAAACTATTAAATCTGTTTAACAATTCAAAATCTATTTTTAGAAAACTTTCATTCACAGACTAATGTAGTTTCAACAAAATTGTAAATTTATTCTTTTTGACTGGCCAAAGGTAGTTTGGAATAAATATTTCACTTTATCCTTCAATTGTCCATAATAAAATGTATGTAATGAAAATGTTAAGTCTAATCAGATATAGAATTATTATATTTGATTTTCCAATTCAACCAAATAATCAAGGTAAGAGGATGAAGCATATTCTAGAAACATCACAGCTGAAATTTAAAAATCTGTCCAAAAGTTTATGCACACGTAAGAGGATAGATTTCTGTAGCTCTTTTTGTCCCAGTGCCAGGGATCTCAAACCACAGGGTGCATATTATCAACGTAGCCAATAAACGAAGACTAGGAATGAAATATTTCCATAAGTTTAAGATACTTATATTTATATTGTTAAAATCAATGGCATGTTATTCTTTAATTTAAATTTTAATTATAAATTTAGTAACATTTTCTATTCATTTGAAGAGAAAAGTGATTCCAGAATGCTTTCATTCCATTTGACCTATGTCTGAACAACACATGGAAGAAATGTGAATGCTCTTCTTTTCTTTTGACTCATATGTTTTTTTCTTACCAGACTAGGGAACATTTATGACTGGTCCTAATCCTTATTATAGTAACCTTAAGTAAAGTTGAAGAGTCACCAAAGCTTCTTGAAAACTAAATGCAAGTTTGGTAGAGTCTCTGTTTAGCTAAATCAAAATTGCTGAAATAGTGATATAAGTCATTGTGTTTCAGAACAAAATCAACATGATAAAATTCTTGTTTACTCACATACCCAAGCAACTACTCCACATGAATGCAGTGCTTCACGAATTTGGCTGATAGACAAACAGCTTGACAACGTAAACGGTGCCAAAAGAAATCACAAAGTAAAAGCACTATAGAAGGGAACCATTCTCATTAAATAAATAAATATTATGGTAAGTTTTTGCGCTGATCACAAACACTCATTGATGCATTAATGTTTGTCTTTAAAGAAAGAAAAAGTAAAAAGAGAGCATTACATGTATAAAATCAAATTTTAGTATTGAATTAAAGCCTAGGGATTCTCGAAGGATTTCAGTTCAACTACCCAAAGAATGAATGCATTTAACATTCCAGGATCATTTTTAGGATGATAGAAAGATAACGTGCATGTTAAGGGCCATATTGTATAACATATTCAAGGGCTTCTATAAATCATTCCCGGAGCTTGAATTCACCACATGGTCATGCAATGGATTCCAAATGGCACAATGTCAAAAATGAAACAAGAAGAGTTTTCAATAGCACTTAGGAGGATATTACTTTCCAGGATTCCTTAAAGAAATGCAAATGACGTATTTTCCAGGTTTGGTTCTTCTTTCTGTGGCTAATGTAGATGCATACTTTTAAAGGTCATGGTTAAAGTTAAATTCCATTAAAAAGAAGGAGGTAATATAAAGCATATGGGTTTTGAAATTGGGCAAATCTGAGATGAAACAGTTCTTCTATTACCAGCTCGGCGAACTTAAACAATTTAAACCTGTGAGTCTCAGTCCATTCACTTTTATAATTGGAATAATATATTCTTTACTCAATATATATTTAAGAGATTACCTTATTTTTGCCAATACAATTAATTCAGGGGCTGCATCAATGAACAAGGCTAAGGCTCTTGTTAGTAAATTAAATAGTAAACAAATAAAATAATTTCAGAGTTATATAGGCTGTTAAGAAAAGAATACAAAGCTACAGTGAATGGAAAGGAGGGTAGGAGTTTAAAATACACAGTAAGAGAAAATATTTTTGTTCAAATGGCATTTGAACAGAGACCTAAGTGTTGAAAAGTGGCTATATTCTTGACAAATGGAACAAGCAAAAAATCTCAGAAGCTATAAAGTGTTGGCTCGTTTAAGAAATCAGCTATGGTTTCAGCAAAGCAATTCAAGTGTGTGGTAAGTTGAATAATGACCCCCAAAGATATCCAGGTCCTCATCCCTGAAAACTGAATGCTAACTTATTTGACAAAAGGGACTTTGCAGATGGGGGTTAGTGAAGAATATTGAAATGAGAGAATTATCCTGGATTATCATGGAGGAACATACATGTAATCACATGTTTTTATAAAATGGAGAGAGATTTGACTACAAAAGACTGCTAGGGGATGTAAAGCAAGAGGTTGAAATGATGCAAAGAATGGGTCACTAGGTAAGGATGCAGAAAGCAAGAAAAGGCAAGGAAACAGTTTCTCTCCCAGAGTCTCCAAAAAAGACCAAGCACTACTGACACCTTGATATTAGGCCAGTGAAACCGATTTTGGACTACTGGCTTGCAGAACAGTAAGATACATTTGTGTTGTTTTCAGTCACTAAGTTTGTGGTAATTTGTTGCAGCAGTAATAGAAAATCAATTCAGAGGGAAATGGCAAAAAAAAAAAAGTGGGTTCAGAGAAGCAGGCAAAGACTGAATCATTTGGACTACACTACAGAAGAATAATAGTGAAAGCAAGACTGCCAGAAGCTTCTACAAATATTCTAAGCATCAGATAGTGGTGAATTGGACTTGGATAGTGGTGGATTGAGATGCAGAAAGGCTCAGGTATGGGCTACATTTTGAATGTGGTGTTGACAGGACTGCTGAAGGATGTCTGAAGAAAGTCATCCAAACATCTGGAGCAACTGGGTGATTGTGCAACATATGTGGGAGACAGCTAAACCTACACAAAGATGGTAGAGAATGGTGGAAAGAAAATCAAGAGTTCATGTCCATATTCGATTTTAAGCAGTGGAGGTGTTTTAAATGTGAACTAAAGAGTAACAAAGAGATTCACCAAAAGGAATGATCAGGGACAATGAAGGTGACAGTACCTTATACTTTCAGCCCCCATGGAATAGTTACTTAGAGGACATCATAAAAGACAGAAGTTAAGAAGACTTCCCCAGGCATCACATATGTTCTTAACATGTAATAAGTAAACATGACAAAACTACCTATTATTCCCTTTTTATTTTATTATTGAATATAAAAAAATATATCATCTCTTCTCTCTATCCAGTTTCTTTAGGATAAAATGGCAAACATGCCCACTTAGAAATTAAATTCAAGATGACATCTGAAGTAACACAAGAAAAAAATACTGACACACACAGACAGAATAAAAGAAAAAAATATAGAATACCAAGTTTAAAAAATAAAAGTACTAGCTAATATATAAGACTGATGTAAGAATAAGTGAAAACATAACTGAAAATTAGTAGCGACCTTGTAGAGGTCATCAAGACACAGTTGGGGACTTCGAGGTTCTATGTGTTAGCTAGTTTTTCCTAAAAGGCAAAATAATTTCTGGATTCCTGTGATGTAAACATTTCACAAGAGAACTATAAATACAGCACAACCAAAATTTAATCTCTCAAAATATTAATGACAACATTACTGGACAGAACTAAATACTAAGCTTACCTCCAGTTATTAAAAGTACAGAATTTCCCTACTAATTATATATATATATATATATATATATATATATATCTGTTAATCACGTTTAATTTACTTTTTTAAGGTAAAACCATGGGCATCTATAAACAATACTACATATCATCAATCATCTAAGAAAATCACTGTTTTATAAAAGTCTATCTGATAGTACACAAAATGTTTCAGAACAGTAGAGAAAAGCTAAAATAATTTAAATGCTCATAAATCACACTTATCTCAATAAATAGTAATACAGTATATTAAGAAAAAGTAACAACATATGCAGGGAGTCAGGGAGAAGATACAGAGTAACAAATGCATTTTTTAAATAAATTTGAATAACTTATTAAATGGATCCAGAAGATCCACAGCAATTGTACTTAAATTTCATTATAAGTCCTACAAAAAATATTACTAATAATTAGGACAGAATAAAACATGTTGCTTTATCACCTATGTAAATTGAATTTAAAAGTATACCTCCTAACACACCCAAATTTGATATAGATATCTGTCTCTATTAAATGTTATAAACAGACATATAAAAATTAATGAAAATGCAAGACAATTAAAGATACACTCAAAAGGTTACATATGTAAGATTCTATTTATATGACATTTTGGAAAAGGCTAAAATATGAGGACAGAAAATATTAGAGATTAACACAGGTTGTGACTGGGGAGGGGTTTAACAATAAATTGGCAGGAGAGAACTACTGGGGATGATGGAAATGGTCCATATCTCAATTATGGTGGTAGTTATACAAATGTATCCATTTGTCAAACACACAGCAACTGTATGCTGAAAAGGGTGAATTGCACTGCATGAAATTATATCATAGTTAACCTCACTGAAACGAACAAAAAAGAAAGTGAAAGAAAAAGATATCCCTTCTGCAATGTTGAAAAACTATAGAGTTTGGACCAGCTGAGTGGTGTGTTGGTTAGGAGTTGGCTTGCTACACCAGCTTTGAGCAGCAGAGCCGCAGGTTCAGATCCCACATGAGGGCCAGTGATGCTGCACCCTCTACAGCTAAGATGGTGAACAACAGCTTGACCTGGAGCTGGGCTGCCGTGAGTCGCCAGCGACAGCATAGGCTGCAGTGGGGCTGGCCAGCAGTGGGTGTGAGCTTTCGTGAGCTGCCATGAGCCTCAGTGAGTGGCCGTCCAATGGCCAGTGAGTGACTGCCTCACCCGGGAAGAGCGCAATGATAATACCAACATGGGCCATTGAAGTGATGTCCTCCACAACTAGACTGAAGAACAAAAGGACAGCAACTTGTCTCCCCCAATTCCCCAATGCTGTTCCCTCCCCCAATTCCCCAATAGAATCTTACAAAAAAAAAAAAAAAAGAAAAACTATACAGTTTGTTGTAGAATTCTGGGTTCTGTAAGTTAGCTCAAAGTTTGCAGCCCATTTTAACTTATCAAATATTTATTCAGAAATCTAAAGTTTATATTAAAAAATAACTCATTTACATTCAACCCTAAGGCTAAAGCATATAAAAATTATATAAAAGACAGGGAAATTGTTCAAACTTTTTATTACTTTTGCTTTTGAGTTTGTTGAGAGGAAAACAAAACAGAACAAAATAACAACAAATTAGCCAAGCCAATTTATAAATATTACAAAAAAATAAAGAAAACCTCAATAAATGAAGCCAAAGAAAAATCCTTGGAACTAGAAAAATATACAACATAAACTTTACTTCTTAGTGACTAGCCATATACACTTAACATTTAAGTTTAAAAATAATAATTATATTATGAAAAAAATCAAAAGTTTAAATAATGAGTTATGAGCCAGATAATATTTAAATTAAGGTTCTAAACCCTAGCTGCACGTATCAATACAGTAAAACTGTTAGACCACTTCTACGAAGTTCAAAATGTATGAATTTAGATATTTTAATTTACCCATGGCCAATAAATGTGTAAACCAGCTCAGGATATATTATATAAACAGTTGATTACTTTTCACAATTGCATAAGCAATTTAAAAAGAAGAAAAACTTTTTTTTTCCAGGAAGAGGAGAATGAATTCAAGATGATTACCATACACATACATTAGAAATAGATATTATTTTTTATTAAATTTCAACTTTTTAAATTGTCCCTTTCACAAACGTTATGCCTTGGGCACAGTTATGAAAGTTAAAACATTAGTAGAAAACAGAAAAGGGAACAGCTGCAGCTATTAGAAAAGTAAGGTCCCCTAAGGGAGGTCAATACACAAAGATATGAGTTTGTACCCGAGCTTGTCACTAACAGACTCTGCGAGGCTAAAGAAGAGTGTGAGTTATAGAGAATCAAGCTCTATGCATGGACGTGCTCTACAAATGAGGGTATTAGCTCTAGAGCAGTGGTGTCTCCTTCTGCCATACAGATCTTAGGTGCAAACTAAGCTGTTGACCAAAATTTGTAGCATTATTTGTATTGACTGTTATGCAATGGCTTGCATTTTTTAAATACACCTACAATCTTTTTTTTTTTTCTTTCAAGCTAAAAGGCTTTTTAAAATGGACAGTGTAAAGCATGAGGTGTGGCTTCCAGACACCAGTTTTTTCTCGAAATTAAGCTGCATTAAGCAAGCATTGTTTTCTGTGTCTTTGTATTCTGAGTGGTTACAAGAGAATTCCAAAACGATAGCAGCTGTGACAAGCATACTAATACTCGTGCACCTCTTGTGTGTGCTAACTGGCATGGGGAAATGATCTCGGAGACAGAGGGGTAGAACCGATATGGAGACAGAAATAAAACCTGGATGTCACATTGGCATCATACCATATTGAGGACGTTTAAACAGTAGAACAACCTAATCTCAGTTAACCTCTATTTAATTTTCACAAATAGGATTTTATCTGAAGCACCAAATTAAATCTGAGACTAAGAAATGGGCCTGTGTATCAATTGCTGTTATGATGAGTCGCTAGCATTCAACGTCAGATTTGTGAGTCGCTGTGTTAGAATTCTGGGGTTACAATTTGAGGGGGCGAGGTAACTTAAGCACAGATTTTGCCCTCGTAGAAGAGCATGACACCTGGCACCCAGAATATGGGACAACATGGCAAATAGAGTCAGATGCCTAGCAATTGAGTAGTATAATGAAAACGTCAGTGGAAAAAAAAAAAAGCTCAAAAAAGTCCACATAATTCTTTATATATCTCATTTTTAGGGTATAAAATTATGGGAAAATATTTTAAATATGTTCATTTTCTTTTTAGGTACATTATTGAAGCACAGAGGGCCACTACAATTTTCAAAAAGTTAAAGAATGACAGTAACTGATCAACTACCTCAAAAAGAAAATTCTCTTTGACATAAAAGTACAGAAAGATTATATAGCAGCAGAGCTGGCTGAGAAGAACACAATCCAACCCGAAATGCAGAAGGATTTTCTTTAAAGATTGTAAATAAAAAGTGTTGCCTGATTATATTCATCAGAACTTGAACTTATAATAAATATATGACATATAAAATTCTACATAGAATTGAATTTAGTGTATTTAAAGGTGATCAATAACTAAAACAGAGGTAGAATGTCCTTGGATTCAATGAATTATCTAAAACATCTTGCAGAAATTTGAACACTTTAATTCACTACAACACTGTATGTTTTTTCCTAAGCTTTATCTTTGATAATAAATTATAATTACTAATATTTTTCATAGAGATTCATGCAAAACCATATCTACAAAAATCTGCATATTTTATAGAAATGATTTTACATATATTGATAATGTGTATATTGACTACGTACTTTATATGGGTGAGTATGTATAGACCTGAGTAATATTGCGTTGTTGGAAAAGTTATGATGCATGTTTGCAACAGGTGGCATTTGTTCATTTTTGGAAGTATTAGAGTCATTCATATCTATGTTATTGCTATGTCATTTGACACCTGACAGTTCTAGCTTCATTCTAAAAAAAAAAAATTGAGCTACTTTGTTGAGTTTTGGAGATTTACAAGTTGAAGATGGAAGACCAAGCTGTGCATATTTGCCATATTTTACTCTTTTATTTCCATAAAGGGAAAACACGTGTCAACCTTGTAAAGAGTCGCATAAAATTTACGGTGACAATACTCTACAATAACATCAGTACCAATGATGATTCACAAAATTCCGTGCTGGTGATTTTGATCTCAACAACATTCCTCAGTCAGGGAGGCCCACCGAGGTTGATGACCACAAAATAAAGGCATTGATTGAGTCAAATCCATGTTACATGACACGAGAGATTGCAGAAACATTGAACAGCCATCATTCAAGTGTTCACGACTACCTGAGGAAGCTGGGATACATAAGCAAGCTCAATATTTGGGTTCCACATGAACTCAAAGAAGTTCATTTGATGGTGCATATAAACATCTGTAATATGTTCATTAAACAGGAGGAAAATGATCCTTTTTGAAGAGACTGATAATAGATGATGAGAAGTGGATAGTTTACAACAGTCTGGTGGGCAAAAGATCTTGATCCCAATGTGATGATTTGCCTCAAATGACATAGAAAACAGACATTCATCAGAGGAAGGTTATGCTTTCAGTGTGGTGGGATTTTAAAGGTGTGTTTTTCGAGTTCCTACCAAAGAACCAAACAATCAATTTGAATGTGTACTGTCGGCAATTGGACAGTTTGAATGAACCCATCATCCAGACACATCCAGAGCTCATTAATTTAAAGGAGTTGTGTTCCATCGCGACAATGTGAGACCACGCACATGTTTGATCAGCCGTCAAAAATTATTGGAGCTTAGATGGGCTGCATAGCCACACCCACCATACTCGCCTGACCTTGTGCAGTCAGACTTCCACTTGTTTTGCTCTCTGCAAAACTCCTTGCGTGGTATAAGGTTCAATTCAGATGAGGCTGTAAATCAGCACTTTTTTCAGTTTTTTGCAAATAAAGACAGGTCCTTCTATGAGCGAGGAATTATGAAGCTCACTGAAAGATGGCAAAAGGTTATCAAACAAAATGGGCAATATATCATTGATTGATCTTTGTTCTTTATATAAATAAATGACCTTTGAAAAACATAGACAAAATATATAATGACTTTTCTGACAACCCAATAGTTATTCATTTCTCAATTTCTCTACATATATTTTTCTACACATAGGATGATCCCATTTGGTTAAATTTAGGTTTTAATGCCCAAATGCCTTTCCCAAATGATCAAGCAAACAAAATTAAAGATGTATATTTTTCCATGATTGGAACCTTATGCAATAGCAGTCAATATCAACTCAGAGACACTTAATTATTCGGTCTAGGATGCTATATCAGTACTACATTAAATTACAGCACTGATTCATTTCTAAGGCCACCAGCATGCTTCCCTTGCTTTTATATGTGTTGATGGCACCAACTGCCCCAGATGACCCTGGCTCAGAATCTTAATGCCCTCGCATCTTCACGTCATAAAAGAACGGTTATCAAATTTTTTTTGTATCTCAAAGTGTTCCTTTCTTTTTATTCTCATTGCTCTTATTTTAAATCAGGCATGCTACTGTGTGGACTTTCTGCCAATCAGCCTTTTCTCTTCCCAATAATCCTGCACATTAACACCAGGCAAATGTACCCAAGAGAGCTGTGATGCTCTCACCTCACTGTTCCACCATCTTTCTTGATTTCTTACAGCAACATTTAGGGAATACACCCCACATTATTTCCTCTGTCCTTTCTAGCAAAACTGAGCTGAAAATCTTCCCTGGAGCCCAGATCTCATTTTGTTCACATTAATCCCTTTGTTTTTTCTCCTTCTTTTATTCATGATTCTATAGGTGTAAATTCAGCTTGTTGGCCAACTCCTCCCCAACATTTTGGCTAATCCTCCCTCCACTGCAAAACAGAGGGGATCATAATCTCATCTTCCTCATACTCTGTTCCTCCTTGTGGCCAGCATCAAATTATGTTTTTTCTTTACTTACTGAGTACCTGTCCTTCCTGTTTACAGAGTATAACCACATTGGGGGTAGTCCCTCTTTCTTACCTTCATATTCTTCAAAGATTACTTTAATTAGTATACCTGATGGATCATTTTTAATAGGTGAATGATTCAATAACTAATAGTTATTATTACATTTCTCCCCATTTCTATCTATAGTTTGGAGTTTAAGCTAGGAATTTCATACAGAAAAGAGATCACAATTGTATGAGTGAGTAATAACAAATTTTGTTTGCAGAGTAAGCCTTTATAAGCATATAACCTTTGTTTTTCAAATTAAAACTACAAACAGAGTGGATACCATTTTAAAGAATTTGAAATCTTAACAAATTCTTCTTTGGTTTGTGTAGGAAATATGGAGAGCAGGTGATTAGTCATAGAAATGACTTGACTGTGATTTGTTTCACTTTTCGCTGATTAAATAGCTGACAGATCCTTAAATTCAATTCAATTGCTAGAAAAATATTTGTTTCTATGGAAGAAAACATTTTGGTAGAGGAAAAAAAATCATACAAACTCAGTCCTTTGCAATATTATGGCATTCATTATATATACACAGTCTTTATACTCTGGTGTCCCCTTAACATATGTGTGCCAATTCATTGTCCTGGATATAGTTTCTATATGCCTAATTATCTAGGTGTTTATGTACTTTTGGATACACACATATTAGATAATCATACCCCAAATTATAATTTACCGATATTTTTACATCTTGCAAAAGCCCAGAAGGACACTAAACTCCTCTCAAACTCTGTAGGTGTTTGCTTTAGAGGAAGTACAAAAAATCATTATATTGTGCTGCTCATATATGTAGCTATTATGCACTAGCTTGGTTGCTGTACGATGTGATGCCAAATTCATAGCTATTGGGAAATCTGAGTTAACGTTCCCAGTGGATTTCAGCTAGAACACTTTTTGGAAAGAAATATAACAGATTTAGTCAAAACGCATAACCCTCATTTAAATGCCACTAATATTTAAATATACCTGTAGGTGAGGCTCCCTACTGTTCCATTTTACACTTCAGCAAAAGGCTAATGAACTGCGGAGTGCTTTATGCTTCTCTTTTTAATCTGGATGCTACATTTAATAGAATGACCTCTTTAAAGTTACAGGAGCAACCCTCTGTACGTGGAGGTCAGAAAAGATCTGTTTAGCTAGCTTGCTTTAAACTTAAAAAAACAAAAACACAATAACCTAAATAATCGGATGCAGAACAGCAGCTCCACAATTACTACAGAAGTGTGACATGTGCTGTGTCAACTGGCCCTTGGTTCTGTCTTGAAACTGAACTCCCAGGGCTAAGCATGGTATGTCCTGAGGACTGACTACCAGTGACACAGTCACTAAAGCAAACTGCCAGCTAGGCCTGGTTCCAACGGGAAGCAATTTCCTCTGGCAGCTTTCAAAGTTTGTTTTTATAGGAAATTGCCTCTTGCAGCATATAAAGCTAATTCATGGCGGTTCCCAGAGTTCCCGCACACCCAGCTGAGCTCCCCTGTGGATGAGGCCATCTTGTTGACATAATCGGACCTCAGTTCTTGGCAAAACTCCAGCTATTTTTGTGCGTAGCCAGTCAGATTAGGTTAAAAGCCTCTAAATCTTCCAAAGTGTCCCCAGGAAGGGAATATAAAATGGTGATGGTGATGTGGCAAGACCCAGGGAACATAGCGAAGTCATGACATTTGTATTTGGATCTGTCATTGTGATTCAATAACACAGCATTTGCTAGTGGATTCAGCAGAGGCCACCACACAGAATTGATGGATGATCTGCAGTTCCATTTTTCCCACTGAATCTGTGCTATATGTTGGGTTAACCTTGCTTTGGGGGCTTGTTATGGTTCTTCTAACCACTTAGCTATCACAACAAATATTGCTTACACTAGGATGCCTATCCACATTTGAATAATAATTTTAAAATCAGTGGACTTTATTTTGCATAGGAAATATCAGAAGACAATCACATATTACAAATTTGAAAGGCAGGATTGCTTTTAATTTGATAATCCTCCTCCCCCTCCCCGCAATTTATTTAATACATGTATATTTGAGAAGATTTTTAAGGACAAAACATTATTTACTCAAATTATGAAAAAACAAGGAAAAAAAGCTTGACTATGATCCTAGACATCTACTTTGAGATAAAAGTTGAAAATTAAAAGCAATGTAAATTTGAACTAGGAAAGGAGCAGCATTTGTTTGTCCACGCGTGAGAAGTGGTAAGGTTTGAGCATAAAAGTAACGTCAAGTGAGCTGAAACATCAGAAACAAAGAAAACAGCAGCTGTGTACAGAATAGACAAGAATAAGAGTGAACATTTAGCCACACGAGGAAACAGAGTTGAAACAAACTGTGTGTTTGTTTGAATTTGATATTGTCCACGGTCATGAACACCGAAGTTCAAAATGAACAGAGTTCCTCTTACGCCCTTGGCTTCTCTTTTGTGGCTCTACATTTCTCAGAAATGAGGGAGAATGGACATGTAATGTGATATCTTCTCTCCAATAATCTAGTTAAACTCAAGGACTGGAGTAGCAATAATTTTTATGTTATGCACATTTTACAAATTGTCCTCCTTCCTTTTATCACATTCCTTTCGTACTTAAATATAATTTTATATGATTTTCTAAGTCACTTAGTATTCCTATCCACCCATCAAACTTCTTCTTGACTCTTAGTAATTCCATTCATAGTTTCCTTCCTTTATTATGTCTTTACCTGAACCTCACACATACAGGCAGATAAGTTCACTCTATTCTTTGTGTAATTCCATCAGCACTTATGTAACTAAATGGTTATTTTAGCTCATATATCATCGATCTGTCTTATCAAGAAAATTTGAGTTGTTTGATATTGGAAACATCATTTATTTTCTCCACTTTTGCTTCATCTGTGCCTAGAATGGTTCCTGGAACTTTGTGGAAGGAAACAAAACCATGTCATGGACAGAAACCTTTCTAGTTTTCTGTTCCTTCTTTCAAATTTTGTCCTGCTCTTCAGCCTACTAAAAGCATGTACAAAGTATTGCTTGTTCCAATTTTTTATGCTTCAATGACTTTCTCTGTAAATGGAAATCTTCCAAGCCACCTTTGTATAACTATAAAATTTGGTAATACTTTCATCAAATAAGCTTTGAGAAGGTAAAGACAATCCCCAGGAAATAGATACAGATACACTACAAGGCTGGCCAACACATCCATGGAAGTTAACACCAAGAGCTTCTTCCTCTAACCTTTTAATCAAAGAGTGCCAGAAAACACATAACGATAGGAAGACAGTGTCAATGAAATTGAATACAAAATTTTTACTAAAACATAAAGGAAAAATTAAGCATCAAAAATTTAAATTAAAGCATAAAAAATTAAAAATGAAATTAATCCACTATACCAAATTTTCCAGTTTTGTAGTCATTACCATTACTTCCATATATATTCATGTTACAGAACATATATTCCATTACACATTTTCTGTTTTTCATCTTTCACTTTTCTGTAAATCTCAATAACTCACTAGAGTCTAATCAGGAAGCTATTTCCATTTTCTGCTTTAAAGAACTTCTCTGGTTATACTTCAGCCATCTGAGATATGTAGGCTGGTAAAAAGCAACTCAGCAGTACCATACACTCTAAATTTTATATACACATGAGTGTTTTGTTTTAATTTAACCTTCAGAAATATTCACATTAAAAAAATGCTCATTGTTGTTGTGTTCAAAATTGTGAAAAAGTAAATACTGAATTTATTATAAATAAAATAAATTATTTGTACATATCCATATACATTTTGAGAATAATGTAAAATTTAGCCAGGTTTTCAACACAGAACACTTGTTCTTATATTAACAGCTAAAATGTATTTGATGTATTTTACAACCCTTTGTTCTACTCCATCAAAATTAAACTAATATTAACACAATTTTTCATGCTAGCATGAAAAACTATACTACATAAAAACCCATGTGAATATTTACATTTTAATATTACAATGGAAATAAAACGTATGTGTGTGTGTAGCCATGTCATCTTACAAATATGGCTAAATGTAAGTGCCGTGTTTCTATTCTGTTTTTCACTTAAAAGGAAAAATATGAGGTACTAGAATTATTTGGAGCAACTAATTTCTCTGTTCTGTTTATAATGCATGATGCACTAATCTCTAGTAACAGACTTTTATTCAAACGGGAGAAGTGATCACTTTAAAAATGATGTCACATATTTGAATAATTCAGAACAACAACAAAAAAAGGCACTGAAAATCAATTCTGAACTAGTGCAAGGAAACTAAACTTCCGGAATGATTATGCAATTTGTGCTACTGTAAGCTGCAAAATATAATAATGAGGTTTTAATAACTTCCCTATCTAATACATTTTGTATAAACATAATTTATTTCAAAGGAAAGATGGTATTAAAACACTTAAAATCATACTATATTATCACCTCTCAATGTATTTATGTTCAAAAATGACCTCTTATAGAAAATTCTGAAACATTTAAAATATTATATAACTGGTTAATATGCAAGGATCACTTTTTTTATGTCTAGATTTGCTTCTCTCCAGATCCCTGCTTCTCATTACTTTACACTGCATTTAGATATATCTTCAGAATTTATAAGATAATGCATGCTTAATTTCTTAACTTTATCTCCAAAATCTGTTTTCTTTCTCCAGTATTGCTCCATGTTTTAGCAATATTAAAACAGTTTCCAATCAGGCTACAAGTACCTAGGGTATTTTTCACCTTTGCTTTCCTCCACATTTCACAGAATGTTATGCCAATTATACCTCTGAAATGAGTAGTAGGTAGGTACTCCCAAGGTTGTTTGTTCAATTCTGGTGTCTTACCAGGATATTTTAATAGCCCTTTAACTCATCTTCCTGCCCTTACTTCTCAACCCTCAAATCCACTGGCTGTAATATCATCAATCATTTTACAAAAATACCTCTCTGATACTACCAATCAGTCATTCCGTCTTCTACCTCAGTTAGTTTATTAACCTTTCAGGCCCCCACTGGGGCTTGGAGTTCTGACTTGGATTCTAAGACCGTTGGTTGGTAGCCCACATCCCTAAACACTTGTCAATTATTTTTCCTTCTCATTTTGGTGATCACATTCTGAGATTAGCTGAGGTTCTGTTAAAAATTCAAAAGAATACTTGGAACATGAAGTTGTTATTCATTATCTTTCTGATTCAACCCTATTCAAACATTTTACCTCCATATTTTCCCTTTCAGATCCAACTTCCTTAGGTACTTACCTAAAAAGTCTTAGTGCAATGGACACTGCAATCAGATATCTCATTCTACCTGTATTGCT
>NW_017731742.1:56756-60439 GCF_001890085.2 Hipposideros armiger | reverse complement strand
GTTTATTTTGCATTTGCAAATAGTTTATTTTAATGTAAAAAAATAGTTAACTAATTCAAACTTCTCTTGATTTATTCATGGGCATAGGCATGTCCATGTAAGGTTAATTATTTTATTTAAAACTGGTGACCAGATTTGACAAAAGTGTACAGAGAACCCTATGGCATTTGCTAACTAAACTGCATTGTTCAGTGAAGCCCTTGTATGGATGAAGAATTGTATAACAAGGATAAAAAAGAGTTACTACATAGCTCAGAGATATTATGATTTTATATTGACTTATGAGACAAAAAAATGCTTGCAAGGACGAGAAAAGCACAAAATGTTGAGCGAATGGAATTGTGATAGAGGAGTAGATCCGATTTCACTCTAGTAATGCAGTTTTTCCATATGCCACTTGGAGTGCCTCTGTTGTACATCTGTTGCATGACAAACATAAAATGGTTGGGTTCACTATCAATTACAGGCTAGAACAAGTAAGATTTCAATTACAACATGAGAGCAAAACAGCTGGGAAATCCCCAAGGGGAGGTGCAAGAACCAAGGGGGTGAGGCAGGCATCACGATGGTACATTGCACACTACTAATTAGAAAGAAATGAAGTCAAGTTAAAAGAAAATATACCCCGAGATGTTCTGTTTTGTAGAGACCATTTGGGTACTGAAAATAGTACCTCAGTGGCTTGTCTCAATCTGAATTCTCATGTAATTGTTGCTTCGTGAACAGATTAAATAAAAACTCTGGTATAAAAATATCTTACTTTTTAAGATAATTTACTTTTAAAAATTCAGTGTGATTAAATTCACGCATTTTGATCAGATCCAAATATTTTTAAAAGGCAGGGTATCTGTAAGTGATAGCAAAGTGAAAAAGAAAGAAAACAAGAAAAAAGAAAATTATGACACTGAGTTTTACAATTGCCTGCAGCTCCCTAAATAAGGAATGCATAAATATAAGCACATCTAAAAAGTCTTGTGGACAAATATCTTATTCTTATGAAAAATACAAGGATTCTTCTACTATGTACGCTGTATGACAATTATGTGACTTCTTTTTATATGTCTGTTTTTCTATGTTTAATTAAATGAACTGTAAGCAGTGCAAAATTAAAACAGCATAATAGGTTATTGAAAATGAAGTATTTTTGTTTTTCTAACATAGTTAGATCTAGCAATATAGTTAAGAATTAGCCACAGATTATAAAATGTTAGCACTCTATACAACAGCACATTTTCTCTGTAGTTTTCATAATAAACAAATCTCATAACAATAATGAAAACAACAATAATGACAATTTTAGAACCATGCCATATTTGAGTTGCCTGATCTATAACTCACTCAATCGTTTTCTTTGGGAATGCACATATCTGGGTTTAAGAAAATAATAACAATAATTATTATTTTAATAAATATTAATAGAGACACCCCCAAGATTTACCCTGTAGCTCACATATAGCTGTGATAAAGGTTGGAGGGTTGAACATAGATCTGAAGTTTTATCTTTAGTGTCCCTCAAATAAATATCTGAGCTGTTTTATTTTTCTCAGTAGAAATAGACATGGGTGGCTATAGAGTCATTGCAATAATTCAGAGAGAAGATGTTTAGGGTTTCAGTTAGGACAGTATGGGGAAAGCAATGATATTCTAAAGGTAGGAATTACAGATATTAGAGAAACTACTGTTGATGGTGCAGATGAAGCCAAGGAGAAACTAAAATTGCTCTGAGGTTTCTAGCTTAAGAAACCAGGGCTGGGGCCGGCGGAGTGGCGCAATGGTAAAGAACTGGCTTGGGACGCCAGAGGGCCCCGGTTCGGATCCCACATATGAGGGCCAGTGACACTGCCCTCTACAGCTAAGATGCTGAACAACAGCTCAACCTGGAGCTGGGTTGCTGTGAGTCGCCCACGACGGCATAGGCTGCAGCCCCTGTGGCAGTGGGTTGCCATGGGCTACTGTGTGTAGCTGCAGCCAGCGTTAGCGGCCAGCAGCCGCTGTGAGTGGCCAGCAGCCGCCGTGAGTGGCCAGCAGCCGCCGTGAGCGGCCGTCCAGAAGCCGGCGACTGATCTGCCTCGCCCAGGAAGAGCGCAATGATGGTGCCAACTTGGGCCAGTGAAGCAACGTCCTCCACAATTAGACTGAAGAACAAAACAACAGCAACTTCTCTGTTCCCCTTCCCCCAATTCCCCAGCACTGTTCCCATCCCCCCAATTCCCCAATAAAAATCTTTAAAAAAAAAAAAAAAGAAACCAGGGCTGGAAAATGTTGGCGGGAAATAAAACAGGAACATTACCTTCCACTCCTCTAGGCACACAATGTGATATTTTACTAACATCAAATGCCACTTGATTTAACCTCACAGTTTAAAATTATTTTATTTTAATTTCTTTTTTCCCTGTACAATATAATAGTTTCTGAAAAACCAATAAACCCTCAAATAGTTACAATTGTGACTGAGGGTATTATCTGCTATAAAATAATTTACCAGTGACCTCCGTCTTATTCTAAACGTTATCTTGAGAAAAGAAAAATCATTCTCATCATTTATTCTCTAAATGTATGCATAGTAAACTAATCCTAATGTGACTCAGATCCCATTTCTCTAAAGTCACCTCCATTGAAGAGGGAAGAACAATTCTACACCCCTCTACCCTTCCATCCTTTCATTCAGTAACTTTTTCAGGCTTTGGATGACATTTCCAAAAGAAACAGTATGGATCTCCTGGAGGCTTTGAACCTGTCCCCTAGCTTGTGTGTTATTTCCCTCAAATTATACAAATAAAAAATTTTACCTTAAATCAAAACAACAAAACAAAACAAACAAACAAAACATGATGATGGCATAACAGTACTTCTGATTTGAGCATAAGACAACAAAATAGGATCAATTTTGTATATATTTTGTATATGGTAATGATGTTACCCCTTTATTGGTCCTAACGTTTGGGGAATAAGAATAAAATATTATCTCCCAATGTTTGGGTAATGAGAATGAAATATTATAAAACTATTATAAGCATTTAATAAAGAAGGAATGGTACAGATTTGATAAGGACATAATGTTCTTTCAGATCTGGTAATGAGGGATGTCTCCCTAACTCAGATGCATATGGAGGCATCAGTCAGAAATTAAATTCAGAAACATGCCCAGCCTCTGTGGAAACTGTTAAAAAGAAGGACTCAGACAGGCAACTGCAAAATTACAGCTGCTGAGATTCTGTGTGTAACCAATTGCCACTTCACTCTTGATCTCTGTTAAGTTGATTGAAGGAAGAAAATCAATGACTATCAGCGGTGAACTTCAGGTAGACCCAGGTTTGAGGTGCCAACTACATGCAGGTGTGTGCCCTCAGCAAAGATAACTCTGACTAAGCCTTCATTAAGTAGGAATGCTACTGTATTCAGTGCTTTATGGTTGTCTTTTAAATGTAGACATAGACAGATGGAGAAAGTCAAATATTATAAACCCCCTGATATCGCCAACAAAAATCTCTGCCTGATCTAGTTGAAATTGTTCTGGAAGAGCAGCTCTGTTAGAGGCGTGCATGTACACACACACACACACACACACACACACACACACACACACGCACACACCCCAACATGTTCTCTGGTGAACATACTAGAGTCTGGACATATGAAAATATCAGAGACCACATATATTGGGTATTTGTCATTCCTTTCAG
>NW_017731742.1:50212-55560 GCF_001890085.2 Hipposideros armiger | reverse complement strand
ATATTAATTATTTGTGAATTTTGAACATTAGGAACAAGAATATAAATGAAAAGCCATAGAATTATCTTATGTTGGGCAGTAGGAGGATGAGAAAGATTGGTCAAAAGCAACAAAGAGTGGATATGAAAAAGTTAGTTTACCAGTCAAAATCCGAGGAAAGTAGCAGTAAAAAAAAAGATACTATTCAGGTAGGAAGATGTCCAGGAACTAAGAGGGTCCCCTGGTATAAAGGGTTTTAGAAGGACTGCGAGTACTTCTGATCCGGTCGTTCTTTACTCTCAGCTGCTTCTCTCTTTCTGAACTTCTCTCCATCTGTTTCTTCTCCTCACCCTCTCCAGCTGCAAAATCTCTGGAGAACCTTCTAGTTCCTCTCTCAGACCCCAGCAATGCCTCTGAGGTGGGGTAGTCACCATACCCTCCACTCATCAAGTCAATGTGAGTTCCTAACTCAATGTACTGGGAATATACATCTTTGTCATTCCATTCAGAAACCACATTTTCCCAAGAAACTATTGTTATAAAAGGTGGTTCTTAACTACTATTGATATGCTTTTGCTAGTCCAGTTTCTCTATGGGATAAATGGGCTTGGAGGGGTTAGTCCAGGAAATGACCCACTATGTTTAAATACTGAAACTTCTGAATGACTCACAAATGAACCTTGGGAACATGATTCATCCATGAATCATTTTAATGGGAATATATATATAGAGAGAGGAAAATATAAAATTGTTTACAAGGTTAAAGATTGAGAAGTACATGGCCTCACAATATATTAAAATATACATAGAGAGAACGGTTATTTTACATTTCAATAGCACGTTCAAAGGTAAGAAGGAAAGCCTTGAACATCAGATGCAAAGATCAAAGGAGCACTAAAATGGAACATGCTGTTCATTTAGCCACTAATGTTGCTCTATTGTGAATGACTGAATATTATGTTTGCTCTAACGAGAAATAAAACACAGTGGTTAGGAGCCTGCAGTCTCTCGAATCAAGCAGACTGGTTTGAATCCTGGCTAATCCACTTCTAGCTGTGTGATCTTTCCCTTAATTCTTTAAGCCTTTGCTTACTTGTCTGTAAATGAGTAGCACAGTCATGGTTGTTAAATGGACATAAACTGCTTAGTTCAGAGACTGATCTGACATTTATTAAATAAATGTTTATTGTTATTATTATTAATCATCTTTGTACCATTGTTATCCTAGTATGAGATAAAAACATTTTTTAAAATATAGGTTATTTTATAGGTACAGTCAATCTTCGTTATGCNGTAGGTTGAAGCCTCTTCTGAGGGCTCAGACCCCACACAGCTGCTCATACACTGTGGGCATAGCCAATCCTCTCAGCCAGCTTGGAAGTCAAGCCCACCCACTGACACGCCAAAAGCAATCAAAGTTCAACTGAAACAGGAAAACTCACACAATACACTCAAGGGACATTCATGGAAGCAAGCACAGAAGATTAGGGAGACTGTGCAATTGGACCATACAGGACATATGCTACATAAGGCCACCCAGCAAAGACTGAGAGACATAGGAGATCTACTTAATACAAAAAAGCAAACACTGAGCAGCAACCAGAATGAGGAAACAGACAAACAAACAAAAAAACATGCCCCAAATAAAAGGATAGGAGAAACCTTCAGAAATACTAAATGAAATGGAGGCAACCAACCTACCAGAGACAAAGTTTAAAACACTGATTATAAGAATGCTTAATGAGCTTTGTGAGAATTTTAACGAAGAGGTAGTAAGCATAAAGAAGAACATGGAAACCATAACAAAGAACCACAGAGAAATAAAGAATACAATAACTGAAATGAAGAATATACTAGAAGGAATCAACAGCAGATTAGATAAAGCAGAGGAATTGAATCAATGATTTAAAAGCAGAGGTAGTAGAATACACCCAATTGGAACAACAACAACAGCAACAACAACCAGAAAAAATGAAGATAGTTTAAGGAACCTGTGGGACAACATAAATTGTAAAAACATTCGCATCATAGGAATACCAGAAGGAGAGGAGAGGGAGCAATGGGTTGAGAACTTATTTGAAGAAATAATGACTGAAAACTTCCCTCACCTGCTGAAAATAGACATAAAGTGCAGAGAGTCCCAAACAAGATAAACCCAAACAGGCCCACACCAAGACACATTAAAATTAAAATGGCAAAGGTTAAAAACAAAGAGTGAATCCTAAAAGCAGCAAGGAGAAGACAACCAGTTACTCACAAGGGAGCTCCCATAAGACTATCAGCTGATTTCTCAACAGAAACTTTGCAGGCCAGAAGGGAGTGGCATAAAATATTCAGTGATATAAAGCAAGGGCCTACAACCAATACTACTCTATCCAGCAAGGTTATCCTTTAAAATTGAAGGAGAGGTAAAGAGCTTCTCAGACAAGAAAAAGCTAAAGGAATTCATTACAACCAAGATAGTATTGCAAGAAATTTTAAAAGGATTTCTTCAAACAGAAGGAATGAGAAAACAAACAAAGAAACCAATGAAGATAAAAAATATAAATAATAAAATGGCAATATAACTATGTTCCTATCAATAATCACTTTAAATATAAATGGATTAAATGCCCCAATCAAAAGACATAGGGTAGATGAGTGGATTAAAAATAAATAAACAAACAAACAAACAAACACAAACAAGATTCATGTATATGATGTCCACAAGGGACCCATCTCAGATCAAAAGACAAACACAGTCTGAGAGTAAATGGATGCATGAAAAAGATATTTCACACAAATGCACAAATGGAATCAAGAAAAAAAAACTGGAGTAGCAGTGCTTATATTGGACAAAATAGGCTTTAAAACAATTACTATAATAAGAGAAAAGGAGGACATTATATAATAATAAAGGAATCAGTCCAACAGCAGGCCATAATCCTGTTAAACATCTATACACCCAACATAGGAGCACCTAAATATATAAAACAGATATTGACAGACATAAAGACAGAGATCAACAGTGACAGAATCATAGTGGGCGACTTCAACACACCACTGACACCAATGGACAGATCCTCCAGACAGAAAATCAACACAGAAATAGCAGCCCTTAAAATGACACACTAGACCAGATGGATTTAATTGATATTTATAGAGCACTTCACCCTAAAGCAGCAGAATATACATTCTTTTCAAATGCACATGGAATATTTTCCAAGGTAGACCATATGTTAGGATACAAAACAAGTCTTGATAAATTTAAGAAGACTGAAATCATATCAAGCATCTTTTCTGACCACAGTGGTATGAAACTAGAAATCAATTACAAGAAAACAACTGGAAAACATACAAATGCATGGAAACTAAATAACATGCTACTAAATAATGAATGAGTCAACAATGAGATGAAGCTGAAGTTGAATAATATTGAGTGTCAACGATAATTTAAAAAAATATATATATATATGTATATATATATATATATATACATATATATATATATGTAGAGAGAGAGAGCGAGAGAGAGAGAGAGGGAGAGAGAGAGCTCACAGGATGTGGAATACAGCATAGAAAATATAGTCAAAGGAATTGTAAGCTATATATGATGTCAGACAGGTAGTAGATGAGGGGGTGCTATCACTTTGTTAGAGGTGTAAAAGTCTAACTATTACATTGTTTTGTACACCTGAAACTAATATCTATCTATCTATCTATCTATCTATCTATCTATCTATCTATNTTGGACATCCTTTTGTAGCAGATTGTGAAACAATTTCCCTTAAAGAAAAAATTTAAATTCTGCCACTCTATGTGTGCTTTGTATTTTATTTTGATTAAAAAAAGAGAAAGAAACAGAAAAAAAAAACAGTTGTAACAATGCATAAAAGGTCAGTTTGCATTGTATCAGTACACTTTATAATATAAATACACACTAAGGTACATTTCAAGACATAGATTAAGCTGATAAATATGTATTTAGATACTTCTTAAATGGAGATCAGTACAAGATAGCTCATAATGCCATCCAGATATTTAGAGTTTAAAACATGGATTATCGATGAGATTGACCATAATACTTCCTCTGGGGGCCATTTCAGTGGAGAGTGTAAACACATATAGATAATGCAGAGGCAAAACAAAAATCAGCGTGTATACTAGCAGTTCATAAAAGCTTTCTGGTAGCAAAATATAGGGCACAGGGTACATATTTAGCAAATCATTTTTAAATAACTTGGCAAAAAATACCACTAAGCATATAAAACACTTTTTCAATAGAAAAACTTAACTTTGTGACGTCCTCTAAATACACAAGGAAATCTCAACTGTGGGTAACTGTTGGTTAATATATTTTGCTAGATAATTAAGCAGATTTTAATAGTACTGGATGATAGAATATATGCATGCCTTTTTGCACTACCATATTGAATTTGTCTTTTTTTATACCCACCTAAAATAGAAATAGAAAACAATGATATCACCTAAACTCATTTGGATACTCCCTTTCATTTTATTCTTAGAAAAATGATTCATTTGGTAGTCCTGTGAGAGTTATGTTCCTCTTCTTTTCTATTCCATTTTCTTTATTATTTTATGAATCTTTACTTTTTTCTCTTGTCTTTCTTCTCACAAAATAATTTATTGGACACCATATTCAGCTAGAGTTCCTTTATATCAAATGACCGTTCATCTGTGAAAAATATATGAATATTACTGACAATAGAGGAAAATTTTCAAGCTGTGAATCAAATTTCTGAAAATTCCTAAAGTGCATTTTGTGTTTCCATGACTTTGTGTGTAAATACTATAACAGTAAGAGATGCTCTGAAAAAGAACAGGATGTTTATTTATGCATTCTACCAGTCTCTCTCTTTTTCTTATACAAACACATACTATACCATACACTACAGTGGTTTCCTGATAAACATGATAATTTAATAAAAGCAGGTTTCAAAACTCCTTAAGTCATTTCTCCCATCTCTTATACAGGTAAAGAAATAAATATTAGTCCAAAGTGGTGCATTAGGTAAATGCTAGCCGACTGCATCCCAGGATCACAACAAAATTACACATAAAGTACAGAACAATCAACCTCAAGAACCATTTGAAGAGTAGGAGGAGTGGAGACACAAACGGGCTGACCCCAGACCCACAGGTAGTGGTGGAATGCCAGGAGGGACACCTTGGTGGCAGAGGAACCCCCGGAAGAGGGAGAGGTCCCAGACCCAGGGATCCTGTGCCGGGTAAAGGAGTCTCTATGGCATCTGGCAGTGAAAATCAGCAAGAACCCTGTCTGCCTTTCCTGTGGAAGGTGGCTGGAAACTCAGACATCCCCTTGTAGAGCCAGCACATGGACTTGCTCGCTTCTGGGCACCCACCTGGTC
>NW_017731742.1:40952-43075 GCF_001890085.2 Hipposideros armiger | reverse complement strand
CTGCTAAATATAAAAAGTGCCCTATAGCTCAAATCCTTTCATAAGTATGCAGTTTAGAAAACTCTACATACTTTGAGGAAGTAATTTCTAGAATATATGAGATGAGAGTAAATTAAATATTCTTTCATTTGTTATAAAGAGTTTGCCGTAACTTCACTAAATATTCTTCTACATGTGATCTCCTTTAAGTTGGAAGTTCTAATACATTAGCATTTTTAGTATATTATGCATGAGTAGCTGCTTTTATCATCTGTTCAAGTAACAATAATTGGATACACAAGAATTTATATTACTCATTTTGTACTTCCATGGTAATATTTTGTTAATATATTATGATTTGATCAATATCACCACTACCACTACCAGTAAATGAGATACAAGAATACACTGACACCCATCTGTTCACTGTGACAGCATACTTAATAATGGCACTGTATGGCAGTGATAGTGGTTTTATTAAAATATAGCTTACAAGACAGCTTCTTTAGGGTACACTGGATTTGATGAATGATTTTACAATTGGTTAGTACATATGTAACTGTTCTAGGGAACCTACACGATAAGGTATTTAGTGATCTCACATAGCCAGATAGATGATTACAGAGATTGCCTAGATAGATAGATAGATAGATAGATAGATAGATAGATAGATAGATAGATAGATAGATACTGCAAATCTTTCAAGTTTTAGCTGGCAATGACTTTTAGGCATGAGTGGGTGGGCAAGCTGTGTTACTTTAAGGTACTGGATTCAGAGAGAGCCAGTAAATCTATGTGTATCCTCATGGAAGGGCCTGTGACTGAATCCTTTGGAGGAGGCAAAGAAGTAGGAATCAGAGCTATGTAATTATGACTAGGACTCTCTGCCAACAAGAAATGAGATTGGAAGAAGTCTAATAACAAATATAAGGGGCAGCCAGGTGAATGCTGTTAGCATCTGAAAGTCTCAAAGAAGAGCTACCAGGGATACAGCTAACAGAAATGCCTGAGAGCTGCTGCTGACCATGGGGCTGGCATATTAGCATAAATGCAAAGCTAGACCAGGCTGGGTCGATGCTTGGGAACACAGTTCCTCAGTCAGCACTGAGTCACTCTTCAAGGAAGAGAGGGTCAGTCCCTAATGGCCACTTAATATCCTGGGGTCCTCCTTCATAGAGAGACGGCTGTTTTTTCCACTTTACCACTTTTCAAGGAAAGACAATAATTCTGTACCTCTAAATATTGGAGTAGAGCTGGAGGTGCAGAAATTGTGACTGATGGCTCAAGAAGTTAGAGTGTTACCACTACAGAATCTTAGCTTTCTGTTGGGAAGGCACAAATATCAGAATGAAGTTAAAAATAGCAAAGTAAAGGAAGAAGTCATACACAGCAAGGGGTGGTTATTATTTCCTTTTTTCAGGAAGTAGTTCAAAATAAGTTACTTTAAAATCTACTGAAGCTTAACTTAAAGATAACACATGTGTATGACTCCTTCCCCTTGAGTGAAATTACATTCCAATGATTAGCCCACATATTTGTTGATTTTTCCATTTGCAAAGATTGCTAATTCTTACATTGTGACTGTATAATGAGCTGAAACATTAGTAACTTTTAGTTCAAACAAGGGAGTCAATCTTAACAGGAAAATCCTTCTGTTTGAACATACACCCAACTGATATTTCAGGTATCTTATGTGGGACCCCTTATTCTTGTCAAGTTACACCACAGTGTTAAATGCTTGGAAACAATGTGTCCACACACAAATCAGTCAACCAGTCTTTTCTGAACTGAGATTTTTGGACCTCCTTGTGGAAATTCTGCCTCTGTCAACATGCATATTTTCAAAGTAATGTCAAATTAAATGGATAGGACTGCAATTTAAGTTCTTCTATCATCTTTTGAATATGAGGCACTATACTTACTTTCAAAGAACTTAAAAATACAAAGTGTAACAAAGGACAGGAAAGCATTTGAGAAACTCTTCTAAAATACATGCTGCCCTTTGACAACTTTCCTTTGAAATCTGCCACAGAAGCATTAGTGTCTAGAAATATGTCAACTTATTAGGGATAACAAAATGCTCTTGTGAATAGGCTGCAAAATTCCTGACTGTGTTATAATCACAAACCCTTTAAAACAAAAAC
>NW_017731742.1:35695-37046 GCF_001890085.2 Hipposideros armiger | reverse complement strand
ATATATATATATATATATATATATATATATATATATATATATATATATATATATATAATATAGTGTTTTTTCCTTACATACATATCTATGATAAAGTCTCATTTATAAATAAGACACAGTAAGTGATTAACAACCACAACTAATAATAAAATAGAAAAATTATAACAATATACTGTGATGAAGTTATGTGAATGTAGTCTCTCTCTCTCTCTCTCTCTCTCTCTCTCTCTCTCTCTCAGCATATCTTATTGTACTGTACTCACCCTCCTTGTGATAAAGTTAGATAATAAACACCTATGTGATGAGATAAAGGGAGGTGAATGGAATAGCCATGATGACGTAGCATTAGGCTATTATGACCATCTGAGGACACATCAGAAGGAGGATCATCGAGCCATGACAACGTTGATGGTTGTATGTCAGAAGACAATGTTGAATGTCAATAGTTGGTAGTTGGGGATCTTCTATAGTTAAAAGTGTTTTCTATATTTTTGTATACTAGTTGACCATGGGTAACTGAAACCATGGAAAGTGAAACGGTGGCTAAGGGGGAGCTACTGTCATTGCAGATTGCTTGGTGGTCCTTTGACTTTAAGGAAAGATAATTCTGCTAACAAAACACGTGGCTTTGTTATTGCTTAAAGATGCTCAAGGCCATTTGAATGTAATGGATCTCTAAATTTTAAAAATTTACCAGTATCTACAGCTTAGTTTTATTATTATGTCCTGAAGTATTTTAGGTCCTCAGTCTGTTTCAGTAGATTAGATTACAAAGAAGTATATATGAAAATCAAGAGTTGGCCAACCATTTAATGTTCGGCAAATAACAGGAAAGTGATAATGTCAAGATCCCCAGAGTAAAGAATTTCCATTTCCCAACAATGCCAATGTCTAAATCAATCTAATAATATAAGTCTTAAGTGGCATCTGTTTTTGGCAAGGGTTCACAAGAGAGAATCTTTTCACTCCTAACCTTGAACGTACTGTCATAAGAACTCACTACATCAAAACGTATATGGGCATTGGCAACAGCCCATGCAGCAATGCCACTTCTGAGCTCTTCAGGGCTGAGGAAGGCCTGCTGTCATTGGCCCAGGGTCCAGCTGGCAGGTGAGCCCAGCTGACACCAGTCTCTAGCTCAAGTATTACAGAAAATTATCAGAGTGGGAAGCTCCCGTCAGTGCTACCATACTTGATCTGAAAAAGACACGGAAAAATTCACATTCTAAAGCTGTCAGCTTGCAAACTTTCAGCAGAGAGAAAAGCCTTCCTTTAAGAATGTAAACAAGGACAGTGAAGGTCTTTCTTGCTATCTAAAGATATCAAGATGCGAGAAGCGCTCTGGCAGCTG
>NW_017731742.1:7926-34750 GCF_001890085.2 Hipposideros armiger | reverse complement strand
TTAATCAGTCAAAGGCTATTCCACTCTGGACACTAAATGCCTTCAGAGAGCCATGTGGCTTCCATTACGTACCATTCCCCCTTGATTTTCAACTCTTAGAAAAATATTTTAATATTTCCAGAGCTTTACTTATCTATAAATAAATGAAATGTCATTGCTTTTAAGTAAATGAAATAGCGCTGACGTTATTCTTCATACACTATCATTAACAAAATTCCAGAACAAGGGAATTCAATTCTCTGTGGGATTTGAAGGAATTAAAGTACTGTGTGAAGAAAAAAAAAAAAAAGTAAACTTTTATAGCCTTTCCTTGTTCTCTTGTGACAAAGATACTTTGCTTTAACTGTACTCAGGCTCCTGAGCCTTCTCTTAAGCCCATTTGTATACTTCCTCGTAAAATCTAGTTTTAACAAGAATCCTGCTAAGTCAATTTAGCAAGAACTCTCCACCTTCCATGTCTGATCAGGCTGGTCATCTTCCGCCATCCCTCAGGTGATGACTGACCTGCTTTCAGCAAAATGCTGTTATGTTGGTTTACCCATAATCCTCCTGGTAATTTTCCATCCACTCACCCCCTACCCTGCTCCTTGGCTAAAAATCCCCACTTGCCCATGCTGTAGTTGGAGTTGAGCCCGCTCTGCCTCCCCCACTGTAAAAATCCCATCACAGCGGTCCCTATGCCTGTGGCGATGACCCTGAGTCAAGTCAGCCTTACCTTCTTTAACAAGTGTCATTGATTCCTCCCACCCACCCACCTTCCCTTTAACAGCTACAATTTCTCATTTTATAAAAGGAGGACTGCAGAATGAAAACAAAAGTAGACTTTCATAACCAATCATGGACTCTAACATTTCCAGCTAGTGTATGCTTTGTATTCAACTTTCCAGCAATGTGCCCTCATTAGTCATAGCAGTATTTATTTAAACACTGTTAACAGCATCGCTCCAATGCCTTTATATTAGCCTTGTAGCCATTTAAATAATATGTTCTCAAGCCTCAATTACTAACTCCTAACAAGTTTTAAGGAAAGGGGTATGCATGTCTAGGCAGTGCTTTGGTTTTTTTTTTTTTCCTTTCATATCTTATAGGTATTCTGTTAGCTCGAAAGGGACTGCGTACAAAAAGAATTACTCCTGAAAACTTTTAATTTTAAGCCAGGAAAGATTCTACTTCATAGCACATATTTATGGTGAGTTGGTGTAGGATTGCAAAATATACTAAGATTCGTGATTTAAAGGATAATAAAAAAGTTTACTGTTAACTAAACACATACTTTCCTGTTGCAGAGCAACAAAGGGCTTAAAATTACTACGTCATTGCCTACCATGGAACTCCCATATTCTTTGGCTATTTAGGGAGCCTGCACCCAAACGGCTATAAAATGTAGATTTTTTTTTTCTTTTTTTACTGAAAGTTAATATTGAGGTGTCTTTGGTTTGTATTGTTTTTATTATAGTACGGTGCAGAAAATTACTTGTTTATTCTTTTCATTAACTGTTTTAAACTATATGAACTGTAAACCGTTCAGGAAATAAGAGTCCAGTTTTTGTTCTCCAAACTTATTAAGTTTCAGTCGAGGATTTCCTGTCTCAAAAAGTCTCTTAAGATGCACCAGACGGAGTTGGCTCATTTGTATTCAGGGTATCTTCTTTATAGCTTTCATTGCATTTGTCACTCTGTATTTTAATGTTCTTCCCATACTTTTTCTTCCCAACTACTCTGTAAATCCCTAAAGTCAGTAATTTTTTAACATAAAAGATGAAAGAACCTGCCAACAGAAACTATTACTAGATCATATGGCACGGGCAATCAAGAGTCATACAATGAGCACATCTCTGTCAGGAAAGAATTCCCTATGACTCGTGTCACTGCCATGTACAAGGTTTTCAATTAATATGAATTGGTTACTCACTATGTATTTTGACACCCTCCAGCACACCCCAGTAGGAAAAAAAACAAAATGGGGGCAAGCAAGAACATTTTGATAAATAATTATGAATGAAAACCAAACATTTATAACATCTATATATATTTAGACATTTGGGAAAATATAACTTTGGGGGGTGTTGTTTCTAGCAGCCCATCACAAGTAAGAAATGCTCACCTATACAATAGTGTATCTGTGTTAACAGTAGGCTGTTGAAACTTGCATTTTCAAAGTCACAATATCTTATTTCTTCAAAAGCAGGTGATATCATTCAAATATTTAAAGATTCCTATTGAGACAGTAATTTAGTTGTCTTATAGGGCTGAAGTAAGGTTAAACAAACAAACAAACAAACAAAACCAAGGTCTTAAAAAGGACTGCTTAGATTCTACCTCTGCCTCTGTCCTTTCTGGTAATGCAATCTTCAGAGAGTTGTTTAACCTTTTTAGGTTTCATTTTGCTCATCTGTAAAACACTTGTAATAAAATCCACCTCAAGAATTAGTTGAGATAATAAAGGGAAAAGGCACTTTGTATACTGCCTAGCAAATAATAAATGACCACTGAGAAAAAAACCCAGGAAATCCACTTACTGAGTTTCAGCTTTCAAAAATGAAATGCATGGTCCAGCACATTCTGAAACTGATTTAATGGGATATCACCAAATGACAACAACTAATAAGCCACAGTATGAACTATGTGACATGCAAAATTTCTAGGGAACTTTTGGCACTACCGGACACTATAGGAAATTATATTAATAATATACAAAGTACTTTATAGCATTATAGAAACTTATAGCGCAAACATTCTGCACAGTATTTCTCATTTTCTTGGTAACAATGGGAACATTTCCAAGGTTCTTCAGTCATTGAGGCATTTGGTTTCTGAGGCTCACTCCACGCACCTTCTTCCCCTCAAAAACGGGAGTGGTAGGGCAGGAAAGCAGATACTAGGTGCTCTGAAAAAAGATCCACTTTTTTCTAAAATCTACATAGTTTTTTTTTTCATTGTTGTAACACTTGAAGTCATTTAATTAAAACACGAGCATGAATGATTTATTCTCAATATCTCATCATATCCCTACAATAGTACATTGCATTTGGACATTTAAAATATCTTTGTTTGTTTTCATTTACATTTAATTCTCTCCAAAATGTATGAATAAATTCATTTGCTCCACAGTCAACTCTAACCACTTTTTCCTGCCTGCAAAATTTCTCATGCAGTGTTCTTTCTCCAAGCAATCAGGAGGCTCCTTTAGCGTTTTGCAGGTGGCTGGGCTGCACTGTTTGTTTGCTTGTGTTTCAAAAGTTGAACTGTGAGCGTTAATCAGAGCCTAAAGCGTTTTATTTTGTGTGTGGTTTTAAAAATGCAAATAAACTTGAAAGCTGACCAATTGCCTGGAAAGTACCAAAGAAGAACAGTTGCTCAACAAAAGTGCTAAGGAAAGAAACCCAACACATGTTCTCCATCACTGTGTCATTGTGGAAAGTTGGAGGAAGGACGGGAGTTATAGGACAAGAGCAAGTACAAGGGAAAGGAATGAGCCAAGGTCTGAAAAGCAATTCCTCCCAACTGAGTTTTGCAAATAGGTTAAAATAAAAGTATGTATCACTAAAACAGGTTGTTCATACATTTTTTATTTCCTTAGATTTATTAGTTTCTAAAATAATAAATTTTCTAAAATCTAAAATTTTCTTTTAAAAAGCGTTGTCTAGATTGTCTCAGAACATAGTAAAAACCTGTAAAATTAATTTTTAAATATGGTCAAACTGATTTTCCCTTACATATGTTATGGGCACATTATAACCCTCTCTGCTCATTATGCTCATTAATGGACACTTCAGATATCTGAGTGCATTTGCCTCACAAAAGAATACCGATAATATAGCATTACTAGAGCATTTAATCCAGAATGGTGTTTTCTCTTATTATATCTGTATGTAGTCAAATTTTTCTTTACAATTTAAAATATTTACTTACATACTGTCATTACAAGTTTAAATTATTTGTATTACCAAAATTAATCAATACATTTGAATAATTAGAACCTGTGGAAAAAACAATGTCTTTTGATCCTTATTACTTTTTGTTTTATATAGGGACAGCTTTCATTCTTTGACTTTCATAGGTCAGAAACATCAGACAATATAAATTAGATAAGTTTCAGTGGGTCTCTGCTAAGACATATCACAAAATACCTTCCCTATTGTTTAGAAATGCCTGATGAGCATTACAGAAGAGGACATGAGAAATGTTGGGAATGTCCATTTGTTTCTCAAAATGCTCTTTTAAGGCCTCATCCCAGTGTGGCAGATTGTTTTCACTTTGTGCTTCATTTAAGTTATTTCCACTGTAAACTTTTAAATTATGGCACTTATATCCATAACTGATAAGCAATATTAAGTGCTTGAAAAGTATAACTTTATCAGTTTTCAAAAATGATTGGAGCTATAAATTTATGCAGTCTATGCAGAATTAAAGGTTATCTCTAATTCTTGTTTTTTCAAGTTCATTTGCTTACAACAAGCTTTTATTTAAAAGTGGGCCTTTAATTATACCTTTCCATTGCTAATTAAAATATATTTATAAATATATGATACAAGATGTGAGGTAGATTTATTAGCTATGATAGAAGGAAGAAGAAACAAGAACATTGAAAAAAAAGGCAGGAATAAATGTATTTGTTAAATGAGAATCTGTTTCTATTTAAACATTTCTACAGGAATCACTCTTTGGGGTAAATACATAATCTTAGGGGAAAAGTCACGCTCACATGTATATGGATGCCATCCCTTGGCAGTAGAGAGATATAATACGTTTCTGACAGCTTAGAAAACCAGCAAGCCTAAGGCAAAACACAATTATTCTGACAATGGATATTAATATTGGATATCCTAAAACTAAATCTGTATGGTTCCCAAACTGTTTTGATAATCAGTTTCTTCTGCTGCATTTTTGTTTTCAACATTTAATAGGACTGAATTACTATCCTAAGTTTACATGTTTTTCAGAATTTTATTCTTGAAACACGGGAAGAAAGAGTAAACCAAAGATAAGTGATTGTTTTCTTATTAGTGGTTATCTCTCAGACCCTGAGGACACATCGTAAAGTGTTGCTCAGGGTTGATCATCATTTAAGTTAACATCCCATTAAACTATTTTCCAATTTCTATTGAGGCACATATCTAATGATTATTAATGTTCTCTCTGGTGATGTTTATGGATGCAGAACCAGGCAATAATTTGTCTCAATAACAGAGACTAAGGCAGCAGAATGATATTTGGTTATGTAAGTATTTAAAATGCTTAACTATGTACCTCTAAGTAATACTTCCTTGCTTTAGGAAGACTGCAGAGTACACTGCTGAGTTACTAAATAGTATATGGATTTCTATTTTTATGTGAATAATTAAATGTAAAAGAAAAGCAGAGTTGTGTGTGTTGACGAGAAAAGCTACAATTTTTTTTAAAAAAGCTTAGAAACATGAAATGTGCTGAATAATTGAAAATTGCTGAGTAATTGTAATGTTGAGGGGAAAAGTAATTTGTTAAACCATACTATTCAAAAATATTGAACATGTATTATCATATGATGCATATCAAGTCATTAACTTTCTTTGATTACTTAAGATTTTGCTATTGCCAAAAAGCAGCCTGCAAAAATCATTTATACTGTAAATCTGTAAGGGTCAATAAAGAACATTAAGATATTTTCAGACTCTACCAAGTATTATTAACTTTTTGAAAATGCAAATATTAGTTTTTACTCTTCTTTCATTTTTGCTCCTAAAATCAAGTATAAAAAAGTCCTCAGTTATATTTTGTAAATTACTGAATAAAAAATGTAGATTTTAATTCACTCTGATTAATTAGAAGTTTACTTTATAAGATATAGTCACATAAATAGTCAGCAGATTGTTGAATTGTATAATATCATTTAAATAATAAATTAGCTAAAGTTAAAATCACTCTCTAAATAGGTTTCCTCAACTGATTTACTGTCATAACATAAATGCCAAAATGTAATGAATGATTCAAATTTCATTGATATAATATGACATCTGACAGCTAATAATGGGTCCCTGAAACTGCTGCTAAAAGTAATATGCAGTACAAATTTAGCATGGCTAAATTCAATATTAGTCTATGACGATAACAGTACAATTGGGTGAATTAGGTAATTTTACCATGACAAAATATTATAATTAGTTTTATAATTACATTTATTTACATAGTGAATTTTGATAATATTAACTCATTTTCAAGTCATCATCAATTTTTTTTGTAGAACATAATATACAATTATATGGAATACTACAATCACTTAAAATTATCAGCAGTGGGTTCATATTATCTCATATAGTAGAAGAATATACCCAAATACACCAATGTGCCTTCCTCTGAAATATTTTTAACCAATATTTGAGAAATACTAACTGTGTACAAGGAAAAAAAAAAGAACTGTAGGAACAAAAATGTATTGAGCATCCCATAGAAGGTATTTGAGCTGGTTTTCTGTCATGGCGTAAGGACAGAACATCACAGACAGAAACCCAGAGTGCACAAAAACCAAAGAGGGACACTGAACTTTGGAAATCTGCTTATGAAATATGTTTTGTGTTATGTACAATATTTAGGAGACATGAGGTATAAGAGTGTGGCAGGAGGCAATTGACTTTTGTTCATGTCAAGGAGAGGTTGGGGAAAATAAAGCCTATATTGGATTTAGTGATCAGGTATTTATTACACACCTACCATGTGCCAGATACCATGCTAAGAATTGCAGAGTTTAAAAACAAAAGAATAATCTGGCTCTCTTTGAAGAATTTACAAGCTACTATGGTAAATATACACTTAAAATCTTTATTGAAGGTGTATACAGAGGGTACCAAAAAATGTGTATACAGTTTAAGAAAGGAAAAAACTGTATTAATTGTAATACTCAATATATACTAACAACAAAAGACGAATAGTAGTCTCTTTTGACTTCTGCATTTACAAGAGGTGCTCAAAGTGGTTACCATCAGTGTCCAGACACTTCTGATTTCAGCGAACTACTGCTTGGGCATAGGTAATATCTCTTAAAATATGTATACATTTTTTGGCACCCCTGCCATATATATATATATATATATATATATATATATATATATATATATATATATATATATATGTGTGTGTGTGTGTGTGTGTGTGTGTGTGTGTGTGTGTGTGTGTGTATGGGGGAAGGAGAGAGAGAGAGAAAGAGAAAGAGAGAGAGAGAGAGATGCAAAATCTTTATGTTGTGGGAAAATAAAATGTGTGATTAATTAGTTAATAGGCGAGGCTCAACTGGCTACACACTACATTGTAGATTCAATCAAACCACAAAATACTTTCATTCATGAGTTTACCCGATGATAGTAACCATAGATGCTGTGCCTTTTCTAGGTATCTTCCACAATTGACAGTCATGGTCCAAGGCTGCCCACACTAAGATGTCCTTCAGTACAGTACGGCTCTCTTACTGAAGACAGAATATTTCAAGAGGTGGTTTTAATAGATAGAGTCAAGATGGAAGAGTAGGTGAACATCATTCTTACATCCTCACAACCATATAAAAATTACAACTAAACTACAGAACAATCATCATTGAGAATCACCTGAAGTCTAGCTGAACAAAAGCCCTACAACTTAAGACACAGAAGAAGTCAACCTGAGACTGGTAGGAGGGGCAGAGACACTAAACAGGCTGGTTCCACACCTGCGTGTGACCATTAAAAATTGGGAGGGATATCTCAGCTGTGGAGGTTCCCCCCAGAGGAGTGAGGGGTACCAACTCCACACCAGGCTCCCCAGCCCAAGGTTTCAGTACCTCAGAGAGAAGTCCCCATAACATCTGGTTCTGAAAACCAGCAAAGATTGTGGCTGAGTGAGACAGAGGGTGACTGCACTCCCAGGAGCTCCTCTTAAAGGGCCCACACATGGACTTACTCACTGACAGACTGACTCGTTCTGAGCTCCAGCACTGGGGCAGCAGCTCGAAAGGGTATATGGGGAGGAACTGAATTGTCTGGCCCCAAGACAAGGGTTACAGGGGCAGATTTCTCCTGGACAGAGGAACTGGGGGAAGCCACTGTTTCTTTGTTGAGCCCTCTCCCTCCCAGGGTGCAGATGCAGGAAGACACCATATCGGATTCTCCATCATCCAGGAAACCCTGATCCTCTGAGACCCTGCCCCACCCAAACTTTGGGCACACCAAAGCTGCCTCCAGTGGCTTTTCCACATAAACAGCTTAACTTGGCTCATACTGTGGAATTTCCTAAAATCTCTCAAAGGTTCAAAAAACCCAAACAAGCAACATGTGGTTTTGGCATGTCTTGTACCTCTGGTAGAGCAGCTCTAAGCCTGGCATTAGCGGCAGTCAGCCTGTGTTTTCAGCTTGCCTCTCAAGGTACCTCCAAGCACAGTGTGGGTAGCGATTGCTACATGGCTCATGCCAGGTGATCCTGGGCAGGGCAAATGCTGTGGCTGATGTTGGCTTGTGGTAGGCCTGTCCCAGGATGCCCTGGCATTGACACACCCAGTTGCCAGCTTCACACCCAGCCAGAGCATCATCTGGCCACCTCCAGAGATGACACACCCAAAGGGCACACTGGGAGGGACCAGAGCCCTGCTAAAGTAAATCCTACACTATAGGGTCAGCCCCTGCATAGAGGCTCCTCCACTATAATCACAACTAATCCTCACAACCAATCAGCACAAGGATCAATCCCTCCCATTGATCTGCAAACAGCAACCAAGGCTCAACTACAATAGGAGGGCACACACAACCTACACAAAGGACACAATTGTTATACCTTGCTCAGGTGACCAGGAAGAGTGTGGCACTGAGTCCCATGGCACACCTATGACATAAGGCCACTCTACTAAGACCAAGAGACTTAACAGCCCTACCTAATACATAGAAACAAACACAGGGCAACAGCCAAAATGGGGAGACAAAGTAACTTTTCCAAAATAAAAGAAGAGAACAAAGCTCCAGAAAAATAACTAAAGAAAACAGAGACACAGATTTACAAACACTGGTTATAAGGATGCTCAGTGTCTCAGAGAGAACTTCAAAAAAGTGATAGGAAACATAAAAATGGAGATAGAAAACATAAAAAAGAACCAGTCAGAAATGAAGAATACAATAACTGAAATGAAAAAAAGTGCACTGGAGGGAATCATCAGTAGGTTAGATGAAGAAGAAGATTGAAACACTGATTTAGAAAATAAGGTAGCAGAAAATACCCAAACAAAACAGCAATGAGAAAAATAGAATGAGAATATTTAAGGGGCATTTAGGACAACATCAAGCATACCAACATTTGCATCATAAGGCTACCAGAAGTAGAAGAAAGCAAGCAAGGAATTGAAGACCTATTTGAAGAAATAATGATAGAAAACTTTTCTAACCTGACACAAGAAATTATATACATATATATATATATATATATATATATATATATATATATATATATATATATATATAAAATACAAACCCAGGAAGCACAGAGACCCTCAAACAAGATAAACCCAAAGAGGCCCACAAGAAGGCATATCATAATTAAAATGCCAAAGTTTAAAGTCAAAGAAAAATCTTCAAAGCTAAGAGAAAAGCAGTTAGTTACCTATAAAGGAGCTCCCATAGACTGTTAGCGAATTTCTCAACAGAAACTTTGGAGGCCAGAAGGGATTGGCACGTGATATTCAAAGTGATGAAAACAAAGGACCTACAACCAATATTACTCTAGCCAACAAAGCGGTCCTTTAGAATTGAAGAACGGATAAAGAGCTTTCCAGAAAAGAAAAAGCTAAAGAAGTTTATCACCACCAAACAAGTATTACAAGAAATCTTAGATAAACTTCTTTAAGATGAAAAAAAAAAAGGATCAAAATGTGAATAATAAAATGGCAATAACTACATATCTTCCAACAATTGCTTTAAATGTAAATGGATTAAATGCTCCAAACAAAAGACAGGGTGGCTAAATGGATAAGAAAAATACACCCATACATGTGCTGCCTATAAGAAACTCACATCAGTCCAAAAAGACATACAGAGACTGTAAGTAAACAAATGGGGAAAAATGTTTCATGAAAATGGAAATGAAAAAAACAGAAAAGCTGGAGCAGCAATACTTATATCAGACAAAACAGACATTAAAGCAAAGGTTATAACAAGAGACAATGAAGGATCCAGTAATCCCAATTCTGAGCATTTATCTGAAGAAACCTAAAATTCTACTCTGAGGGGACATGAGCATCCATATATTCATTCCAGTATTGTTTACCATCGCCAAGATGTGGAGGCAGCCTGGGTGTCCATTGATAGATGAATGGATAAAGAGGAGATGGTACACATACACAATGGAATATTGCTTGGCCATGGAAGGGAATAAATTCTCGCCATCTGCAGCGTCATGGATGGATCTGGAGGGCACTGTGCTGAGTGAAGTATGTCAGACAGTGAAAGACAGATGCAATGTGATTTTACTTATATATGGAATCTAAAGAACCAAATAAACACAACAGAAACAAACTCATAAATGCAGGAACCATTTTGATGGTTGCCAGACAGGAGGGAGACTGAGGATGGATGAAACAGGAGAAGGGCTTAAGTACAAATACGTTGTTACAAAGTAGGCACGGGGGTATAGGTTATAGCATAGGGAATATACTCACTAATAGTACTATATATGATGCTAGATGGGTCCTACAGAAATTGGGGTGATAGATGTGAAGGGGATCAGGACTGGGTGAAAAAGGTGAAGGCGCTAAGAAATACAAATTGGTAGTTATAAAATAGTCATGAGGATGTAAAGCAAAGCATAGGAAACAATCAATAAAATGGTGATAATTATATAAATGTTTAACTACTATGCTATAAAATAATATTGAATGTGAAATGTTATTTAAAAAATTCAAAAAAGGGAGAAAAAGTGAAGAGGGATAAGAGGTTCAAATCACTAGGTATAAAAGAAATAAGTCATGGGGGTATAATGTACAACACAGGGAATATAGTCAATAATAGTGTGATAGTGTGGTACAGTGTGTGATGGTTGCTGGGCTTATGGTGATCACATCTTTAGGTATATAAGTGCTGAATAACTATGGTGTATACCTGAAACTAACATATGTTGGCTATATTTTAATAAAAATCTTTAAAAATAGGTGATTTTAAGATAACAAAAGTAATGCCGAATTTGACAATTAACAGGAACAATAATGAGGAGTTTGAATGGTGTCCTTGTCCTAATACAGCCTTAATCATCACCAGTCATAACTAGTATTTGTTGAAGTCCTACAAGGGGCCAGGTGCTGAATACATCATTTGTTTTAATGTTTTTATAACCTTTCAAGAGAAAAAGAAAACCTGCAGCATGGAGAGATCAATTAAATTCCCTAAGATTTTACTGCTAGAAAGCAATAGAGATGAGATTTAAACACAAATTTCATAGACTGTAAAGGCTGTAATTTTCCATTTCTATCCTTTTTACTTTCCCACCTATTTTTTCTTGCCCTTTTGCTCTGATCTAATATAAATATTTCAAACAGTGATAATAGTTGCAGAAAGCTGAGGATTTATTCTGGATATCTTCATGCTTTACTTTTTAAACAAGACGAGTCATATATTTTATTGATATTTTTTTGCTGGTCAAGTATTTGTCCTTCCCACTTAAATTTGCAAAACCTGTTAAACCCATACCCCAAAACACATACAAACTTACACATTTTGGCACCCTTTCCTTACTTTGTTCACCACTTCTCTAGTAACCAGAAGATTGAAGATAGACTATGGACTCAAACAATATTTTTGAAATGGAAAGAATGAAGAGAAGGGAAAAGGAGGTTTGTTCTATAGAAAGGAGCTGAACTCCAGTTAAAATACAATTCTCTTTGCTCCCCATGTAAGCATGTGTATAAGAACAATAACATAATCATCCCAGTCTACTGCTATTCATCACTCTGTACCTCATTGCTTCAGAAACGAAGTTTTTGTGATTCACTATTCTAAATTAGGATGAGATATACATTAACCCTTATTATGCCCAGACTGTTGCCAGAGTGGTGTTCTGCCATACTATATTCCCATGTCACTATCAGTTTAAAGTTATTATTTATATTGATCATGTTACTTATATTGATCATTGATATTGATCATATCTTGATCTGTCCTAATACAATTTTCAAGACCTACTTATACAAAATCAAACCATTTTTCTACTCATCGCTATTTCATCTCTTTCTCCCTGTATTTTTTATTCCCTTTTTCTGAAATGCTCTGTCCTATCTTCACTGTGTGGCAAAATTCTCATCCTTCCAGATGCAAGTCAAAATTTATTTCCATTTAATGATCTAACCCCCAATCAGAATGAGTGTCAATTTTGTCTACATATACCTCTGAAAATTTGTAAAACTGTATATTGACTATATTAACATGTCTATCTACTACTAGACCGTGAATTCTTGCAAAACATCCCTAAACAGTGCCAGACATTGATGATAGGACATATAACTAAAGTCTGAGCAAAATCAAGGAACGTGTCAAAGTGAATGCTGTTGCTGAGCATTTACCCTTCGATTTAAAGAGGGTGAAATATGCCTTTCATCATGTGCCACAATTGTTTTATTATCTGATCTAGACAAGTATAAATACAATTAATTATGTTCATCTCTTTAGTGAACCAATTCATACAGAAAAATAATATTTAGTTTTTCCTGTAGAGTGGTGACCTGCCCTTTTCATTTCTACTTGTGAGGAATAAAGCTGAAATTATTTTACCACATCTGTCTGTAAGCATGTCTCCAGCATGCATCTAGCATGGATATAATGTTTGGAAAAGCTTTAGGTATGTGATAATGCTTTATAAAAATCTCATAGTCCTAGAGAAAAGATGAGAGTGGCAAATTAAAAACAAACAAACAAAAAAACCCATGAAGAGTATGAAGAGAAGTTTAATAAAACAAAAGAAGTCCCTTTTTAATCAAATATTTTATCTATACTCATTATCTTAATAATTTTATTAATTTTTTCATATCACATTTTTTCAGTGAGACTAAGTGAAAAGCATATATGAAAGCCAGTATGATACCTGAGCACAGTTATGGGTCAAATTCTATGGGATTCAACCTGTAGGTTTTTAAAATTAAATAGATATGTTCAAATATATTGACAAATGCTATTTCTTCCACTCCTCTCTCTAGTTACAACCTACTTAGAGAATGTACTCTTGTTACAGAAATATTTCTCACAAAAATATCTGTAACCTTGGTACAAACGAAGTGGTTGAGGAGATGATGACAACTAACAGACTAATTAAATATAGGCCTATATCATGCCATTTTTATGGATGATTTTAGGGAGGAGGTAGTTTCTTGTTCTTAAATTTGTAACTCTAAAACTTGAGTTTTAATATCTAATATCTTAATGTGTATATAGATACATTCTTAAAAGTTACCATTAAATATACACAATAATATAAAGCATTTTCTTTTTCCCATTTATTCTGAAAAACATCACCTTGATAAGTTAAAAAAAAATATGAAGTCAGCATCACCTGTGTCTGAATAGGATATTTTTCCCTTGGTAAACAACATTCATGAGTTAGTATATTTCTGTTATTTTATGTTATTATTGCCTGCTATGAAATGTCACCATAATATCTATAAAAAACAGTTTCAAAAAAGTAGGAGGAATGCCATTTTTTATGTATTTAAAATACGCATCAGTTATTTTCTCTTACTACTTCATTCTACATTTTAAGTACAAAATTTCAAGCATTTAAAATGGAAGGAATAGTGAATGCCAAGCATTTCAATTTACCTTTTACCATGATAAATGCATTTCCAAGGACAAGAGGTTCATTACAATCTGTCCTATTGTGGGACAATTTTTCTTGCTATAATTTTCCTTTTAACGTGGAATGCTTTTCTCCTACTCTCCATATACTGCTCCTATTGCATGCCATAGATTTGTTTCCCTCTACTTCCCCAAGATAATCTGTTTAAATTTTGAAGATACATAGAAAATATGCAGCTCTCCCCTAGCTTCCCAAATCTTGCTTTTCAGGTCAATTATCTTTGGTTGGCATAGGAAATGGGGTCCAAGTTTATCTCCCTTGAATACACTCCATCTCGCGATGCATTCTTCAAAGTTTGATGCCCAGAATTGAATGTAAAACTCTAAATATGATTTGATTAACCCAATATCAAGTCAAATCATTACATTTGTCAATATAGACCCAGAGCATTCCTTAATCTGGTCTAAGAAACTGTTATCATTTTCAGTAGCAATCAAAACCTGCTAAATTACAATGAATCATTATCAATTAAACAACTACACATCTGTTGATTCACTGCAAAGCTAGGTCAAATGCCTTTTCCAATTATACTTCCCTTTAGCTCTAACACATCTGGAGAACATCACACATAAAACTGTTAATTTTTTGTGTATATTATTCTACTCACTTCCATATTTTCTTTATCCTGATTCTGCCCCCTACCTTGCACATTTGACTTTGTACACCATCCAGGTATGATGCACGTTATTCCTGGATCTTTATCAAAATCAACAACAATGTAAGGCCAGACTAAATTAGGATCACGGGCAGCAGGACATTGCACAACAACATATAGAATGCCTTCAGGTTTACATACCTATTGTACAGAAATGATTATAGTATGATAAGGCTGCCAAAGGAAATGAGATAAATCAGGATGCCTAGGGAAATATTTGGCTTAGAATAGGTGTTTGGTAAAATATACGTGGTACGATTCTTTTCAGGCTAAGCATTAATTAAGACTCATTTCACTATATCAGACTCATTTACCTGGGCATCTTGAGGTCTGAAGACACCTCTAAGGATCAAATCCTATACAATATTTAAAAAATATTTTAATCATTTAAAATTCCATTGAATTATTTTCTTTTCAATGGAGTTTTAGAGATTAACAAGGTAATGGATTGTGTGTAAAAAGTGTGCATGTGTGTGTTTGTGTGTGTGTGTATGAGAGAGAGAGAGAGAGAGAGAGAGAGAGAGAGAATCAGAACTCTGATATCTTTTGGAGAAACAATGCTGTATAAATACATATACATAAAATAAAATAAAATAAAATAGCTTCAAGTCACTAACTAACATTTATTGTACCACCTACAGGGGCAGTATCAACATCTCCCCTAAAGGAGCTAGACTTGATTATACAATTTTTTTCAACGATAATGCCAGCGGCATTCAAACAGCAAGATGACTTTGATAATTCGAGTCATATAATTCAAACACATGGCTCATGAATGAGGGATTACAATATTACAACCCACTGTGTAAAAATCTGGTTATAGAGCTCTGTGTGTGTGTGGAAAATTAATTTCATATTAGATGTAGATCCACATGCATCTTCTAACAAATTATTTGGAATATTCAAGCATATGTTCTGCTTTTCTTCCTAAGCAATGTGGTAGGAAATTGTGCATCCTGCTGTTTAGTAAACATCAACACGTTGGATTCTCACTGACTGCACAGGAGTCCAGATACACAGAGAATACAAAGCAAGGGGCGAGGGGCTGCTGGAAACAGTTTCTGACTTTTCTACATGAGAGAACGTGGGCAGTTTCCACTCCAGTGTGTCTATTTTATTGAAAAGGCTGCACCGTGTATTTTTGTCGACCGGGGAAATGTTTCCATTTGCCATGACAATCAGGTGTTACCCTGTCTTTTCTATATAATCCCATGTTTACCCACATTCTAAAAAGTAATGTGTCCCCAATTTATTGATAGTTGTTGCTAACAACTTACAGGGACATTTACGAACTCTATGGGGCCATAGCCTCTTTCATATTTGTTTATACTGGAATTTAGAGATTATTACAGTTAGTGGAACAATTTGGGAGAGCTAGAATATATATATTCATCCTCCTTAAATACTGTAGACACATGTCATGTGTCAGGCATCATGCCAGGTCCTAAAGCCCTACCTTTCTTTTGAAAGGCAACCAATTCCAATAGAAGTCTATTTCTTAGAAAAGGTTGAGTCTGGGTTTTGAATTTAGATATTGCTGACCATAAAAACAATTCATCAAAGGATTAAAAATTGTCATTGTAAATTCCACTTTCCTGTTTTGTCATCATATAAATGATAATGAACTGATTAATGCCTAGTGTGAATTATCATAGTGTCCAGTAGTTGATAAAGTTATTCACGAAAATATTGTCAGGACTTACTTAAATCATTGACCAGAACTGATTAGACTTTTTTCTGTGAATTAAAGTGGATACTATCATAAAGAATCAGCGAGTAAGGAAATAAAAAAAAATACATCCCTCAATTATTGTGCATCTGTTTTTCTCAGTATAAAAATGAGGGCATGACAGCAGATCAGATATTCAGTTACTGCTGATTAAGAAAGAAAACATGGCATAACAAATAACATTGCCTTAGGAGGAATGAAGTTAAAACAAAATCACAAAACATAATTTTATATTGTTAATTCAAATCTGGTTCTTTATCTCAAAAGTCAAAATGCATTTCTATTTCTCTGCTCTTCAGCAGGTCGACAAAGAGACTAATGAACTTAATTTTTAAAATGATGAATTAGGAGAAATTTCAGTTTTTCTAGTGTTTAATATTTTTGTTTTGTTTTATGGATATGAACATCAATGATGACTTTATGTGTGTGTAGCTAATTCAGTGGTCAAATTGAAATGAATAATAAAAATGGGCATTACTAGCTATGTTAGAGATATTATTTTTGAAGTTAGTAGAAAAATAAGACTTCTAAAAATCAAAATGTTTTAAATGTCACAGGCAAAACATGACTTAGAAATAACAGAAAAATTTGATAGTTTAACGTATTCTGTTTTTCTTTCTACTATAATATTTTCCAATTTCTCAGAGTTTCCTATATTTGGAACACTGTCCTACAATCCAGACTGCAAATATCACAAGATATCTCATCCTTCTTAGGTATTATAATAGTTTTATAATCTAAACATTAAAATAACACCTAACTCACAGATTTGGGAAGAGTAAATAAGACAATTATTTGAAAGCTCCTAAAAATGTTTGATATGTAATTGATCTTAGCTAAATTGAAAAATTGAAATCAAATTCATTAGTTGAAATACAGGAAAATCAGATGTATTTCCTTTTGACTGTAAAAAAATTGATTTCTAGTTAAAACAACACGATATTCTATAAATAAATAATTATTTAAAATAATAGGAAGAAAGATTTCAAGAAATGTAGATCTGAGTACCATTGGATTACTTTTTCTCCTGGCAGCATTTCCTTTGCACCTAAACCTCTTCAAGCTTCCCAAAGTGGTTTTAAATTCAAGGACAATCCTGAATTAGAAGTGGTCAAAAAACTAGAAAATATGAGCTTACAAGCCATGGAATCATCAGCTTTGGTTAACAGACTTCTAGGTGTTTCCTCTGGGAAAATGTTCCTGCATTCAAAGCTTTCTCTATTTCTGGGAGCATTCAGATCAGTTTTACTCCAGTTTCTCCCTCTAGGCATCACACGATTAGTTTTATGTTTAAATCTACACCTGAGTCACAAAACAACATCATCACTGGACTGCACCTTTCTAGGACACATTGTTGATGCTCATAAAGGAAAAAAAGATTATTCTTCAACTCCTTAGAACCTACTTTTTTTTTTTTTCCCCCTTAGTGGGTGGCTCCTGTGAACTCAAAAACTTCATCTGGAACTGTATGTGCCCAACCTCAGAAAGAATAAGGAAGACTTCCATGTTGCAATGACTCCCACAAGCCCTTTTTACCTTAATGGGTGTCTAAATTAACTTCTAGCTTTGCTAATCACAAGCAAAAATTAGAGAAGACAAACTTTCAATCTAATGCCCCCTTTTCGTTGATTAGCATTGCCAGTCCTCAATCCAAGAGATTTTTAAATATCTTCAGAAATAGCTTCACAGGTAATGAAAGATACAAAAATAAGGGCTGTGTTCTAAAGGACAAAGTAAAAGATGCACAGAGAGAAAAGAGGGATGACTAAGGGAAATCTCAAATTCACAAAGAGGCCAAACACAAGAGCAGAGGTCGCAATTAAAGAGAGGGGGAGGGGGAGGGGAGGGGGGAAGTGGGAGGTAGAGACTGGGAGAGAAGGGGAGAGAGAAAGGAAGAAAGGGAGAAAAGAAAGAAAATATTTTCGTATTTGGGCCTTGAAAGCCTACTTTCATCTTTATCGAGTGTGATATTGGGGACCATGGTGGAGAGGCAAAATAAACAACTAGGTTATGGCATCTGTGGTCCTAAAAGTTGAATGAGGAATAGTTGGCAAATTATACTTTTTACGACTTAAAACAAACTAAGGTATAAGAAGCTAAATCTATTTATAAACAAAAATATTTACAAAGAAAGAATAAAAACAGACGGAGAAAATGAAACAGCGATCAGAAGGTGAGGAACACAATATAAAACAAGCAAGAACATCGGAAGGGTAGCTTTAGTTTTTTTTCTATCTTCTCCAATGGATACCCACTTCCACATAGGAGAGGGCATCGTGTGCACAGAAGACAATTAAAGAAAGGAAAACATGTAATAGTGTGGATAACCTAAGACTATGACACACTGTCATTCATGTAGCAAGGAGGAGGCATCACTATGGAAACAGAAATGCTGTTTGTGAAAAGCTATGCCTCTCCCATGGAGAAGACAGTCACTTTGGAAAACACTTAGCAGATTTGCTGTGAGCTAAATTAAAAAGAGGAGAAAGCACTGACTTATTCTCAAGTCAAGTGAAAAAAAAATGTAATGCACAATAATTATGTTTCTCCTATTTTGAATTTTCTCATGTTGAATAGTAGGAATTTCCACTATTAAAACCACTAGTAGAGGCATTCTCTAGGGTAGTAGAAAAACAAACAAGTACAAATCTTAAGCTAATTTTACAGCTGGCTGCATAATTGCTTTGGCAACAGTTATAGACCAGCCTTTATTCTAAAATGCATTCTTCTATTGAAAATAGATGGTTAAAAAACAAAATGCCTAGAAAGGAGGAAACCCAGCAGAACGAACATGCTTGGTCCCAGTGGTGGGCTACCAGTTATCATTCTGGTTTTTTTGTTTGTTTGCTACCAGTTATCATTCTGGTTTTTTTGTTTGTTTGGTTTTTGTTTTGTTTTTCTTTGTGAAAGATACACATTCACATGCCTTCAGATAACTTGGTAGCTTTGGTGGGGTTGGGGAAGCTAATGCACTTACAAATATCAAATGGTAATTTAGGGTGTTAGAAGTTCATTTTTCTACTTGGTCATTTTAAAAATATCCTCAATTAAAAGGTATCTTTGACAAAAGATGGCTTCTACACTTTTTGCCCAGACCTAGAGATAAGAAGGGAAACATGACAGGAATTCTCAAAAATGCATTTGTGAGACAACACATCAAGCATCTAATTGAATAAAAAATTATTCAAATTAGATTTACAATAGGTTTCATGATTACTAATGCTTTAAAATTAAAAAGCAGGATAGGAAATAAAGTAAGACATCCTTTAGTAGTTACACATTTAGATGACTTAAGTGGCTTGGCTTGAAGACAAAAAAAAAAAGTAATTTAGTACAAATAAATGCAAACAAATCCTGGAGCCAAAGGACAAATCCAACAAATGCTCCAGGATATAGAATGAGATGTTATTATTGAAGAAAAAATAGCTGCAAAGCACTCAACTCAATGCATAGCGGCAGTAAATATAACAAACAAGAGATGGTGTATTGTGCTATTGAAGTACTAAAAAATAAATCAAAGTAAGTTCAATAATGATGAAACACTGGGTGCATTCATAGTTCTTGCTATATGACTAGTGCTTTGTTAGGAAACTATGGTGGGGACATTCCTGTTAATGCCCATGAAACACCAAACATAGCTGCCTAAAAAGCCCCTGGGTACAATCATTCTATGAAGTTCAAACATTGAGCATCATCACTTGTGACAGCAACAATGCCTAAAAAGATGAAAACTGATGAGGGCCGAGATGTGTGCCTTTCATACGGATGGTCCACTCTCAGTAATTGAAAGTCAGTAACCATGAGGAGAAAGACATGAAAACTTCATTGCACCACAAAAAATAGAAGGAGAGCAAATAATTACATAGCTAGGCATGAAAGTGACATGAACAAATTTAAAACAAACAAAAATCTAATTTAGGTATCTTTTCCAGGTTTTATTGTACTTAATGTTGCATAGTCCTGATATGAATAATCTTATCTCAAACTATGTCAAGGTCTCTCTCCCTTTTCTATACAAGAAAAAAAGTTCCCCACCTGAAACATGAGAATAATTAATTGACTGGGTAGTTATAATTGACATAATATGCATAAGGCAGGTAATGGGCAGTAGAGTCATGGAATATACTTGGGTGCTTCCCTCAACATATCACAATAATTCAACAAATAAATTCTATAAATTGTTTACTGCCTATAAATTCCTGATAATATAGAGTGATGCTGTGGCAACGATTGTAGGTTCTCGAAACACAATTCAAGTCTTAGCACTAACCCGGATTGTGTGACGTGGGACAAATTGCTAAACCTTCCCACACTTCAGTAGTCTCCTCTGTAAAAATGAGAGATGAGAGGTAGTAATATTTTTGAGTTGTAAAAAAAATAATTTATGTAAAGTACTTCAAACATACCTGACAAGAATACCTGTCAACTAGTCGTAGTTAGGTCAACTACGTAAATAATGTTTATCCATTTAATGCAGCTAACTAAACTATTAGAATACTGTGATTTGCAATATTGATTTGTGACTATGGAAGTGTTTTATATTAATAAGAAATATATAACAACACATAGTCCCAAAGTATGTTACTTAAAGATATTTTACAATGAAAATAACAATAGGCATCTAAAAATGGGTACTTATATAGAACTAATGTAATACATGTGCTCTAAGTGTACATATTATAAACCTTATAAGTTTTTTTATAATAAATAATATAAATTTAAATTTTAAGAATTCTAGTCCTAAAACTTAAGGATTGTTTCAAATACCCTTTATAAATACTTAAGTTGTGTATATCACTGAATTCATAACTACCGAAATGGAGCAAAAAAACCCCAAAAAACGCACATGTGAAATATGGGAAAGGAAATATCGCCAATATTAGAGGTGGCTATATAGCAGGATAGCTTTGTAGGTTTATCTAAGATAACCTTAAGAAATCCTTTAAAAATACATGGCCCGTTCTTAATTCAGTTTATGAATAATCCATTAAATCTATAGGTAGCACACCCTCTATTAAAAACAAATTTACATTTCTCTAAAACACAACTTACTGCTATATTGCCTACTTGGAGTAGAAAGCCCAGTCACAAAATTCAAAACCAAGTAGTTTTCTGTCTCCATGGAACATTGTTGTCTCAGGAATTCTCTTGGTGGCAATATAATGATTTCTGAAACTAACATTTATCTTATGTGCCATGGAGAAAATCTGGTGAACATGTTTAAAAATGTAAAAATACTCTTCTCTTCTAAATGGAAAGTTGCAGCTGTCATAGTCGCCTTATCTCCCCTTAGTGTATTTCTACTCGACAAATAATAATGTGTATCATGCCAGAATCCCGCCTTTTCCTCTCAGACACCGAGTGAACTCTGTAGCAAAACTTGATAGTGCAGTTCTGCTCACGCATGCTCCTACCAAAGTGTCTCAGTGCTTCCTCTCTGCCCCCTTCACCATGGCCTGGCTCTGTTCTCATTAATTACTAAAGCAGCGGTTCTCAACCTTCCTAATGCCGCGACCCCTTAATACAGTTCCTCATGTTGTGGTGACCCCCAACCTTAAAATTATTTTCGTTGCTACTCTAAAACTGTAATTTTGCTACTGCTATGAATCGTGATGTAAATATCTTTTTGTTTTCCGAAGGTCTTAGGCGACCTCTGTGAAAGGGTCGTACGACCCCCAAAGGGGTCACGACCCACAGGTTGAGAACCGCTGTACTAAAGAGAGGTGGCCCACGTTCTCCTTTTTGTACTTACATTTTAATTTCACGTAACATAGAACATAATCACCCTCAAAAAGCGTCACATGTTGAGGTGTGGCTCCCCTCAATCAGGGTAGCACTTGATACATAGTTGTTCAGTCAGTATGCCCTCAAAATGGATCTGGAAAGCAGATACTCAACGGCTATTTGTTCAGTGGTTTAAATAGCAAGTGTTGGTGATTGCTGTTACCGTGATTCTAAGTAATGGGAAAGATGTTCAATTATATGAGGCCATCATTTCAAAATACGTAAATCCCCGAAAAAGAAACTGTCCTCAACAAAATACCTGAGTGCATAAATTCTATCTGTCCATACAATTTTAATTCAAAGATACATAATGCTGACCTCATGAAGCTCTCAAAGTTCCTTCTTTCTTTTTATGTCACAGTTCATAAATCCACAACTTCACACTATCTAGAGATTGACTTTCAAACTCCTTATCATGACATTCAGTGTCCTTCATTATCTAGAGAAGATTAAACTCTTTTTCTTATTTTTTTTCAAAGCAAGCTGCACACATTCAGTCAAGCCTGGGCTCCTCACTCTGCCCTGTGCTCTAAATGTAACTTTGGTCCATCTGTCCACTCTGTTTAGAAAGCTCTACATCACCCCTAAGACCCTGACCTGCTTCGGGAGTGCTCAGCTATTCTAATGGGTGGAAACAACCCTTCACTCCTTTGGAAAAGTTGAACACACTGTCACAGTGTCAGCTACTCAGAGACTTACACTGTATTGTATCCATCTTTTCCTTATGCTTGTGATGCCATAGATATATTGCCAGGTGTATAATCAGCACTAATGTGTGTGTGTATTTGTTTGTTTAAAAGAATGTGTCCCAGTTTCAAGCATCCAATGAATCTTAAATGCCTCCATCTTCTTTCCTTTAATGAAACAGGCACATTTTACTTACTGACTGTGGAACATTCAAACTCAACCTTTCCCAAGATGTGTTCCACAGAACATGAGTCACAGTAGATGGCTCCTGAAGTAATGAGTGTGTCTTATGAGAGAGTAATGAAACATAGTAGCTTATTAAAGGGGTATACCAGTCCTCCAGAAAATAGCCTGGAGGTTTAAATAGGCGCTTTTGCCATACGAGGCTCTTTTTGTTTGCTTGTTTTGGTGTTGCTTTTCCCAGAATACCACCTCGTGGGCCACAGCTCAGGAGATGCTGTCCAGTCTCTGCAAATGACCAACTCCTCCTGTAACATTCCTCACGCTTACCCCTTTAGCCCCGCCCCTTCCAACCTGCTGCCCTCTCCACCTTAAGGGCCTTTGCTCCTAATTGCTTGCCTCTGAATTCCTAATCATCACTGAAGATGGATCATAAATATCACCATCTGACTGGGTCTGTCACTCAACCTCTATCAGAATCTAGTTGCTTCTTTGTGTTCTCACAGTACCTACAAGAGAGTAGATATCAGACCATTGCTATTTATTTTATGTTTGTCTCTGATTCTTAATTTATCTCAGTGTAATATCCTGCAAGTACTAGGTGATCTGAAATGTTTGTAATGTTGAAAGAATCCTGTGAGTTAGGGTGATTTTCTCTGGATGTGTTTTGGGAGAGTGGGTTGGTGGTGGTTATACTCATTTTTGGAGAGGCAACAAAAGGAAAAGCAGTCTAAGAAAAGGATCCCAAAGTAAAACTGGTTTTCCCTCACCATAATATTTTTATTTGATAACATCATATTGATAGCTGACCAGATCATCTCTAAAATAAATGCTTTTGTAGAATGATCAAGTTTATAATATTTTTAGGTCATCAAATAAAAGAGATATCTTTAAAAAAAGAGGAGAAGAAAATAAAGGGGATATGAAACATCACTGTAATTGATAAAATGTTTTCTCTATTTTCCCTTTTCCAAAAACATTACTTCCTGAAAGGAGAAAATTCCTTTAAGTTTTGTGAAATTAAAAAAAATTATATATATATATATATATATATATATATATATATATATATATATATATATATATATGACAGGTTACATGCTGTATCTTTCAGAAACATTTTTTGCACTTTCTTGCTGCCTGTCTCATTAAGTCTTTAGTGTCAGAATATTATTTCTGGTTTACAAATTCATATCAGCAGTAAAACAGATTAAGATTTATCTCTCCTATCACTTCTCAGACTCATGGCTAGGACTGAGTGTAAAAATTTCTGTCTCCTAATAGCATGCTCCCTGTACCACAATGCACCCTATATTTTCCCATCTCCACCCCTCTCTTGGCCACCTCATTTGTCGAGACTGCACTGCTCCCCAAATACTCTTGCCTGACTAGTGCTCCTAACTCCTGGTAGCTCTTCTACTATTTCCGAACGCGCTACTCGAATTCTACTTCTTCCATGAAGTATTCTTTGATGCATCAGCCTGAATGTATCTCACCTTCCACCCTTTCAGCTTATGTGCCCCATCACAGCATACGTAGAGTTCAAACTAGGTTTTAGTATTGATGTGTGTGTGGGATTTGTCTCAAGTTCTAGAAAACTTGGCTGTAGAAGTTAAGATCTGGCTAAAATGTTTATCTCCAAAGGAAAAGATCTATGTATTGTATGTAAACAATATATTAATATCAACATGTCAAAGTGAATATTAAAAGACTCTTTCCCTTTAACTAGCTTATCCCAAATCGAACGCATTTACTCACATTCGAATCATGGTGTTCTGGAACAATAATTTATAGTATACAATATCTTCAATAATTTCCTTTCATGAATCCACAGAGTTTTTTGTTAGTATCTTTTAAAAATATGAAGTTCCTGGGCTCAACAGAAACTGGTGAGAAAGGGAGAGAGCGTTCAAGTAAAAACAGGGATGATGTGTTTATATTGCCAACCCAGCTAATATTCCAATTCACTAGTTAATATTACTCAACTCTAAGACATTTTTTTCATTTTATCAAGGCTGTTTGGTCCACCAGTTGGTAAACATACTTAATTTCTGTTCTATAGTCAGTTTGGAGACTATAGGAATAAATGAAATCAATTGGAGGAATTGTAATAACAGAATTGGTTACAGCCTGTAAGAGTAAATGGAGATTTCAACTGGGCTATATGAACACCTTGGACTCAGAAATAGCTTACACTTCTTCCTCATAAAAATGTCTCCTTTATCCATAAACTAACTTATATTTAAGGACCTCCTGCTGGATTTTTCCCATTTCTCCCATCTGTCCCATGTCCTACCCCTATAGTATCCTCTGGGTCTCATAACGCACATCCAGGAAGTCCTCTAGCAGGAAAATCTTTACCCACGGATCGTTCTCATACCGCCTTTACATGTTCAGCATAGACTCTGGTGCAGTTATCAAACCTGGTCTTCTTACAGTTCCTGTCCTGTTGATGCATTTGCCTTTGTCAGACCATTAAAATGTAAACGGGACTTCTGTATTTAGCTCTGCATTTTGAAAGGGCAAAGATGTCACTGAGCCCCATCTCTGATCTCTGTTTTCCAGAGCATATTTAAGAAATTTCCAAAAAGGTTCATCTCTCTCCAAGGACTCACAAAGGTGGAAGAGAAAATGGGGTGAGAGGGATACACATTTTCTACCTGTCCTCCAACCTCCTGAACAAAACATAAGCCAAATTAAAGTCACAAGGTGGTCTGTGCACATGCGTTCAGGACCACATAGGTGTCCCCAAGTTCCGCAGCTGCAGCTTCCACTTTGAGCCCGCTGGGACTTGATTGTAAGTGGCTGTGAAAAGCCACTGAGGAGTTTGTGTTAGCCAGAGGCCACGGACGCTGCCATCCCCAGCTGAGTGGTTCTCTGTTCAAACTGGGCATAAGCCCAATTTGAACAGAGAATCAGTTTTCTCCCTCCATTTCAAAGGGCACATTTCTGTACACTTCCTCATGTGCAGGGGTAAACTGGGAACAATAATATTCATTTATAAAATAAATTATAGTGTTAATCATTATCACTGAGTGTTAGCCAATACCTAAATAGCACTGTGACATATCTGCAGAGCCATGCATCGAAGTCCCTTCTTAAGGAAATATACATTTATCTGAAATTATTTAACATTCAGGAACTACATTCTTTAAGTCCAAAAGTGACACTGAGCCATCTGGATACTCTCCAATCCATGCATTCTCAGACACATATATCCCTGTGATAGAATTGCTATCCTTATTCAATATCATCTTGAGGTCATTGACTATTCCCTCCTTCCATTATGTGTCTTATTTCCTTGTGCTCTCTCTTTTTTCTTTCTCTCTAACTCACCAACAAGTACAGTCACACACACACACTCACACACACCCCTTAATCTTGGACAATTCCTTAAATTATTCCAGGCATTCTTCTAGGCAACGCTTTTTTCCATGGATTTGTAGTTTTGGCACTGCAACGCCAAGTTCACATCCTGGACCATGCCCTTCTATGAGAGAATGTCTGGGCAGTCTCCCAGCAAAGCCGAGCAGCTTCAGTGTCATCAGTGGGATGATGGTGTCTCAGTTCCCCTTCCTTTTGTTTCTCTTTCGTTTACTATCGATGCCACTGAGCATAATGAACCAAGGGGCTTGCTCATGCATTAAGAGCAAAGAAGTCACACTGCCATGGGAAACAAATTGCTACATTCTATTTTTTACAGCAGATACTTTTTAACAAACATAAAGTAGGAAAGGACGTTTGAGAATATTTATATAATAGGGAGATGGTAATAAAGACGTTTAACACTTTCAAATCAGGAATGTACTGATTTGTCAGTGTAGAGTGCCGTCAAATAACATGCAATCGTAGAAAAACAAAATCATTAGAAGTGCTACTAATACTAGCGACTGCTGTATTTTGGATATGTTAATTATGTTAATACTAATGTACTAATTACTAATAAACTGTATTAGAAGTTAGCATTA
>NW_017731742.1:0-4081 GCF_001890085.2 Hipposideros armiger | reverse complement strand
CCTAGATACCCACTCAAGATAAAATTGAGATAAGTCAGCCAGAAAATGCACTTGAAAGCAGCTTCACTTCTTGGCCAAAAATATGGAAATAATTATACGCCACTAGAAGTATTAGACGGTAGAAGGCCACAGGATCAATTTGCAAAAATATAAACCTCTTCCTTAAATAAGGCTTCTAAAAATGTTTCTGTTATAGATGTGGGCTAAACTCACATACTTATGTATTTTAAATGCCTGAAATGTATTATTTCAGAATTCATTATCAAACCTACATGCATTGTGTGGCTTTTTGTTTGTTTGTTTGTTGTTTTCTGCCTTTTTAATCCTTAAGTGGCACTGAAATTATTTGGGAGAGTAGGACTCCTGGGCATCAGGGTCCTGCCACCTTCTGCAGGTAGACTCTTAATAGGAAGTTTGAATGTAGTGGCAGTCCCCTCACTTTTATATCAATATTAAGATGGAAACATTTATGATAGCATATTTAAAATTTTAAATATATTGAGAAAATATTAAGTAATCAATGAATTTTCCCTCTATTTTCATATAACCCTATAAATCTAATTAGCTAGTTTTTAATATTAGTGGCCAATATCAAATTATTTACATTTCATATAATACTTGAATACCTATATAGTACTTGAATTCCATATAATGTACTTCGAACAATATAAAATTTTAGCAATTTTTATATGCTAAAATTCAGAAAATGTCATTGTATGCAAAATTCAAACTTTTGTACATTAATGATGAAGCTGAAGTTGCCTGTCATCCAAAACTTAGCTCTATTTTTGTCATCCTTCACGGTATAATAGTGTTTAAGCAATTATTTCAACATATCACTGTGTTTGGCCTTTATTACATTGTACAGTAGAAATTAGAAAATTTAACTTCATTTTGATATAATTTTTAAAAAATTCTTAGCAGAAATGAAAAACAAAGTCATCATACTTGTGATAAGGCATATATATCTCCTTAAAAAAATAGACACATCAGAATGGGTACAAATGCCAAAAGAAGCAAGATTATTCAATATCAATAAGCCTATGGGCCTCTGATTTTTTAATGGGTTTTATTGGAAAAATATGCAAAACATATATCATTAAAGGTTATGTCTAAAAATCAAGGTAGAATCAGAAATTTAAAAAAAATATTTTATGTCTTTAAAAACATGTATGTGGGTAATTCACCCACATGCAAACCTTTGACAGCACATGTTCATTTCAATTTGTTTTATTTTCTGACATGCATCTTGTTTAAAAATTGAGGTCTTACTTAAATTTCAAGAGTCTTAAATTTTAACCTCAGAAAATTAATATTTNCTTTAAGTAAATTAGTCATTGGCTTAAAAGTAAAATATACCCATATAGCCAAAACTAAAAAACCTAATTGTAAAATCTAAATATTATTTTTCTATATACCAAAAATATCTAAAAATTCAACTGTGGCAGATCTAGAAGTCATAATACTGCTTTTAAATAAACATAAGATTACATGCATAAAGTGGCTAATAATGATAATTTATATTATATAGGTGGTACTCTGCAACTTTGGCCCATATTTTGTGGTATTGAAGTCACTCTGACATATCAAATCACTATGACATGGTTTTACTGAACTCAGCTTGCAAACAACTCGGGCTATAAAACTGATTCATTTTACTCATTTACATCTCAGTGAGGGAAGTGGGAAAGTAGCTACTCAAAAGTGTCATTCTCATCAACTCTATGTTTCCCTAACTTAGTTCTTTTGCACACATAGGAAACGGGTGCTTGAATCACAGGGAGGTGATTTTTGAAAGGTAAAGTAGGCCTTGGAATAGTGTGGATTTTTGGTAGCAGCCACAGCAAAGGAAATACAAGGCAGCGGGTGCTCAGAAAGAAAGGATAGAGACTGGAAAAGATAAACTGGAACTGCCTTGCAATCTTGCTCCGTCCTTTTAGTAAACAGTTTTATGCATTTCCCGAACAAGAAATGTACTGCATGGTGTTTAAGAGCTTTCCCAACATTTTGAACCTCTTCAAATCAGCCAGTGCTCTTCCTCATGGAAGCTGTGATTTTCCTACAATAATTTTCTATAATTGTGCCAGGGAGCTAAAAATAAAAATGACATAAGAAGTTTCGCCACAGTGAGAATCACAAGCTCAGTTGTAGAACTGAGTCATCATCTTCGTGTTTCGGAGAGATATATTCAGCTCTGGAAATTCACTGTGCTGACTGCCTTCCCCCTGCCTGTGCCAGCTGAGATAGAAAGCCAAGGGTATGGTTATCAATAACTGCTAGGAACTCTGGCCATAATTGAGTAGATAGCTGTAAAGGACTACAGTACTGAGACAGTAAATGTGGTAAGAACCATAACAGGTTGAGGTTTATTGAGAAAGTCCTGATTGCTGTGCAGGCTGAGTACCTCTGATCTGGGGCCAAGGCTGCACAGAAGAGTGACAGAATTTATCAAATCTTATTTAAACTAAACGTATGTCTAGCTCTCTCCATTTTATTTCTCTTCATCATGCAGCAGAACATAATTTCTTGGTTTATCGCGAAACTTCTGTCTGTTCCATCCTTTAAGTCATTCGTCACACTTCTCAAGGTCACAAGGGAGCCTCAGAAAAGAACTATTTGTGTTGATTGATGGATTCTGAGATGCTTATGCCCACGGTGCTGCTAAATGAGCTTTTTGTATTTTCAATGAAATGACTAAGGAGTTGTGGGGAGAGGGACTTTTGTATCCTGTGAGCAAGATCCATAAAGCATGCTGTTTCCTGGAGATCCTGGTCTCCTGTTTCCCTAACCTCTTTGTCACTTACTCCCTGGTGAAAACGAGAGCTTTGCCCTCCAATCGCCACTACAAGGAGAGTAGACACTCTGGTTCTGGAATTACAATAAAGAATTCAGCAACGTAGTAGTCAACATACCGAAACTCGCTTTTCTTTTTTCTACCACTATACTGCGGCATTCTGAGAAAGAGGCGCATGACATACAGCAAAGTTCACTCCTGCTGAGATGCTTTTCACCATAACTATGTACATCGGTTGTTGTCGAAAGAACAGAACAATTGCTCCAATTCAATGAAGCTGTACTAGTGAGTGTGGTATAACGTTTGGATATATCAGTGTATTGATTTTAATCAAATATGTCCCCCTGGGAAACTGCTTCTTGCTTTTTTTTAACAATTCAGTAAATAGAAAGATATGCAAGCGAACACATTATATCTATAGCAGCTAGGGTCTCTAATTTAGTATTTCTAAGCACAGACCTGCTATCTTGTGGATGTGTTAGGTTTATACATTATCACGTCACTAATAAAAGATGTTTGATGCTCCAGAGATGAAAGTGAAAGGGTCTTATCTTCTCTGAGGTTATAACTTCACTTTTCCCTTTCTCTATGGCATCATGATTCTACTGCTCTCATTCTACATTAATGATGACATTTTTCACAGCTACCTATTTTGAGGTCGTGTTTACTGAGCACCTGGTAAAATAATTTGCAGACTGTGAAATTCAGCCTTTTAGGAGTAGAGTTCTGAGTTCTGACAAACACTAACAGCCATGGAACCTGACAACATTGCCCTTAACATTCCCCTCAGCTTGACTAAACCTTAGACAGTCTTCTTTCCGACTCTCGGCCTTAGGTCGTGACCTTCCTTAGGACATTTGCTTAAAAAACAAAACAAAACAATAAACCGTGCAATTGAGAATCCTGTATCTTCCTTTTGGAGATAAAAATGTTCTCCCCTCTCTTGCCAGTTTTCCAACTCAGGAATGTCTTTCTCAAAGACCTGGTGGTTATTTATCCCTTTGGGATATGTATCCATCAAGAAGCATGGCATCTGTTTCATAGGCCACATATCAGTGAAATCACATGTTCTTGACTTTTTCTGTCTTACTTATTTTGCTTAGCATGATAATCTCAAGACCCAGCCATGTTGTCGCAAATGGCACTATTTCATCTTTTCTTATGAAAAGATGCCAAGTAGTGTTCCATTGTGTATACATGACCACATCTTCCTTATGCAATCATCTATCGAAGGATACTTTGGTTGTTTACATGTCCTGGGCACTGTGCATAATGCTGCAATGAACA
>NW_017735138.1:0-4479 GCF_001890085.2 Hipposideros armiger | reverse complement strand
TTCAGTTCTTGGAATTCAATTCCACTGCAATGATATTTTTTCATAATGTCCACCTAAAGTTGCAGAAGCAGCTGAATTATGATTCAAATGAATCATGAAATGAGTAATAACATTGGTCTTAAGAAAAAATTTCCCACACATTACAAACCTTTTACCTTAGTACCAGAGGTTAGAAATTAATAGTGGAAGATACTGCCATTTGTCACTTACACTTTCCTATTGACCCATGCACCAAATAAATATGTCCTATTTTGTTTCTAGTATCTAATATTAGTGGGTAGTTTTGCTGAGCCATCCGGGAAGTAGAGAATTGAACTAGGCTGTTTGTCACTCACTGAAAAACTAATAAAAAATTTTGAAAAGAAAAAAGAAAAAGAAAAACTCCTGGAAGCCACTCTGCAAGAAGGGCTTCTATGGGACAGGCTAAGTGTTAGCCATTGTTTATGGGCTTTGTCTTTAGGCAGCTCACCTTCCAGAGGTGGATACAAAAACCAGTCATTGTAATGCAGTGAATTGAGTACTAAGATAAAGGCAGTCTGTAGAGTGGGGTACTGGGAGGAGCCCCAAAGACATCCTGGGGTGGTGGAGTCAGGGAAGGATTCCTGGAGGAAGAGATCCTTGGGCAAAGAATCATATAGGTGAATGATTAAGTAGGGTTTTTCTGGCAGAGAAGAGAGCAAGGGGAAAGCCCATAAGCAAGAAGCAGCATGGAACAGAGTGCTTTTAGCAATTTGCTGAAGCACAAAGTGAGAGATGGAAACAGTGAAGAATGAGTTGGAGAGGTGATCACATTTCTGGGTACCTTGAAAAGGATAATGGATTAAAAATGGGTGCTGTGGGGAAACTGCAAGCAAAGGATTGATGATTTGTATCACAATTTTCCCTGGTGTCTGGAGTAAAAGATAGACTTACAGCAGGCAAAACTAAGGGCAAAGGGAACAGGGTGGGGGAATTTCACATCATTAGAATTGAAGGACTAAGTCACTTGTTTTAGGGAAGAGAAACAAAGGCCAAAAGAAGTGAAGAAACAATTCTGATCTTGTTAATGATTCCATGTCCCTGCTTAAGGATGAAACCTGACACCAGTGGAATCAAAGGGGAGCTATGGGAATGGGACATGCACGATTTAGTATTTCCCAGAACATTCTGAGAGCAAAAGGGTAGGATGTCAATAAAAAACTAGATGTTGGATTTTCCCTCTCTTACCCACCCACCCCAGTCTTTATACACTGTGGGCCTAGATACTGGGGAACTCAGAATCTTCCCTCTCGAAGGTCTCTAATAAGAACCGTGGAGAAAAGTGTAGAAGAAGGGGCAGGACAGATCCTTTTTGAGAAGCAGGAGATGTTTGCAAGTAAATGAGGGTGGCAAAGAAGAATTCAAAAAGTTTTGTCTAGGCTGAGTGAAGATGGAGGCTCTGGAGTTCTAGGGCCAGGTAACAAGAGAAAAGGATAAGAAGAGATCAAGACTTCACTGTAAAGGACCTAAAGCTCCATCATCACCTGGGGGCACCCACCTTTACACCTCAGACTGGTAACTGTACTACTACACAGTGTGGTTCTGGTAAGTGCTATGGTGTCAGAGTGGACTGGGGGTGTAGGTCTCCTCCTCTCCCTCCCATTAATTCTATCAACCATCCAACCAAATAACATATAACTGACATAAAACTCACTATGCAATGGCAACTTCAGAAAAGGAGTCTAGTCATTCACTTTCCCAAGCAATTAGCCTCTAGAGCTCATTCTCCATAGATAACGTAATGTTTCCCCTGCCCTGTGCTTATCAATAGTCAATACCCTCTTCACTTAACCGCCTCTTTNTTATCTTTACTTTTCCAATTTCTTGAAGTAAATGACTGTGTATAAAAACCTTAACATTACAAAATTTAGGGATCCTCTATTCTGTTATTTTTTACATGTAACATTTCATAATGTTGATCAACTGTCCATTGTCCTCTGGCACACTCATCCATTTTTTTAAATCTCTGGTTTAGAATTATCAATCTAAACAGTTAAGACAACTTTGGACCTTAGAGATAAGATGGTTCATACTCGCTGTAACAAAAATGTGGAACATAACATCAGGTGAAACTAAGTAACTTGATCTGGGTTATCTGCCTTGTTTAGATCTCAGAAAAGGGCCAGATAACCACGCCTCAGAGGTAGAAACTTTGAGAGAGTATCTCAAATATATGGAGTATTGGAGGATGAGTAGAATGTAGGTTTACTTCTCAAGGAAAAAAATAAAGATAGGAAAAGAAAATGTTTTCACCAAATAGTAAACCATATTTATGAAAGCTTAATGCTCAATGTACCAGCAACACCTTTTAGAAACAGGGCCAGATAGTCCCTGGACACTTGTCACTTGACAAAATACCATTCATCTATGAAGTTAAGGGACTTGTTAAAATGTCCCCCCCCCAAAAAAAAAGTGGATATCAAGGCTTAAACCATATAGTAAGCTAAGATACTACAACAAAGGTCACAAACATAATTTTGAGTCATAACCTGTATGCTGTTCATTAAATACCAGGGGAAGAGAAAAACTATACCAGGTTTTTTCATATGAGCCTGAAAGCATGAGAGTCAGAGGAGGCACTCACATTAAGGTGATGCTTAGTGATAAAAATGAAGTGGAACTTTAAGCAAGCATAATCAGTTGGAAGGGTCTATAGGTGGCTCTAAAGCTTATGGAAGTTCTTGTACTCTCTGTAATCATGAGAACACTACATGTGAGGACCTTATAGGAAGAACTCTGCTTATAATATCACTCCTGTTTATAGTATAGCTCTATGGATCTAACTTCCCCTTCCATTAACTTCCTTTTCCCTTCTATAAATATGCCTCCATCTTGGTATGCAGGCCAGAGTGAGCACGTGGCTTGTCATGTCTGCATGCACTGGGTTGCAATCCTTTTTTATTCCCAAATCAATCTTTTTTGGTGAAACACCTAGTTGATATTATCTTTTAGTAGACATTAGAATGGGGCTGGGAACATGGGGACACTCATCCACAGCCACCTACCATCTGACTGTCTTCACTCCAGGTCCTGAGGGTCCTATAAACAGGCCCAGAGGAGTAGGTCCTATGTCTAAAACAAGGAATAGCAGAAGACCATAAAATGATCTTCAGTGTTCTGTTTTGCCTTCTTATAAGTATTTTTGTACACTTGCAATTCCATAATGCCCCTAGGTACAAAAATAAAAGGCCACCATTGGCTGTCATCACTGTCAATCTTCTTAGGTATGAAAAACAAAGTGGGAGGGTAGTGGTGGGGTGGGAATAATGGATAAAAATAAATAAGTCATGGGGATGTAATGTACAATATGGCAACTATATTTAATACTGTGTCGCATATTTGAAAGTTGCTAAGAGAGTAGATCTTAAAAGTTCTCATCAGAAGAAAAAAATGCAATTATGTATGATCAGAGATGTTAACTAGGCTTATTGTGGTGATCATTTTTCAATATATACAAAAAATATCAAATTGTAATGTTGTACACTTGAAAGTAATATGATGTTATAAGTCAATTATATATCAATCAAAAACCCCAAAGCATGTAGTGTTTCTAGAATGATAAAAATGGCCATATCATATGCAAATTGTTTAGCCATGACTGGACATCTTTGTTATGACCCTTTGGGAGAGGGGCAGCTTGCAATCATCTCTGGTGGCTTCTGATCATTTGAGAGGTATTCTAAGCTAACTGTCATGACACATCTCTAAAGTATGATAGTTTGTAAAATATTCTCTTGACTTTTAATACATGTGACTTGCTATCTTGCATTTTATTTTCATATAAGGAGAGCAGTTAAGGAGAGAGTGTGTGGGAGATGCCTGAGATTCTGGAAATTCCCTGGAGGGCGCTGTATGTATTAATGGCATCATCTGCATTGGAAAAGAGGAAAGCAATTTTATTTCTTACTAATCAGTTGCAGGGGCTTCCTTCCTGATCTTCAGTTTCACCTTTGATTCCTCCACACAACCACTTGACCGATATTTACAACATGACAACCTGATCATATCACTCCTCTGCCTAAAATCTTTAGAATGCCTTCTTGCTACCTTCTGAAAACATCCAAATTCATTGGTTGTCATGGCTCCACTCTAACCCTCCAGCCTATGTGTCACCACTTATTAACTTCTAAATTCTGATCATTTTGAAAACCTTCTCTTTTGCCCATTGGGTCCTAATCTCTTATGTCTGTAATTTTTTGGGACCTTCTCCACCTGCTTAAACATCTCTCTACTTTCTTTTTTCCCTCTTAATTCCTACCTGTCATTATATACTTGGCACAGCTCTCACCTGCTTAGGTGAATCCCAAATGCCTCAGTTCTCAATACTAGCTGATTTCTTAGCACACAGGGGACTCCCTATATTGGTTTGGTGGCAAAATTAATAAGTGGTCAAGCATACAAACCAGTATTTTTCCATTGCTGCAGCTCATCATATAGTCCTTGGGTGTCTATTACTCCAAA
>NW_017735137.1:0-2334 GCF_001890085.2 Hipposideros armiger | reverse complement strand
GGAGGGTAAACCCTTTGAAGGGATTAGGGCATAGGGATGAGCCCTTCCGAATGGAATGCGTGTTTGGAATTTTCTACTATAAAAAAAAAAAAAAAAAAAAAAAAAAAAAACAAGACGCCTGGCCAGCAGACTCCCAGCTCTGCCAGACCAGCTAGGGCCCTCTGGCCCAGCCAGCTCCTGGCTGTCCCCGAGCCACAGTCTCCTCTAGGTAGGATTTCTGCCTCGCAGGGACTGCTGTCTAGTAAGAGTGCCGTCATTGTCAGGCATTTCTGTTATTTGTTTGTTTGTTAGTGTTACTGCCTGTTTCTTTTGGGACATTCTCAGCAGGGCATCAAAGTACTGGATTATCCTCCAACAGGGCTCACTTCACCTAAGAAATCTTGTTTGATCCCCCACTCAGCCAAAGTGAGTCCCCTGACACTCTGCAGGGGCTCGCTGCACTATGTTGTAGCAGCCTGCTGACTTGTCTGCATCCCCCATTAGACTCTGAGCTGTCCTCAGCACTCAGGAAAGATCATTTGACCAACTGAATAAGTGAACTCTGGGCTGCCAACCCTGCGGGTGTCCCATTTTGCAGAAAGAATTCTGAAAATTAGGATGCAGAAATCTGTCTTCTGAGCCTTGCTGTTTCTGCTTTGCTGTGTGGCAAGAATCTCAACCTCTCTGAGCCTCTCCTCCTCTATAAATTCACACTTCCAGCCACACTGCAACACAGAATGGATGGAAAGGTGGCTGTTGCCCACAGCTTCCCAGTTTCTGGTGAGCCTGCGTTCACAACACAACCCGTCTATCCATCCTTCAGAGACATCAGTGGCCACCTCCAGCCCACCGGCCTCCCCCTCCATGAGATTCCCTCGTGTTCTGCACAGGCTCTGCACGAGTCCTCAGGCTCTGGACAATTTCCATCACTGAGGCTCTTGTGATGATGGAAATCATCCACCCGCGACATTTAAAACCAAATATATGAACACTCAGATAAGCCCTTCACACAACAAACCCAACGCAGGATTATTTTAGATAGAAGAAGTGGCTGCTGGTGACCAGCAAACAAGCGGTGTCCTCAGGGGCCGAATGGCAGCTGAATCTGCTGGGAGAAGAAAACGCAGCAACGTGCCTGCACACCCACGTTATTAAGGCAGAAAAGCCACACCATGGCTGCGCGGAGCCCCATGCTCAGGTTGGAAGTGTTCGGAGATGCTGGCGGCAAGATTCACACTAACCGAAACCCTGCAGGCAGGACCCACTGTGCCTGCAGCTGTAGGGGCCTGTGTGGACCCTGGGGGTGCACAGGCCTCCGCAGTCCAGAAGGCAGGCCTCCCTGGCTCCTCCAGCGAGCTTGGCCCCCAGGCTGAAGGTCAGGGCGGAATAAGGAAACCCTTCACCATTGGCTCCCTGGCCAGAAGCAGCCTAGAGGACAGGGCGGTGAAAACCAGGAGCAGAACTGGCGACATGGGCTGGTTTCCTGGTCCCAGAGCAGTGGCGGGCCGGGTGGCCGCTGGGCCCAACCCTCCGCCTGTGCAAACCCTCCTCCGTGCTTCCAAGAGAGAAGAAACCCTCCTCCTCTTCCTCCTCCTCCCCTTCTTCCTGCTGCTCTCCCTCCTGCGTCCTCCCTCACGCGGTATCCCCACATTCCCACATTCTGAGCCCATTCTGCAGGACCGGCTGAGCCCCGCTCTACACCTCCTTCTCACCCACTCATTGTTCCCTAGGGCACCACCACCGCCCTATCGGCAGCCCACTGGAAGCCAACAGCCAGTAGGCACACGGACCCAGTGGGTGTGCCGAGCTCCCGTGAGTGCAGGATCCAGCTAGACCCTGGGGACAGAGGGACAGGGACAAATATGCCCAAGACAGGTTCTCCTTCCCAGGAAACTCACCGCCTAGGGAGGAGGCCATAGGTACACACAGGCTCCTCCGCAGGCCAACCGGACTGCACACACTGGGGCCAGCTCAGGGAGACCCCGTGATATTCATCTCAGCAGCCCAAAGCCCCTAGGCCCACTCCCCACTCCCCAAGGTCACGCCTGCAGTGGCGAGGCCAGAGCTGGTCTGTGAGATGCCCAAGAAAACTGCAGCCACATTTGAGGAGGGGTACACTTCCAGCATTTCCTGAGACACCCCAGATCTCTCCCACTCTCAGCTCCTTTGAAACCGGGCACCTGCAAATCCAGGCCACCCGGGAGAGTGCAGGCGCCCTCTAGCGGGTGGAAGGACCCTTTGTCTTAGTCTCCAGGTGGAGCCTCCGGCTTTAGGATCGTCTTCCCTGAACCCTGGGAGGACCTTAGTTCCCAGAGAGGCGCTGCCCAGGGCAAAGCTGCGAAGCACAGGACGCCT
>NW_017735136.1:0-1835 GCF_001890085.2 Hipposideros armiger | reverse complement strand
AGTTTATAAAGCTGTCAAATGCTTTTTTCAATAACAACAGTGATTTCCACAGCTTATGGAGAATAACTTATAGCTAAATGATGTAATTATATGCACCCCCCAAGTATACCTCTATTGAGCTCTAGAAAGTAGTATGCATAGTGAAATTAATCTTCGATGAACTGACAGCCAGAATAGAAACAGTAAATTGACAGTTTTTGTTTGGTTGTTTTTGTCTGTTGCTTAGCAGCTCTGTTCCTATGTAACTGAAACTAGTATAAAAAGATTTTGGAAAACTAGGTGAATAAGTTTTCCCAGTGATGAAATCATACATCAAATATTTTCACATTTAAAATGAAAAAACCTTCCTTTTTATAGTCTACCTCTCATACTATACCTACAAAGAAAGGAAATGTTCACATTTTGAATATTGCCTTTTTTTAGGAAGGCTATTGATATTTCCAGTTCTTATTTACAAATTTATTGACCAATTAAAAAAAATATGACTTGACAGAATACATTAGGAAAATAAATGACATCTGTTATCAACTTTTATAGTAGGTTTAACTAAAGTTAGTTTGATTGGGGAATTTCTGGTCAAGATGGCAAGTAGGTAAATGTTATGCTTGCTTTCTCTCATAACCACATCAAAATTACCACTAAACTACAGAATAACCCTCATTGAGAATCATCTGAAGGTTAGCTGAACAGAAATCCTATAACTAAGGACATACAGAAGAAGCTACCTGAAGACCGGTAGGAAAAGCGGAGACATGGAATGGGCTGGTCAGACAGCTGCATGTGGTGCTTAAAAATCAGGAGGCATATCTCAGCTGTGGAGGGCCCCCCTGGAGGAGCAAAGGGTCCCAGATCCACACCTACACTCCCATCCCAGGGTTCTTGTGCCAAGAAGAGAAATTCTGGATGTGAAAACCAGCAGAGATTATGGCTGAGTGAGACAGAGGGCAGCTGGAGTACCAGGCATTCCTCTTAAAATTGCCCGCTCACAGACTTGCTCACTGATGGACTCACTTGCTCTGAGCTACAGCACTGGGGCAGCAAGCTGAAAAGTGACCAGGGACATATCGGCAGGGTGGGGGGGAACTGAATTATCTGGTTTCCATGTGAGGGCTGGAGGAGCATCTTTATCCAAGGCAGAAGTACTGGCAGAATCTATTGTTTCTTTCCTGAACCATATCTGAATCTCCATCAACCTGTACAACACCAGTAGTCCCACTCCAGTGATTCCCTGAACCCAATCACACCCAAATTGCTGGCCCATCCCAGCTACTTCTAGTGGCTTTTCCTACAAATGGCCTGTCTTGACTCATGCTGAGGACATTCCTAAAATCTCCCAAATGTTTACAAACCCCAAACAAGCAGCATCTGGCCTCACTGTGCACCCTATCTCATGCTGAGCAGCCCCAAGCCCAGCACCAGTGGCAGGCAGCCTTGGTTCATGGTGTGACCTCTCAAGGTACCTCCAAGCTCAGCATGGGTAGTGACCATCTGTGGATGACTTTGTAGCTCATGCCAGGTGGCCCAGGGCAGGGCACCAATGACAGCTGAACTGGGCCTGTTGTGGGGCCCCTCTCAGGGGCTCTGGGGCCAGCATGCCTGGTGCTGGCCTCTGGAGGACAGAGCCAGAGCACCACCTTGCCACCTCCAAAAACAACACACTCAAAGGGAAGGCTGGGTACATACCAGAGCACTGTTATAGCAAATTCTGCTCCATAGGGTCAGCCCTTGCATCAGAGCTCCTCCACTGTAATCACAGCCAGTCCTCACAACTACTCAGTCGGAAAGTCAATCCCTCCCATTGACATGCAAGCAGGAACCAAGGCTCAACTACAACA
>NW_017735135.1:0-3192 GCF_001890085.2 Hipposideros armiger | reverse complement strand
AAACTGAGGTTTAGAGGGAGGAAGTTGCCAAAAATTATAAAGCTATGGCATGGCATAGCCATGTAGATTTCAAAGTCCATGTTCTCAGCTTCATGTCACACCACATCTTACTCTCAAAATGCCTGCCAATCTATATTCATCCAGTTTGTTCTCAAACCCTCCTCCTTCTGACCAATACACATTCTGCGTGACCTATTCCAAATTACTCTCTCCTCTCCAGATCCTGCCAAAGCACCCTGTACATGTATGTACCACAGGTCAGCATTTAGGTCTCCTGCGAGTATTAGTTAGCTGAGACACTAGCTCCATCAGTAATTTCTGCCCCAACAAAATGGCGGGCATTTATACAGTCTCTGTGTTATCTCCTGTAGGTCAAGTACATAGAACCAGTACTACAACACAGAATAGTATATGGAAATAATACTGTTACTACTTATAATATGTAAATAATAGCTAATATTTGTTGAGGGGTTACCATGTGTCAGATCCTATTGCAAACACCTTTCCTGAAGGTTCCTATAACAAGAAACCAATGCCCTAGGTATAATTAGCATATCCATTATGCAGCACATTTAAGTACCTTTGATACTTAATTACATGAACATGTCTTTTCTGATCCTTGCAAACTGCTATGATCTTAGTCTACGTTTTCCTCACCACTTGCCTTCAGCCTCTTCTAAATCATCCTTCACAAGGCTCGTATAAATTATTTTATCACAGCTGAAGTTACATCAGCCCATTCCTCTGGCGGTCCCCTTTTCTGCAGGAAAGAGTCCAAACTCCTCAGTCTGTCAATCCAGCCCTCCCTAAACTGGCCTCAGTCTTTCTTGCATCTGTATTTTCCTTTCTCCCTCATTTACTGTATGCCCTAAGTCACCTGGAAACTCCACATCTCTGAGTCAGTTCTAATCATATTCCTCATCCTGAAACAGCCTTTCCTGAACTTGTCTGCTAAAAAAAAGCAAAAATTTCATTGAAGCCCTGATCACACCCAAACTAAGGTGCCATCATCTCCTGCCTGGATGACTGAAACAGTTTCTTGCCTGATGTTTCTGCTTCTCCTCTTGACCCTGCCCAGCCCAAAGGGTCCCCGACAAACAGTCTGGGAGAACTTTTTTAAAAGAAAAGTCAAAACGTGTCACTGCCCAGCCCAAACTCTGTGACTGGCTTCTCATCATACTCGGAATAATATCTAATCCCCTGACCTTGTCCTCTGAGACGCTATGCAGTCTGACTCACCCTTCTGTTTGACATCCCCTTACACACACTTCCCCTTCTTTTACTTCAGCCACGCTGGCCTTCTTTCTGGTTCAAGACCATGGGCTCATTCTTTGTTCACCCCTTGTTACCTTAGCAAATCTCCGTTTCACCATATGTCACTCATAAACTTGTGCGCAGTAGGATTTCTGAACAGCCCAGCCCACGAAGGCGGGTGCTCTGACTCCTAGTGGGTTGGGATGTGGGTATCGATTCAGTGCCACACTGTACGTTGTACTAACGCTACTTACTGAGCACCTTCATTCTGAAAGTCTGCAATTCACATCAAAATACCACACCCTTAAGGCAGCAGGGGGTAGCTATGCTCAAGAACCTTAAATCCCTTTCATTTGAAAGAGATTTCCTTGATATGGAGGCAAAGGAAAGGGAACCCAGGAAACAAAACGCAACCTCAGGCCAGGGTACGCCCTTCACACCAGCTGAAAGACAGCATTAGAAGAAGACAGAAATCAGTGGGTGGAAGCTGGGGGTGCTCTGCTAAGAGTGGGCTGAACCAAAAATAAGTAAAATATAAGAGCAATATTGGTTGTTCTCTTAAGGTGTACCAGGCACCATGCTAAGCATTTCACTTGCATTATCTCATTTTTTCATTATGGATGAAATACATTATATTTTTTATGAGATACATACGATTTACCATGTAATTTTCAAGATGAGGAAACTGAGGTTTAGAGGGAGGAAGTTGCCAAAAATTATAAAGCTATGGCATGGCATAGCCATGTANGAGAGAGAGAGAGAGAGAGAGAGAGAGAGAGAGAGAGAGAGAGAGAGAGATGTGTGTGTAAAGGGTCAGGGATAACTTTTTTAAGGATAGGTACAGAATCAGCCCAGGTTAAAGAGGCAAGATGTAAAACCACAGGATCCTCCAACTGCTTGCATCAGAGATCAAGAGGACAGGAAAGGGAGCTGCAGAGCAAATGTGTGAGACACAGTAGGTGTTATGCTGGTAAAATGTTTCACAACAGCTTCCTATTGGGTCAGTGAAGGGTAGGGTCATTTATAGTGCTTACCAATCTCCTTGGTGTAAATACCCCCACACAAAGGCTGATATCAACCTACCAACTGAGCTTGTCACATCGTGAAGGCTGATTTTGTTAAGTTTTCAAGACGGAAATTTCACTGGGTCTTAGCGGTATAATTCTTGGAATATGATATTCATTACAATGAAAAATTAACAAACAATTCTTAAACCTTTACTGATGAGGCAGAAGGGGAGTTAACAAAAAGTGAGCCCAAGGGGAATTAACAGAAGGTGGTTTGATCAGTACTCTGCACTGCCCACGTCCACTCCGGGGGACGCCCATGCTCAGCTCCTAATTTTTTCTGTTGAAAACTCCCTAGAAAAAGGAGGTAAGACCCCGACCAGAATTATCTGATTTTTGGCACCTGCACAGACTGCTGAAACCTACTGAAGCCTGAACTCCAGTCTTGTCATAATATAATTAGAATAAAATGAGCATTATGGCTTGCCCCCTACCGTGGGTTTTTCTATATGCATTCTGGGTAACAGCATGTGTAGAAAGAAACCAGTTATATAACCTGCACATATCAAATGACCTCAGTCTATACGTCAAATGTCCTAAGTTTATATATCACATATCCTGCTTTAAGAAAATTACCTACAGTTTTCTATAAAAGAAAAGCTAACCTGAAGTGCGGGGCAGCCATCTTCTATAGATGCTGCATCCTTGTTGCCTAACTTTCAATAAACCTTTTCTTGATTTCTTACTTTTCTGAGTCTCATGAATTCTTTCACTTTCTGTGAACGACCAGGGGTATCCAAAAACAATACATTTATTGGATTGTCAGAAAAGTCATGATGCATTTTTGCAACAAAAAACATAGAAAAAATACGTCATGACTTCCGACAACCCAATACTTTGTATCAGGAAGATATGCTAAGTAATACAAAGT